>NC_064922.1:52148043-52459666 GCF_023897955.1 Schistocerca gregaria | reverse complement strand
ACTAGATCGCGTGTTAATTATATTAATAATTTTAATTAATTTAATATTTAATATTTTTTATAAATATTTTTAATTATATTATAATTTTAAATAATAATTTTTAATATTTATTTAAATTTAAGTTTAATAATTTTTAATTTAAATTTTATTTTTTAATATTTTTTTATTTAATTATTAATTAAATTTATAATTATTTAAATTTTTTTAATTTTTTATTTATATATAATTTTATTTAATTATTTAAGTTATTTTAAATTTAATTTTTTAAATTATATAATTTTATTTTTTTAATTAAAATTTTAATTTTTTTAATTAATATTTTATATATTTAATTTTTTAATTAATTTTTATATTAAAATGTAATTATAATAATATTATATTTTAATTTTATAATTTTACTATTTATTTATTAGATTTATTATTTTATTATTAATTTAATATAATTAATAATTTAAATTTATTTTAATTTATTTTATTTTTTTAATTAAATAATTTTATATATTAATAATTTTATTAATTAATTTTTTTTATTTATATTAATAATTTAATTTAATTTATTTTATGTTTATTTAATAATTAATTTTTTATTTTAATTAATTTATATTTTTAATATTAATTATAATTTATATTAATATTTTAATTTTTTTAAAATTAATTAAATTTTATAATAATTTAATTTGTAATTAAAATTGTTAATATTTAATTTGATTATAATTTATTATAATTTTAATTTATTTTAAATTAATTTAATAATTTTAGTATTTAATTTTTTATTAATTAATTTTAATTTTTTTAAATATTTTTATTTTTTAATTAATTTAATTTATTAATTATATTTTATTATGTTAATTGCATCGGGATTGAATACAACTGTCACCACGCGCACTTTCCTCCATGGGAGTAGTGTCTCAAACAGTCTACGCTTTGATTGTTTCCTGGAAGACCAGTAGTAGTTTCCGATGCACATCTGGAGGCATTCTGTAATCTGTGGACTTTCAAAGTGTTGATGAAACACAGAAATTGCATCGGGAGTGAATACAACAGTAACCCATGCGCACTTTCCTCTATGGGAGTAATGTCTCAAACATTCTACACTTCGATCGTTCCCTAGAAGACCAGTAGTAGTTTCCGATGCACATCTGGCGGATTCTGTAATGTGTGGACTATCAGAGTGTTGATGAAACACAGAAATTGCATCGGGATTGAATACAACAGTCACCATGCGCACTTTCCTCCATGGGAGTATTGTCTCAAAGATTTTACGCTTTGATCGTTCCCAGGAAGACCAGTAGTTGTTTCCGATGAACAGCTGGGTTCATTCTGTAATGTGTGGACTATCTCAGTGTTGTTGAAACACGGAAATTACATCGGGATTGAATACAAAAGTCACCATGCGCAATTTTCCTATGTGGGAGTAATGTCTCAAACAGTCTACGCTTTGATCGTTCCCTGGAAAAGTAGTAGTAGTTTCCGATGCACATCTGGAGGCATTCTGCAATCTATGGACTATAAGAGTGTTGTTGAAACACAGAAATTGCATCTCGATTGAATACAACAGTCACCATGCGCACTTTCCTCCATGGGACTAATGTCTCAAACAGTCTACGCTTTGATCGTTCCCTGGAAGGCCAGTAGTAGTTTCCGATGCACATGTGAAGGCAATCTGTTATCTGTGGACTATCAGAGTGTTGATGAAACACAGAAATTGCATCGGGATTGAATACAACATTCACCATGCGCACTTTCCTCCATGGGAGTAATGTCTCAGACAGTCTACGCTTTGATCGTTCCTTGGAAGACCAGTAGTAGTTTCCGATGCACATCTGGGGACATTCTGCAATGTGTGGACTATCAGAGTGTTGATGAAACACAGAAATCGCATCAGGATTGAATACAACAGTCACTATGCGCACTTTCCTCCATTGGAGTAATGTCTCAAACAGTTTACGCTTTTAACGTTCCCTGGAAGACCAGTAGTAATTTGCGATGCACATCTGTGGGCATTCTGTAATGTGTGGACTATCAGAGTGTTGATGAAACACAGAAATTGCATCGGAATTGAATACAACAGTCACCATGCGCACTTTCCTTCATGGGAGTAATGTCTCAAACAGTCTACGCTTTGATCGTTCCCTGGAAGACCAGTAGTAGTTTCCGATGCACATCTGGAGGCATTCTGTAATCTGTGGCCTATCAGAGTGTTGATGAAAGACAGAAATTGCATCGGGATTGAATACAACAGTCACCATGCGCACTTTCCTCCATGGGAGTAATGTCTCAAACAGTTTACGCTTTGATCGTTCCCTGGAAGACCACTAGTAGTTTCCGATGCACATCTGTGGGCATTCTGTAATGTGTGGACTATCAGAGTGTTGATGAAACACAGAAATTGCATCGGGATTGAATACAACAGTCACCATGCGCACTTTCCTCCTTGGGAGTAATGTCTCAAACAGTCTACGCATTGATCGTTCCCTGCAAGACCAGTAGTAATTACCGATGCACATCTGGAGGCATACTGTAATCTGTGGACATTCAAAGTGTTGATGAAACACAGAAATTGCATCGGGATTGAATACAACAGTCACCATTCGCACTTTCCTCCATGGGAGTAATGTCTCAAACAGTTTACGCTTTGATCGTTCCCTGGAAGACCAGTAGTTGTTTCCGATGAACATCTGGGTTCATTCTGTAATGTGTGGACTATCTGAGTGTTGTTGAAACACAGAAATTGCATCGGGATTGAATACAACAGTCATCATGCGCACTTTCCCCCATGGGACTAATGTCTCAAACAGTCTACGCTTTGATCGTTCCCTGGAAGACCAGTAGTAGTTTCCGATGCACATCTGGAGGCATTATGTAATCTGTGGACTATCAGAGTGTTGTTGAAGCACAGAAAATGCATTGGGATAGAATACAAAAGTTACCATGCGCACTTTCCTCCATGCGAGTAATGTCTCAAACTGTCTACGCTTTGATCGTTTCCTGGAAGATCAGTAGTAGTTTCCGATGCACATCTGGAGGCATTCTGTAGTCTGTGGACTATCAGAGGGTTAAAGAAACTCAGAAATTGCATCCGGATTGAATACAACAGTCACCATGCGCACTTTCCTCTATGGGAATAATGTCTCAAAGAGTTTACGCTTTGATCGTTCCCTGGAAGATCAGTAGTAGTTTCCGATGCACATCAGCAGCATTCTGTAATGTGTGGACTATCAGAGTGTTAATGAAACACAGAAATTGCATCAGGATTGAATAGAACATTCACCATGCGCACTTTCCTCCATGGGAGTAATGTCTCAAATTGTTTACGCTTTAATCGTTCCCTGGAAGACCAGTAGTATTTTCCGATGCACATCTGTGGGCATTCTGTAATGTGTGGATTATCAGAGTGTTGATGAAACACAGAAATTGCATCGGGATTGAATACAACTGTCACCACGCGCACTTTCCTCCATGGGAGTAGTGTCTCAAACAGTCTACGCTTTGATTGTTTCCTTGAAGACCAGTAGTAGTTTCCGATGCACATCTGGAGGCATTCTGTAATCTGTGGACTTTCAAAGTGTTGATGAAACACAGAAATTGCATCGGGAGTGAATACAACAGTAACCATGCGCACTTTCCACTATGGGAGTAATGTCTCAAACATTCTACGCTTCGATCGTTCCCTAGAAGACCAGTAGTAGTTTCCGATGCACATCTGGCGGATTCTGTAATGTGTGGACTATCAGAGTGTTGATGAAACACAGAAATTGCATCGGGATTGAATACAACAGTCACCATGAGCACTTTCCTCCATGGGAGTATTGTCTCAAAGAGTTTACGCTTTGATCGTTCCCAGGAAGACCAGTAGTTGTTTCCGATGAACAGCTGGGTTCATTCTGTAATGTGTGGACTATCTCAGTGTTGTTGAAACACGGAAATTACATCGGGATTGAATACAAAAGTCACCATGCGCAATTTTTCTATATGGGTGTAATGTCTCAAACAGTCTACGCTTTGATCGTTCCCTGGAAGAGTTGTAGTAGTTTCCGATGCATATCTGGAGGCATTCTGCAATCTATGGACTATAAGAGTGTTGTTGAAACACAGAAATTGCATCTCGATTGAATACAACAGTCACCATGCGCACTTTCCTCCATGTGACTAATGTCTCAAACAGTCTACGCTTTGATCGTTCCCTGGAAGACCAGTAGTAGTTTCCGATGCACATCTGGGGACATTCTGCAATGTGTGGACTATCAGAGTGTTGATGAAACACAGAAATCGCATCAGGATTGAATACAACAGTCACTATGCGCACTTTCCTCCATGGGAGTAATGTCTCAAACAGTTTACGCTTTTAACGTTCCCTGGAAGACCAGTAGTAATTTGCGATGCACATCTGTGGGCATTCTGTAATGTGTGGACTATCAGAGTGTTGATGAAACACAGAAATTGCATCGGAATTGAATACAACAGTCACCATGCGCACTTTCCTTCATGGGAGTAATGTCTCAAACAGTCTACGCTTTGATCGTTCCCTGGAAGACCAGTAGTAGTTTCCGATGCACATCTGGAGGCATTCTGTAATCTGTGGACTATCAGAGTGTTGATGAAACACAGAAATTGCATCGGGATTGAATACAACAGTCACCATGCGCACTTTCCTCCATGGGAGTAATGTCTCAAACAGTTTACGCTTTGATCGTTCCCTGGAAGACCACTAGTAGTTTCCGATGCACATCTGTGGGCATTCTGTAATGTGTGGACTATCAGAGTGTTGATGAAACACAGAAATTGCATCGGGATTGAATACAACAGTCACCATGCGCACTTTCCTCCTTGGGAGTAATGTCTCAAACAGTCTACGCATTGATCGTTCCCTGCAAGACCAGTAGTAATTACCGATGCACATCTGGGGGCATTCTGTAATCTGTGGACATTCAAAGTGTTGATGAAACACAGAAATTGCATCGGGATTGAATACAACAGTCACCATTCGCACTTTCCTCCATGGGAGTATTGTCTCAAAGAGTTTACGCTTTGATCGTTCCCAGGAAGACCAGTAGTTGTTTCCGATGAACAGCTGGGTTCATTCTGTAATGTGTGGACTATCTCAGTGTTGTTGAAACACGGAAATTACATCGGGATTGAATACAAAAGTCACCATGCGCAATTTTCCTATATGGGAGTAATGTCTCAAACAGTCTACGCTTTGATCGTTCCCTGGAAGAGTTGTAGTAGTTTCCGATGCATATCTGGAGGCATTCTGCAATCTATGGACTATAAGAGTGTTGTTGAAACACAGAAATTGCATCTCGATTGAATACAACAGTCACCATGCGCACTTTCCTCCATGTGACTAATGTCTCAAACAGTCTACGCTTTGATCGTTCCCTGGAAGACCAGTAGTAGTTTCCGATGCACATCTGGAGGCATTCTGTAATCTGTGGGCTATCGGAGTGTTGTTGAAACACAGAAAATGCTTTGGGATTGAATACAACATATACCATGCGCACTTTCCTCCACGGGAGTAATGTCTCAAACTGTCTACGCTTTGATCGTTTCCTGGAAGACCAGTAGTAGTTTCCGATGCACATCTGAAGGCAATCTGTTATCTGTGGACTATCAGAGTGTTGATGAAACACAGAAATTGCATCGGGATTGAATACAACATTCACCATGCGCACTTTCCTCCATGGGAGTAATGTCTCAGCCAGTCTACGCTTTGATCGATCCCTGGAAGACCAGTAGTAGTTTCCGATGCACATCTGGGGACATTCTGCAATGTGTGGACTCTCAGAGTGTTGATGAAACACAGAAATCGCATCAGGATTGAATACAACAGTCACTATGCGCACTTTCCTCCATGGGAGTAATGTCTCAAACAGTTTACGTTTTGAAGTTCCCTGGAAGACCAGTAGTAATTTGCGATGCACTTCTGTGGGCATTCTGTAATGTGTGGACTATCAGAGTGTTCATGAAACATAGAAATTGCATCGGAATTGAATACAACAGTCACCATGCGCACTTTCCTTCATGGGAGTAATGTCTCAAACAGTCTACGCTTTGATCGTTGCCTGGAAGACCAGTAGTAGTTTCCGATGCACATCTGGAGGCATTCTGTAATCTGTGGACTATCAGAGTGTTGATGAAACACAGAAATTGCATCGGGATTGAATACAAGAGTCACCATGCGCACTTTCCTCCATGGTAGTAATGTCTCAAACAGTTTACGCTTTGATCGTTCCCTGGAAAACCACTAGTAGTTTCCGATGCACATCTGTGGGCATTCTGTAATGTGTGGACTATCAGAGTGTTGATGAAACACAAAAATTGCATCGGGATTGAATACAACAGTCACCATGCGCACTTTCCTCCTTGGGAGTAATGTCTCAAACAGTCTACGCATTGATCGTTCCCTGCAAGTCCAGTAGTAATTACCGATGCACATCTGGAGGCATTCTGTAATCTGTGGACATTCAAAGTGTTGATGAAACACAGAAATTGCATCGGGATTGAATACAACAGTCACCATGCGCACTTTCCTCCATGGGAGTAATGTCTCAAACAGTTTACGCTTTGATCGTTCCCTGAAAGTAAAGTAGTTGTTTCCGATGAACATCTGGGTTCATTCTGTAATGTGTGGACTATCTGAGTGTTGTTGAAACACAGAAATTGCATTGGGATAGAATACAAAAGTTACCATGCGCACTTTCCTCCATGGGAGTAATTTCTCAAACTGTCTACGCTTTGATCGTTACCTGGAAGACCAGTAGTAGTTTCCGATGCACATCTGGAGGCATTCTGTAATCTGTGGACTATCAGAGTGTTAAAGAAACTCAGAAATTGCATCGGGATTGAATACAACAGTCACCATGCGCACTTTCCTCCATGGGACTAATGTCTCAAACAGTCTACGCTTTGATCGTTCCCTGGAAGACCAGAAGTAGTTTCCGATGCACATCTGGAGGCATTCTGTAATCTGTGGACTATCTCAGTGTTGTTGAAACACGGAAATTACATCGGGATTGAATACAAAAGTCACCATGCGCAATTTTCCTATTTGGGAGTAATGTCTCAAACAGTCTACGCTTTGATCGTTCCCTGGAAGAGTAGTAGTAGTTTCCGATGCACATCTGGAGGCGTTCTGCAATCTATGGACTATAAGAGTGTTGTTGAAACACAGAAATTGCATCTCGATTGAATACATCAGTCACCATGCGCACTTTCCTCCATGGGACTAATGTCTCAAACAGTCTACGCTTTGATCGTTCCCTGGAAGACCAGTAGTAGTTTCCGATGCACATCTGGAGGCATTCTGTAATCTGAATACTATCAGAGTGTTGATGAAACACAGAAATTGCATCGGGATTGAATACAACAGTCACCATGCGCACTTTCCTCCATGGGAGTAATGTCTCAAACAGTTTACGCTTTGATCGTTCCCTGGAAGACCACTAGTAGTTTCCGATGCACATCTGTGGGCATTCTGTAATGTGTGGACTATCAGAGTGTTGATGAAACACAGAAATTGCATCGGTATTGAATACAACAGTCACCATGCGCACTTTCCTCCTTGGGAGTAATGTCTCAAACCGTCTACGCATTGATCGTTCCCTGCAAGACCAGTAGTAATTACCGATGCACATCTAGAGGCATTCTGTAATCTGTGGACATTCAAAGTGTTGATGAAACACAGAAATTGCATCGGGATTGAATACAACAGTCACCATGCGCACTTTCCTCCATGGGAGTAATGTCTCAAACAGTTTACGCTTTGATCGTTCCCTGGAAGAAAAGTAGTTGTTTCCGATGAACATCTGGGTTCATTCTGTAATGTGTGGACTATCTGAGTGTTGTTGAAACACAGAAATTGCATTGGGATAGAATACAAAAGTTACCATGCGCACTTTCCTCCATGGGAGTAATGTCTCAAACAGTCTACGCTTTGATCGTTCCCTGGAAGACCAGTAGTAGTTTCCGATGCACATCTGGAGGCATTCTGTAATCTGTGGCCTATCAGAGTGTTGATGAAAGACAGAAATTGCATCGGGATTGAATACAACAGTCACCATGCGCACTTTCCTCCATGGGAGTAATGTCTCAAACAGTTTACGCTTTGATCGTTCCCTGGAAGACCACTAGTAGTTTCCGATGCACATCTGTGGGCATTCTGTAATGTGTGGACTATCAGAGTGTTGATGAAACACAGAAATTGCATCGGGATTGAATACAACAGTCACCATGCGCACTTTCCTCCTTGGGAGTAATGTCTCAAACAGTCTACGCATTGATCGTTCCCTGCAAGACCAGTAGTAATTACCGATGCACATCTGGAGGCATACTGTAATCTGTGGACATTCAAAGTGTTGATGAAACACAGAAATTGCATCGGGATTGAATACAACAGTCACCATTCGCACTTTCCTCCATGGGAGTAATGTCTCAAACAGTTTACGCTTTGATCGTTCCCTGGAAGACCAGTAGTTGTTTCCGATGAACATCTGGGTTCATTCTGTAATGTGTGGACTATCTGAGTGTTGTTGAAACACAGAAATTGCATCGGGATTGAATACAACAGTCATCATGCGCACTTTCCCCCATGGGACTAATGTCTCAAACAGTCTACGCTTTGATCGTTCCCTGGAAGACCAGTAGTAGTTTCCGATGCACATCTGGAGGCATTATGTAATCTGTGGACTATCAGAGTGTTGTTGAAGCACAGAAAATGCATTGGGATAGAATACAAAAGTTACCATGCGCACTTTCCTCCATGCGAGTAATGTCTCAAACTGTCTACGCTTTGATCGTTTCCTGGAAGATCAGTAGTAGTTTCCGATGCACATCTGGAGGCATTCTGTAGTCTGTGGACTATCAGAGGGTTAAAGAAACTCAGAAATTGCATCCGGATTGAATACAACAGTCACCATGCGCACTTTCCTCTATGGGAATAATGTCTCAAAGAGTTTACGCTTTGATCGTTCCCTGGAAGATCAGTAGTAGTTTCCGATGCACATCAGCAGCATTCTGTAATGTGTGGACTATCAGAGTGTTAATGAAACACAGAAATTGCATCAGGATTGAATAGAACATTCACCATGCGCACTTTCCTCCATGGGAGTAATGTCTCAAATTGTTTACGCTTTAATCGTTCCCTGGAAGACCAGTAGTATTTTCCGATACACATCTGTGGGCATTCTGTAATGTGTGGATTATCAGAGTGTTGATGAAACACAGAAATTGCATCGGGATTGAATACAACTGTCACCACGCGCACTTTCCTCCATGGGAGTAGTGTCTCAAACAGTCTACGCTTTGATTGTTTCCTGGAAGACCAGTAGTAGTTTCCGATGCACATCTGGAGGCATTCTGTAATCTGTGGACTTTCAAAGTGTTGATGAAACACAGAAATTGCATCGGGAGTGAATACAACAGTAACCATGCGCACTTTCCACTATGGGAGTAATGTCTCAAACATTCTACGCTTCGATCGTTCCCTAGAAGACCAGTAGTAGTTTCCGATGCACATCTGGCGGATTCTGTAATGTGTGGACTATCAGAGTGTTGATGAAACACAGAAATTGCATCGGGATTGAATACAACAGTCACCATGAGCACTTTCCTCCATGGGAGTATTGTCTCAAAGAGTTTACGCTTTGATCGTTCCCAGGAAGACCAGTAGTTGTTTCCGATGAACAGCTGGGTTCATTCTGTAATGTGTGGACTATCTCAATGTTGTTGAAACACGGAAATTACATCGGGATTGAATACAAAAGTCACCATGCGCAATTTTCCTATATGGGAGTAATGTCTCAAACAGTCTACGCTTTGATCGTTCCCTGGAAGAGTTGTAGTAGTTTCCGATGCATATCTGGAGGCATTCTGCAATCTATGGACTATAAGAGTGTTGTTGAAACACAGAAATTGCATCTCGATTGAATACAACAGTCACCATGCGCACTTTCCTCCATGTGACTAATGTCTCAAACAGTCTACGCTTTGATCGTTCCCTGGAAGACCAGTAGTAGTTTCCGATGCACATCTGGCGACATTCTGCAATGTGTGGACTATCAGAGTGTTGATGAAACACAGAAATCGCATCAGGATTGAATACAACAGTCACTATGCGCACTTTCCCCCATGGGAGTAATGTCTCAAACAGTTTACGCTTTTAACGTTCCCTGGAAGACCAGTAGTAATTTGCGATGCACATCTGTGGGCATTCTGTAATGTGTGGACTATCAGAGTGTTGATGAAACACAGAAATTGCATCGGAATTGAATACAACAGTCACCATGCGCACTTTCCTTCATGGGAGTAATGTCTCAAACAGTCTACGCTTTGATCGTTCCCTGGAAGACCAGTAGTAGTTTCCGATGCACATCTGGAGGCATTCTGTAATCTGTGGACTATCAGAGTGTTGATGAAACACAGAAATTGCATCGGGATTGAATACAACAGTCACCATGCGCACTTTCCTCCATGGGAGTAATGTCTCAAACAGTTTACGCTTTGATCGTTCCCTGGAAGACCACTAGTAGTTTCCGATGCACATCTGTGGGCATTCTGTAATGTGTGGACTATCAGAGTGTTGATGAAACACAGAAATTGCATCGGGATTGAATACAACAGTCACCATGCGCACTTTCCTCCTTGGGAGTAATGTCTCAAACAGTCTACGCATTGATCGTTCCCTGCAAGACCAGTAGTAATTACCGATGCACATCTGGGGGCATTCTGTAATCTGTGGACATTCAAAGTGTTGATGAAACACAGAAATTGCATCGGGATTGAATACAACAGTCACCCTTCGCACTTTCCTCCATGGGAGTATTGTCTCAAAGAGTTTACGCTTTGATCGTTCCCAGGAAGACCAGTAGTTGTTTCCGATGAACAGCTGGGTTCATTCTGTAATGTGTGGACTATCTCAGTGTTGTTGAAACACGGAAATTACATCGGGATTGAATACAAAAGTCACCATGCGCAATTTTCCTATATGGGAGTAATGTCTCAAACAGTGTACGCTTTGATCGTTCCCTGGAAGAGTTGTAGTAGTTTCCGATGCATATCTGGAGGCATTCTGCAATCTATGGACTATAAGAGTGTTGTTGAAACACAGAAATTGCATCTCGATTGAATACAACAGTCACCATGCGCACTTTCCTCCATGTGACTAATGTCTCAAACAGTCTACGCTTTGATCGTTCCCTGGAAGACCAGTAGTAGTTTCCGATGCACATCTGGAGGCATTCTGTAATCTGTGGGCTATCGGAGTGTTGTTGAAACACAGAAAATGCTTTGGGATTGAATACAACATATACCATGCGCACTTTCCTCCACGGGAGTAATGTCTCAAACTGTCTACGCTTTGATCGTTTCCTGGAAGACCAGTAGTAGTTTCCGATGCACATCTGAAGGCAATCTGTTATCTGTGGACTCTCAGAGTGTTGATGAAACACAGAAATTGCATCGGGATTGAATACAACATTCACCATGCGCACTTTCCTCCATGGGAGTAATGTCTCAGCCAGTCTACGCTTTGATCGATCCCTGGAAGACCAGTAGTAGTTTCCGATGCACATCTGGGGACATTCTGCAATGTGTGGACTCTCAGAGTGTTGATGAAACACAGAAATCGCATCAGGATTGAATACAACAGTCACTATGGGCACTTTCCTCCATGGGAGTAATGTCTCAAACAGTTTACGTTTTGAAGTTCCCTGGAAGACCAGTAGTAATTTGCGATGCACTTCTGTGGGCATTCTGTAATGTGTGGACTATCAGAGTGTTCATGAAACATAGAAATTGCATCGGAATTGAATACAACAGTCACCATGCGCACTTTCCTTCATGGGAGTAATGTCTCAAACAGTCTACGCTTTGATCGTTGCCTGGAAGACCAGTAGTAGTTTCCGATGCACATCTGGAGGCATTCTGTAATCTGTGGACTATCAGAGTGTTGATGAAACACAGAAATTGCATCGGGATTGAATACAAGAGTCACCATGCGCACTTTCCTCCATGGTAGTAATGTCTCAAACAGTTTACGCTTTGATCGTTCCCTGGAAAACCACTAGTAGTTTCCGATGCACATCTGTGGGCATTCTGTAATGTGTGGACTATCAGAGTGTTGATGAAACACAGAAATTGCATCGGGATTGAATACAACAGTCACCATGCGCACTTTCCTCCTTGGGAGTAATGTCTCAAACAGTCTACGCATTGATCGTTCCCTGCAAGTCCAGTAGTAATTACCGATGCACATCTGGAGGCATTCTGTAATCTGTGGACATTCAAAGTGTTGATGAAACACAGAAATTGCATCGGGATTGAATACAACAGTCACCATGCGCACTTTCCTCCATGGGAGTAATGTCTCAAACAGTTTACGCTTTGATCGTTCCCTGAAAGTAAAGTAGTTGTTTCCGATGAACATCTGGGTTCATTCTGTAATGTGTGGACTATCTGAGTGTTGTTGAAACACAGAAATTGCATTGGGATAGAATACAAAAGTTACCATGCGCACTTTCCTCCATGGGAGTAATTTCTCAAACTGTCTACGCTTTGATCGTTACCTGGAAGACCAGTAGTAGTTTCCGATGCACATCTGGAGGCATTCTGTAATCTGTGGACTATCAGAGTGTTAAAGAAACTCAGAAATTGCATCGGGATTGAATACAACAGTCACCATGCGCACTTTCCTCCATGGGACTAATGTCTCAAACAGTCTACGCTTTGATCGTTCCCTGGAAGACCAGAAGTAGTTTCCGATGCACATCTGGAGGCATTCTGTAATCTGTGGACTATCTCAGTGTTGTTGAAACACGGAAATTACATCGGGATTGAATACAAAAGTCACCATGCGCAATTTTCCTATATGGGAGTAATGTCTCAAACAGTCTACGCTTTGATCGTTCCCTGGAAGAGTAGTAGTAGTTTCCGATGCACATCTGGAGGCATTCTGCAATCTATGGACTATAAGAGTGTTGTTGAAACACAGAAATTGCATCTCGATTGAATACAACAGTCACCATGCGCACTTTCCTCCATGGGACTAATGTCTCAAACAGTCTACGCTTTGATCGTTCTCTGGAAGAGTAGTAGTAGTTTCCGATTCACATCTGGAGGCATCCTGCAATCTATGGACTATAAGAGTGTTGTTGAAACACAGAAATTGCATCTCGATTGAATACAACAGTCACCATGCGCACTTTCCTCCATGGGACTAATGTCTCAAACAGTCTACGCTTTGATCGTTCCCTGGAAGACCAGTAGTAGTTTCCGATGCACATCTGGAGGCATTCTGTAATCTGTGGACTATCTCAGTGTTGTTGAAACACGGAAATTACATCGGGATTGAATACAAAAGTCACCATGCGCAATTTTCCTATATGGGAGTAATGTCTCAAACAGTCTACGCTTTGATCGTTCCCTGGAAGAGTAGTAGTAGTTTCCGATGCACATCTGGAGGCGTTCGGCAATCTATGGGCAATAAGAGTGTTGTTGAAACACAGAAATTGCATCTCGATTGAATACAACAGTCACCATGCGCACTTTCCTCCATGGGACTAATGTCTCAAACAGTCTACGCTTTGATCGTTCCCTGGAAGACCAGTAGTAGTTTCCGATGCACATCTGGAGGCATTCTGTAATCTGAATACTATCAGAGTGTTGATGAAACACAGAAATTGCATCGGGATTGAATACAACAGTCACCATGCGCACTTTCCTCCATGGGAGTAATGTCTCAAACAGTTTACGCTTTGATCGTTCCCTGGAAGACCACTAGTAGTTTCCGATGCACATCTGTGGGCATTCTGTAATGTGTGGACTATCAGAGTGTTGATGAAACACAGAAATTGCATCGGTATTGAATACAACAGTCACCATGTGCACTTTCCTCCTTGGGAGTAATGTCTCAAACCGTCTACGCATTGATCGTTCCCTGCAAGACCAGTAGTAATTACCGATGCACATCTAGAGGCATTCTGTAATCTGTGGACATTCAAAGTGTTGATGAAACACAGAAATTGCATCGGGATTGAATACAACAGTCACCATGCGCACTTTCCTCCATGGGAGTAATGTCTCAAACAGTTTACGCTTTGATCGTTCCCTGAAAGTAAAGTAGTTGTTTCCGATGAACATCTGGGTTCATTCTGTAATGTGTGGACTATCTGAGTGTTGTTGAAACACAGAAATTGCATTGGGATAGAATACAAAAGTTACCATGCGCACTTTCCTCCATGGGAGTAATTTCTCAAACTGTCTACGCTTTGATCGTTACCTGGAAGACCAGTAGTAGTTTCCGATGCACATCTGGAGGCATTCTGTAATCTGTGGACTATCAGAGTGTTAAAGAAACTCAGAAATTGCATCGGGATTGAATACAACAGTCACCATGCGCACTTTCCTCCATGGGACTAATGTCTCAAACAGTCTACGCTTTGATCGTTCCCTGGAAGACCAGAAGTAGTTTCCGATGCACATCTGGAGGCATTCTGTAATCTGTGGACTATCTCAGTGTTGTTGAAACACGGAAATTACATCGGGATTGAATACAAAAGTCACCATGCGCAATTTTCCTATATGGGAGTAATGTCTCAAACAGTCTACGCTTTGATCGTTCCCTGGAAGAGTAGTAGTAGTTTCCGATGCACATCTGGAGGCGTTCTGCAATCTATGGACTATAAGAGTGTTGTTGAAACACAGAAATTGCATCTCGATTGAATACAACAGTCACCATGCGCACTTTCCTCCATGGGACTAATGTCTCAAACAGTCTACGCTTTGATCGTTCCCTGGAAGACCAGTAGTAGTTTCCGATGCACATCTGGAGGCATTCTGTAATCTGAATACTATCAGAGTGTTGATGAAACACAGAAGTTGCATCGGGATTGAATACAACAGTCACCATGCGCACTTTCCTCCATGGGAGTAATGTCTCAAACAGTTTACGCTTTGATCGTTCCCTGGAAGACCACTAGTAGTTTCCGATGCACATCTGTGGGCATTCTGTAATGTGTGGACTATCAGAGTGTTGATGAAACACAGAAATTGCATCGGTATTGAATACAACAGTCACCATGCGCACTTTCCTCCTTGGGAGTAATGTCTCAAACCGTCTACGCATTGATCGTTCCCTGCAAGACCAGTAGTAATTACCGATGCACATCTAGAGGCATTCTGTAATCTGTGGACATTCAAAGTGTTGATGAAACACAGAAATTGCATCGGGATTGAATACAACAGTCACCATGCGCACTTTCCTCCATGGGAGTAATGTCTCAAACAGTTTACGCTTTGATCGTTCCCTGGAAGAAAAGTAGTTGTTTCCGATGAACATCTGGGTTCATTCTGTAATGTGTGGACTATCTGAGTGTTGTTGAAACACAGAAATTGCATTGGGATAGAATACAAAAGTTACCATGCGCACTTTCCTCCATGGGAGTAATTTCTCAAACTGTCTACGCTTTGATCGTTACCTGGAAGACCAGTAGTAGTTTCCGATGCACATCTGGAGGCATTCTGTAATCTGTGGACTATCAGAGTGTTAAAGAAACTCAGAAATTGCATCGGGATTGAATACAACAGTCACCATGCGCACTTTCCTCCATGGGAGTAATGTCTCAAAGAGTTTACGCTTTGATCGTTCCCTGGAAGATCAGTAGTAGTTTCCGATGCACATCAGGAGCATTCTGTAATGTGTGGACTATCAGAGTGTTAATGAAACACACAAATTGCATCAGGATTGAATACAACAGTCAGCATGCGCACTTTCCTCCATGGGAGTAATGTCTCAAATTGTTTACTCTTTAATCGTTCCCTGGAAGACCAGTAGTATTTTCCGATGACCATCTGTGGGCATTCAGTAATGTGTGGACTATCAGAGAGTTGATGAAACACAGAAATTGCATCGGGATTGAATACAACTGTCACCACGCGCACTTTCCTCCATGGGAGTAGTGTCTCAAACAGTCTACGCTTTGATTGTTTCCTGGAAGACCAGTAGTAGTTTCCGATGCACATCTGGAGGCATTCTGTAATCTGTGGACTTTCAAAGTGTTGATGAAACACAGAAATTGCATCGGGAGTGAATACAACAGTAACCATGCGCACTTTCCTCTATGGGAGTAATGTCTCAAACATTCTACACTTCGATCGTTCCCTAGAAGACCAGTAGTAGTTTCCGATGCACATCTGGCGGATTCTGTAATGTGTGGACTATCAGAGTGTTGATGAAACACAGAAATTGCATCGGGATTGAATACAACAGTCACCATGCGCACTTTCCTCCATGGGAGTATTGTCTCAAAGAGTTTACGCTTTGATCGTTCCCAGGAAGACCAGTAGTTGTTTCCGATGAACAGCTGGGTTCATTCTGTAATGTGTGGACTATCTCAGTGTTGTTGAAACACGGAATTTACATCGGGATTGAATACAAAAGTCACCATGCGCAATTTTCCTATGTGGGAGTAATGTCTCAAACAGTCTACGCTTTGATCGTTCCCTGGAAAAGTAGTAGTAGTTTCCGATGCACATCTGGAGGCATTCTGCAATCTATGGACTATAAGAGTGTTGTTGAAACACAGAAATTGCATCTCGATTGAATACAACAGTCACCATGCGCACTTTCCTCCATGGGACTAATGTCTCAAACAGTCTACGCTTTGATCGTTCCCTGGAAGGCCAGTAGTAGTTTCCGATGCACATGTGAAGGCAATCTGTTATCTGTGGACTATCAGAGTGTTGATGAAACACAGAAATTGCATCGGGATTGAATACAACATTCACCATGCGCACTTTCCTCCATGGGAGTAATGTCTCAGACAGTCTACGCTTTGATCGTTCCCTGGAAGACCAGTAGTAGTTTCCGATGCACATCTGGGGACATTCTGCAATGTGTGGACTATCAGAGTGTTGATGAAACACAGAAATCGCATCAGGATTGAATACAACAGTCACTATGCGCACTTTCCTCCATTGGAGTAATGTTTCAAACAGTTTACGCTTTTTAACGTTCCCTGGAAGACCAGTAGTAATTTGCGATGCACATCTGTGGGCATTCTGTAATGTGTGGACTATCAGAGTGTTGATGAAACACAGAAATTGCATCGGAATTGAATACAACAGTCACCATGCGCACTTTCCTTCATGGGAGCAATGTTTCAAACAGTCTACGCTTTGATCGTTCCCTGGAAGACCAGTAGTAGTTTCCGATGCACATCTGGAGGCATTCTGTAATCTGTGGCCTATCAGAGTGTTGATGAAAGACAGAAATTGCATCGGGATTGAATACAACAGTCACCATGCGCACTTTCCTCCATGGGAGTAATGTCTCAAACAGTTTACGCTTTGATCGTTCCCTGGAAGACCACTAGTAGTTTCCGATGCACATCTGTGGGCATTCTGTAATGTGTGGACTATCAGAGTGTTGATGAAACACAGAAATTGCATCGGGATTGAATACAACAGTCACCATGCGCACTTTCCTCCTTGGGAGTAATGTCTCAAACAGTCTACGCATTGATCGTTCCCTGCAAGACCAGTAGTAATTACCGATGCACATCTGGAGGCATACTGTAATCTGTGGACATTCAAAGTGTTGATGAAACACAGAAATTGCATCGGGATTGAATACAACAGTCACCATTCGCACTTTCCTCCATGGGAGTAATGTCTCAAACAGTTTACGCTTTGATCGTTCCCTGGAAGACCAGTAGTTGTTTCCGATGAACATCTGGGTTCATTCTGTAATGTGTGGACTATCTGAGTGTTGTTGAAACACAGAAATTGCATCGGGATTGAATACAACAGTCATCATGCGCACTTTCCCCCATGGGACTAATGTCTCAAACAGTCTACGCTTTGATCGTTCCCTGGAAGACCAGTAGTAGTTTCCGATGCACATCTGGAGGCATTATGTAATCTGTGGACTATCAGAGTGTTGTTGAAGCACAGAAAATGCATTGGGATAGAATACAAAAGTTACCATGCGCACTTTCCTCCATGCGAGTAATGTCTCAAACTGTCTACGCTTTGATCGTTTCCTGGAAGATCAGTAGTAGTTTCCGATGCACATCTGGAGGCATTCTGTAGTCTGTGGACTATCAGAGGGTTAAAGAAACTCAGAAATTGCATCCGGATTGAATACAACAGTCACCATGCGCACTTTCCTCTATGGGAATAATGTCTCAAAGAGTTTACGCTTTGATCGTTCCCTGGAAGATCAGTAGTAGTTTCCGATGCACATCAGCAGCATTCTGTAATGTGTGGACTATCAGAGTGTTAATGAAACACAGAAATTGCATCAGGATTGAATAGAACATTCACCATGCGCACTTTCCTCCATGGGAGTAATGTCTCAAATTGTTTACGCTTTAATCGTTCCCTGGAAGACCAGTAGTATTTTCCGATGCATATCTGTGGGCATTCTGTAATGTGTGGATTATCAGAGTGTTGATGAAACACAGAAATTGCATCGGGATTGAATACAACTGTCACCACGCGCACTTTCCTCCATGGGAGTAGTGTCTCAAACAGTCTACGCTTTGATTGTTTCCTTGAAGACCAGTAGTAGTTTCCGATGCACATCTGGAGGCATTCTGTAATCTGTGGACTTTCAAAGTGTTGATGAAACACAGAAATTGCATCGGGAGTGAATACAACAGTAACCATGCGCACTTTCCACTATGGGAGTAATGTCTCAAACATTCTACGCTTCGATCGTTCCCTAGAAGACCAGTAGTAGTTTCCGATGCACATCTGGCGGATTCTGTAATGTGTGGACTATCAGAGTGTTGATGAAACACAGAAATTGCATCGGGATTGAATACAACAGTCACCATGAGCACTTTCCTCCATGGGAGTATTGTCTCAAAGAGTTTACGCTTTGATCGTTCCCAGGAAGACCAGTAGTTGTTTCCGATGAACAGCTGGGTTCATTCTGTAATGTGTGGACTATCTCAGTGTTGTTGAAACACGGAAATTACATCGGGATTGAATACAAAAGTCACCATGCGCAATTTTCCTACATGGGTGTAATGTCTCAAACAGTCTACGCTTTGATCGTTCCCTGGAAGAGTTGTAGTAGTTTCCGATGCATATCTGGAGGCATTCTGCAATCTATGGACTATAAGAGTGTTGTTGAAACACAGAAATTGCATCTCGATTTAATACAACAGTCACCATGCGCACTTTCCTCCATGTGACTAATGTCTCAAACAGTCTACGCTTTGATCGTTCCCTGGAAGACCAGTAGTAGTTTCCGATGCACATCTGGGGACATTCTGCAATGTGTGGACTATCAGAGTGTTGATGAAACACAGAAATCGCATCAGGATTGAATACAACAGTCACTATGCGCACTTTCCTCCATGGGAGTAATGTCTCAAACAGTTTACGCTTTTAACGTTCCCTGGAAGACCAGTAGTAATTTGCGATGCACATCTGTGGGCATTCTGTAATGTGTGGACTATCAGAGTGTTGATGAAACACAGAAATTGCATCGGAATTGAATACAACAGTCACCATGCGCACTTTCCTTCATGGGAGTAATGTCTCAAACAGTCTACGCTTTGATCGTTCCCTGGAAGACCAGTAGTAGTTTCCGATGCACATCTGGAGGCATTCTGTAATCTGTGGACTATCAGAGTGTTGATGAAACACAGAAATTGCATCGGGATTGAATACAACAGTCACCATGCGCACTTTCCTCCATGGGAGTAATGTCTCAAACAGTTTACGCTTTGATCGTTCCCTGGAAGACCACTAGTAGTTTCCGATGCACATCTGTGGGCATTCTGTAATGTGTGGACTATCAGAGTGTTGATGAAACACAGAAATTGCATCGGGATTGAATACAACAGTCACCATGCGCACTTTCCTCCTTGGGAGTAATGTTTCAAACAGTCTACGCATTGATCGTTCCCTGCAAGACCAGTAGTAATTACCGATGCACATCTGGGGGCATTCTGTAATCTGTGGACATTCAAAGTGTTGATGAAACACAGAAATTGCATCGGGATTGAATACAACAGTCACCATTCGCACTTTCCTCCATGGGAGTATTGTCTCAAAGAGTTTACGCTTTGATCGTTCCCAGGAAGACCAGTAGTTGTTTCCGATGAACAGCTGGGTTCATTCTGTAATGTGTGGACTATCTCAGTGTTGTTGAAACACGGAAATTACATCGGGATTGAATACAAAAGTCACCATGCGCAATTTTCCTATATGGGAGTAATGTCTCAAACAGTCTACGCTTTGATCGTTCCCTGGAAGAGTTGTAGTAGTTTCCGATGCATATCTGGAGGCATTCTGCAATCTATGGACTATAAGAGTGTTGTTGAAACACAGAAATTGCATCTCGATTGAATACAACAGTCACCATGCGCACTTTCCTCCATGTGACTAATGTCTCAAACAGTCTACGCTTTGATCGTTCCCTGGAAGACCAGTAGTAGTTTCCGATGCACATCTGGAGGCATTCTGTAATCTGTGGGCTATCGGAGTGTTGTTGAAACACAGAAAATGCTTTGGGATTGAATACAACATATACCATGCGCACTTTCCTCCACGGGAGTAATGTCTCAAACTGTCTACGCTTTGATCGTTTCCTGGAAGACCAGTAGTAGTTTCCGATGCACATCTGAAGGCAATCTGTTATATGTGGACTATCAGAGTGTTGATGAAACACAGAAATTGCATCGGGATTGAATACAACATTCACCATGCGCACTTTCCTCCATGGGAGTAATGTCTCAGCCAGTCTACGCTTTGATCGATCCCTGGAAGACCAGTAGTAGTTTCCGATGCACATCTGGGGACATTCTGCAATGTGTGGACTCTCAGAGTGTTGATGAAACACAGAAATCGCATCAGGATTGAATACAACAGTCACTATGCGCACTTTCCTCCATGGGAGTAATGTCTCAAACAGTTTACGTTTTGAAGTTCCCTGGAAGACCAGTAGTAATTTGCGATGCACTTCTGTGGGCATTCTGTAATGTGTGGACTATCAGAGTGTTCATGAAACATAGAAATTGCATCGGAATTGAATACAACAGTCACCATGCGCACTTTCCTTCATGGGAGTAATGTCTCAAACAGTCTACGCTTTGATCGTTGCCTGGAAGACCAGTAGTAGTTTCCGATGCACATCTGGAGGCATTCTGTAATCTGTGGACTATCAGAGTGTTGATGAAACACAGAAATTGCATCGGGATTGAATACAAGAGTCACCATGCGCACTTTCCTCCATGGTAGTAATGTCTCAAACAGTTTACGCTTTGATCGTTCCCTGGAAAACCACTAGTAGTTTCCGATGCACATCTGTGGGCATTCTGTAATGTGTGGACTATCAGAGTGTTGATGAAACACAGAAATTGCATCGGGATTGAATACAACAGTCACCATGCGCACTTTCCTCCTTGGGAGTAATGTCTCAAACAGTCTACGCATTGATCGTTCCCTGCAAGTCCAGTAGTAATTACCGATGCACATCTGGAGGCATTCTGTAATCTGTGGACATTCAAAGTGTTGATGAAACACAGAAATTGCATCGGGATTGAATACAACAGTCACCATGCGCACTTTCCTCCATGGGAGTAATGTCTCAAACAGTTTACGCTTTGATCGTTCCCTGAAAGTAAAGTAGTTGTTTCCGATGAACATCTGGGTTCATTCTGTAATGTGTGGACTATCTGAGTGTTGTTGAAACACAGAAATTGCATTGGGATAGAATACAAAAGTTACCATGCGCACTTTCCTCCATGGGAGTAATTTCTCAAACTGTCTACGCTTTGATCGTTACCTGGAAGACCAGTAGTAGTTTCCGATGCACATCTGGAGGCATTCTGTAATCTGTGGACTATCAGAGTGTTAAAGAAACTCAGAAATTGCATCGGAATTGAATACAACAGTCACCATGCGCACTTTCCTCCATGGGACTAATGTCTCAAACAGTCTACGCTTTGATCGTTCCCTGGAAGACCAGAAGTAGTTTCCGATGCACATCTGGAGGCATTCTGTAATCTGTGGACTATCTCAGTGTTGTTGAAACACGGAAATTACATCGGGATTGAATACAAAAGTCACCATGCGCAATTTTCCTATTTGGGAGTAATGTCTCAAACAGTCTACGCTTTGATCGTTCCCTGGAAGAGTAGTAGTAGTTTCCGATGCACATCTGGAGGCGTTCTGCAATCTATGGACTATAAGAGTGTTGTTGAAACACAGAAATTGCATCTCGATTGAATACATCAGTCACCATGCGCACTTTCCTCCATGGGACTAATGTCTCAAACAGTCTACGCTTTGATCGTTCCCTGGAAGACCAGTAGTAGTTTCCGATGCACATCTGGAGGCATTCTGTAATCTGAATACTATCAGAGTGTTGATGAAACACAGAAATTGCATCGGGATTGAATACAACAGTCACCATGCGCACTTTCCTCCATGGGAGTAATGTCTCAAACAGTTTACGCTTTGATCGTTCCCTGGAAGACCACTAGTAGTTTCCGATGCACATCTGTGGGCATTCTGTAATGTGTGGACTATCAGAGTGTTGATGAAACACAGAAATTGCATCGGTATTGAATACAACAGTCACCATGCGCACTTTCCTCCTTGGGAGTAATGTCTCAAACCGTCTACGCATTGATCGTTCCCTGCAAGACCAGTAGTAATTACCGATGCACATCTAGAGGCATTCTGTAATCTGTGGACATTCAAAGTGTTGATGAAACACAGAAATTGCATCGGGATTGAATACAACAGTCACCATGCGCACTTTCCTCCATGGGAGTAATGTCTCAAACAGTTTACGCTTTGATCGTTCCCTGGAAGAAAAGTAGTTGTTTCCGATGAACATCTGGGTTCATTCTGTAATGTGTGGACTATCTGAGTGTTGTTGAAACACAGAAATTGCATTGGGATAGAATACAAAAGTTACCATGCGCACTTTCCTCCATGGGAGTAATGTCTCAAACAGTCTACGCTTTGATCGTTCCCTGGAAGACCAGTAGTAGTTTCCGATGCACATCTGGAGGCATTCTGTAATCTGTGGCCTATCAGAGTGTTGATGAAAGACAGAAATTGCATCGGGATTGAATACAACAGTCACCATGCGCACTTTCCTCCATGGGAGTAATGTCTCAAACAGTTTACGCTTTGATCGTTCCCTGGAAGACCACTAGTAGTTTCCGATGCACATCTGTGGGCATTCTGTAATGTGTGGACTATCAGAGTGTTGATGAAACACAGAAATTGCATCGGGATTGAATACAACAGTCACCATGCGCACTTTCCTCCTTGGGAGTAATGTCTCAAACAGTCTACGCATTGATCGTTCCCTGCAAGACCAGTAGTAATTACCGATGCACATCTGGAGGCATACTGTAATCTGTGGACATTCAAAGTGTTGATGAAACACAGAAATTGCATCGGGATTGAATACAACAGTCACCATTCGCACTTTCCTCCATGGGAGTAATGTCTCAAACAGTTTACGCTTTGATCGTTCCCTGAAAGACCAGTAGTTGTTTCCGATGAACATCTGGGTTCATTCTGTAATGTGTGGACTATCTGAGTGTTGTTGAAACACAGAAATTGCATCGGGATTGAATACAACAGTCATCATGCGCACTTTCCCCCATGGGACTAATGTCTCAAACAGTCTACGCTTTGATCGTTCCCTGGAAGACCAGTAGTAGTTTCCGATGCACATCTGGAGGCATTATGTAATCTGTGGACTATCAGAGTGTTGTTGAAGCACAGAAAATGCATTGGGATAGAATACAAAAGTTACCATGCGCACTTTCCTCCATGCGAGTAATGTCTCAAACTGTCTACGCTTTGATCGTTTCCTGGAAGATCAGTAGTAGTTTCCGATGCACATCTGGAGGCATTCTGTAGTCTGTGGACTATCAGAGGGTTAAAGAAACTCAGAAATTGCATCCGGATTGAATACAACAGTCACCATGCGCACTTTCCTCTATGGGAATAATGTCTCAAAGAGTTTACGCTTTGATCGTTCCCTGGAAGATCAGTAGTAGTTTCCGATGCACATCAGCAGCATTCTGTAATGTGTGGACTATCAGAGTGTTAATGAAACACAGAAATTGCATCAGGATTGAATAGAACATTCACCATGCGCACTTTCCTCCATGGGAGTAATGTCTCAAATTGTTTACGCTTTAATCGTTCCCTGGAAGACCAGTAGTATTTTCCGATGCACATCTGTGGGCATTCTGTAATGTGTGGATTATCAGAGTGTTGATGAAACACAGAAATTGCATCGGGATTGAATACAACTGTCACCACGCGCACTTTCCTCCATGGGAGTAGTGTCTCAAACAGTCTACGCTTTGATTGTTTCCTGGAAGACCAGTAGTAGTTTCCGATGCACATCTGGAGGCATTCTGTAATCTGTGGACTTTCAAAGTGTTGATGAAACACAGAAATTGCATCGGGAGTGAATACAACAGTAACCATGCGCACTTTCCACTATGGGAGTAATGTCTCAAACATTCTACGCTTCGATCGTTCCCTAGAAGACCAGTAGTAGTTTCCGATGCACATCTGGCGGATTCTGTAATGTGTGGACTATCAGAGTGTTGATGAAACACAGAAATTGCATCGGGATTGAATACAACAGTCACCATGAGCACTTTCCTCCATGGGAGTATTGTCTCAAAGAGTTTACGCTTTGATCGTTCCCAGGAAGACCAGTAGTTGTTTCCGATGAACAGCTGGGTTCATTCTGTAATGTGTGGACTATCTCAGTGTTGTTGAAACACGGAAATTACATCGGGATTGAATACAAAAGTCACCATGCGCAATTTTCCTATATGGGAGTAATGTCTCAAACAGTCTACGCTTTGATCGTTCCCTGGAAGAGTTGTAGTAGTTTCCGATGCATATCTGGAGGCATTCTGCAATCTATGGACTATAAGAGTGTTGTTGAAACACAGAAATTGCATCTCGATTGAATACAACAGTCACCATGCGCACTTTCCTCCATGTGACTAATGTCTCAAACAGTCTACGCTTTGATCGTTCCCTGGAAGACCAGTAGTAGTTTCCGATGCACATCTGGGGACATTCTGCAATGTGTGGACTATCAGAGTGTTGATGAAACACAGAAATCGCATCAGGATTGAATACAACAGTCACTATGCGCACTTTCCTCCATGGGAGTAATGTCTCAAACAGTTTACGCTTTTAACGTTCCCTGGAAGACCAGTAGTAATTTGCGATGCACATCTGTGGGCATTCTGTAATGTGTGGACTATCAGAGTGTTGATGAAACACAGAAATTGCATCGGAATTGAATACAACAGTCACCATGCGCACTTTCCTTCATGGGAGTAATGTCTCAAACAGTCTACGCTTTGATCGTTCCCTGGAAGACCAGTAGTAGTTTCCGATGCACATCTGGAGGCATTCTGTAATCTGTGGCCTATCAGAGTGTTGATGAAAGACAGAAATTGCATCGGGATTGAATACAACAGTCACCATGCGCACTTTCCTCCATGGGAGTAATGTCTCAAACAGTTTACGCTTTGATCGTTCCCTGGAAGACCACTAGTAGTTTCCGATGCACATCTGTGGGCATTCTGTAATGTGTGGACTATCAGAGTGTTGATGAAACACAGAAATTGCATCGGGATTGAATACAACAGTCACCATGCGCACTTTCCTCCTTGGGAGTAATGTCTCAAACAGTCTACGCATTGATCGTTCCCTGCAAGACCAGTAGTAATTACCGATGCACATCTGGGGGCATTCTGTAATCTGTGGACATTCAAAGTGTTGATGAAACACAGAAATTGCATCGGGATTGAATACAACAGTCACCCTTCGCACTTTCCTCCATGGGAGTATTGTCTCAAAGAGTTTACGCTTTGATCGTTCCCAGGAAGACCAGTAGTTGTTTCCGATGAACAGCTGGGTTCATTCTGTAATGTGTGGACTATCTCAGTGTTGTTGAAACACGGAAATTACATCGGGATTGAATACAAAAGTCACCATGCGCAATTTTCCTATATGGGAGTAATGTCTCAAACAGTGTACGCTTTGATCGTTCCCTGGAAGAGTTGTAGTAGTTTCCGATGCATATCTGGAGGCATTCTGCAATCTATGGACTATAAGAGTGTTGTTGAAACACAGAAATTGCATCTCGATTGAATACAACAGTCACCATGCGCACTTTCCTCCATGTGACTAATGTCTCAAACAGTCTACGCTTTGATCGTTCCCTGGAAGACCAGTAGTAGTTTCCGATGCACATCTGGAGGCATTCTGTAATCTGTGGGCTATCGGAGTGTTGTTGAAACACAGAAAATGCTTTGGGATTGAATACAACATATACCATGCGCACTTTCCTCCACGGGAGTAATGTCTCAAACTGTCTACGCTTTGATCGTTTCCTGGAAGACCAGTAGTAGTTTCCGATGCACATCTGAAGGCAATCTGTTATCTGTGGACTATCAGAGTGTTGATGAAACACAGAAATTGCATCGGGATTGAATACAACATTCACCATGCGCACTTTCCTCCATGGGAGTAATGTCTCAGCCAGTCTACGCTTTGATCGATCCCTGGAAGACCAGTAGTAGTTTCCGATGCACATCTGGGGACATTCTGCAATGTGTGGACTCTCAGAGTGTTGATGAAACACAGAAATCGCATCAGGATTGAATACAACAGTCACTATGCGCACTTTCCTCCATGGGAGTAATGTCTCAAACAGTTTACGTTTTGAAGTTCCCTGGAAGACCAGTAGTAATTTGCGATGCACTTCTGTGGGCATTCTGTAATGTGTGGACTATCAGAGTGTTCATGAAACATAGAAATTGCATCGGAATTGAATACAACAGTCACCATGCGCACTTTCCTTCATGGGAGTAATGTCTCAAACAGTCTACGCTTTGATCGTTGCCTGGAAGACCAGTAGTAGTTTCCGATGCACATCTGGAGGCATTCTGTAATCTGTGGACTATCAGAGTGTTGATGAAACACAGAAATTGCATCGGGATTGAATACAAGAGTCACCATGCGCACTTTCCTCCATGGTAGTAATGTCTCAAACAGTTTACGCTTTGATCGTTCCCTGGAAAACCACTAGTAGTTTCCGATGCACATCTGTGGGCATTCTGTAATGTGTGGACTATCAGAGTGTTGATGAAACACAGAAATTGCATCGGGATTGAATACAACAGTCACCATGCGCACTTTCCTCCTTGGGAGTAATGTCTCAAACAGTCTACGCATTGATCGTTCCCTGCAAGTCCAGTAGTAATTACCGATGCACATCTGGAGGCATTCTGTAATCTGTGGACATTCAAAGTGTTGATGAAACACAGAAATTGCATCGGGATTGAATACAACAGTCACCATGCGCACTTTCCTCCATGGGAGTAATGTCTCAAACAGTTTACGCTTTGATCGTTCCCTGAAAGTAAAATAGTTGTTTCCGATGAACATCTGGGTTCATTCTGTAATGTGTGGACTATCTGAGTGTTGTTGAAACACAGAAATTGCATTGGGATAGAATACAAAAGTTACCATGCGCACTTTCCTCCATGGGAGTAATTTCTCAAACTGTCTACGCTTTGATCGTTACCTGGAAGACCAGTAGTAGTTTCCGATGCACATCTGGAGGCATTCTGTAATCTGTGGACTATCAGAGTGTTAAAGAAACTCAGAAATTGCATCGGGATTGAATACAACAGTCACCATGCGCACTTTCCTCCATGGGACTAATGTCTCAAACAGTCTACGCTTTGATCGTTCCCTGGAAGACCAGAAGTAGTTTCCGATGCACATCTGGAGGCATTCTGTAATCTGTGGACTATCTCAGTGTTGTTGAAACACGGAAATTACATCGGGATTGAATACAAAAGTCACCATGCGCAATTTTCCTATATGGGAGTAATGTCTCAAACAGTCCACGCTTTGATCGTTCCCTGGAAGAGTAGTAGTAGTTTCCGATGCACATCTGGAGGCGTTCTGCAATCTATGGACTATAAGAGTGTTGTTGAAACACAGAAATTGCATCTCGATTGAATACAACAGTCACCATGCGCACTTTCCTCCATGGGACTAATGTCTCAAACAGTCTACGCTTTGATCGTTCCCTGGAAGACCAGTAGTAGTTTCCGATGCACATCTGGAGGCATTCTGTAATCTGAATACTATCAAGGGTGTTGATGAAACACAGAAATTGCATCGGGATTGAATACAACAGTCACCATGCGCACTTTCCTCCATGGGAGTAATGTCTCAAACAGTTTACGCTTTGATCGTTCCCTGGAAGACCACTAGTAGTTTCCGATGCACATCTGTGGGCATTCTGTAATGTGTGGACTATCAGAGTGTTGATGAAACACAGAAATTGCATCGGTATTGAATACAACAGTCACCATGCGCACTTTCCTCCTTGGGAGTAATGTCTCAAACCGTCTACGCATTGATCGTTCCCTGCAAGACCAGTAGTAATTACCGATGCACATCTAGAGGCATTCTGTAATCTGTGGACATTCAAAGTGTTGATGAAACACAGAAATTGCATCGGGATTGAATACAACAGTCACCATGCGCACTTTCCTCCATGGGAGTAATGTCTCAAAAAGTTTACGCTTTGATCGTTCCCTGGAAGAAAAGTAGTTGTTTCCGATGAACATCTGGGTTCATTCTGTAATGTGTGGACTATCTGAGTGTTGTTGAAACACAGAAATTGCATTGGGATAGAATACAAAAGTTACCATGCGCACTTTCCTCCATGGGAGTAATTTCTCAAACTGTCTACGCTTTGATCGTTACCTGGAAGACCAGTAGTAGTTTCCGATGCACATCTGGAGGCATTCTGTAATCTGTGGACTATCAGAGTGTTAAAGAAACTCAGAAATTGCATCAGGATTGAATACAACAGTCACCATGCGCACTTTCCTCCATGGGAGTAATGTCTCAAAGAGTTTACGCTTTGATCGTTCCCTGGAAGATCAGTAGTAGTTTCCGATGCACATCAGGAGCATTCTGTAATGTGTGGACTATCAGAGTGTTAATGAAACACACAAATTGCATCAGGATTGAATACAACAGTCAGCATGCGCACTTTCCTCCATGGGAGTAATGTCTCAAATTGTTTACTCTTTAATCGTTCCCTGGAAGACCAGTAGTATTTTCCGATGACCATCTGTGGGCATTCAGTAATGTGTGGACTATCAGAGAGTTGATGAAACACAGAAATTGCATCGGGATTGAATACAACTGTCACCACGCGCACTTTCCTCCATGGGAGTAGTGTCTCAAACAGTCTACGCTTTGATTGTTTCCTGGAAGACCAGTAGTAGTTTCCGATGCACATCTGGAGGCATTCTGTAATCTGTGGACTTTCAAAGTGTTGATGAAACACAGAAATTGCATCGGGAGTGAATACAACAGTAACCATGCGCACTTTCCTCTATGGGAGTAATGTCTCAAACATTCTACACTTCGATCGTTCCCTAGAAGACCAGTAGTAGTTTCCGATGCACATCTGGCGGATTCTGTAATGTGTGGACTATTAGAGTGTTGATGAAACACAGAAATTGCATCGGGATTGAATACAACAGTCACCATGCGCACTTTCCTCCATGGGAGTATTGTCTCAAAGAGTTTACGCTTTGATCGTTCCCAGGAAGACCAGTAGTTGTTTCCGATGAACAGCTGGGTTCATTCTGTAATGTGTGGACTATCTCAGTGTTGTTGAAACACGGAAATTACATCGGGATTGAATACAAAAGTCACCATGCGCAATTTTCCTATATGGGAGTAATGTCTCAAACAGTCTACGCTTTGATCGTTCCCTGGAAAAGTAGTAGTAGTTTCCGATGCACATCTGGAGGCATTCTGCAATCTATGGACTATAAGAGTGTTGTTGAAACACAGAAATTGCATCTCGATTGAATACAACAGTCACCATGCGCACTTTCCTCCATGGGACTAATGTCTCAATTAGTCTACGCTTTGATCGTTCCCTGGAAGGCCAGTAGTAGTTTCCGATGCACATGTGAAGGCAATCTGTTATCTGTGGACTATCAGAGTGTTGATGAAACACAGAAATTGCATCGGGATTGAATACAACATTCACCATGCGCACTTTCCTCCATGGGAGTAATGTCTCAGACAGTCTACGCTTTGATCGTTCCCTGGAAGACCAGTAGTAGTTTCCGATGCACATCTGGGGACATTCTGCAATGTGTGGACTATCAGAGTGTTGATGAAACACAGAAATCGCATCAGGATTGAATACAACAGTCACTATGCGCACTTTCCTCCATTGGAGTAATGTCTCAAACAGTTTACGCTTTTAACGTTCCCTGGAAGACCAGTAGTAATTTGCGATGCACATCTGTGGGCATTCTGTAATGTGTGGACTATCAGAGTGTTGATGAAACACAGAAATTGCATCGGAATTGAATACAACAGTCACCATGCGCACTTTCCTTCATGGGAGTAATGTCTCAAACAGTCTACGCTTTGATCGTTCCCTGGAAGACCAGTAGTAGTTTCCGATGCACATCTGGAGGCATTCTGTAATCTGTGGCCTATCAGAGTGTTGATGAAAGACAGAAATTGCATCGGGATTGAATACAACAGTCACCATGCGCACTTTCCTCCATGGGAGTAATGTCTCAAACAGTTTACGCTTTGATCGTTCCCTGGAAGACCACTAGTAGTTTCCGATGCACATCTGTGGGCATTCTGTAATGTGTGGACTATCAGAGTGTTGATGAAACACAGAAATTGCATCGGGATTGAATACAACAGTCACCATGCGCACTTTCCTCCTTGGGAGTAATGTCTCAAACAGTCTACGAATTGATCGTTCCCTGCAAGACCAGTAGTAATTACCGATGCACATCTGGAGGCATACTGTAATCTGTGGACATTCAAAGTGTTGATGAAACACAGAAATTGCATCGGGATTGAATACAACAGTCACCATTCGCACTTTCCTCCATGGGAGTAATGTCTCAAACAGTTTACGCTTTGATCGTTCCCTGGAAGACCAGTAGTTGTTTCCGATGAACATCTGGGTTCATTCTGTAATGTGTGGACTATCTGAGTGTTGTTGAAACACAGAAATTGCATCGGGATTGAATACAACAGTCATCATGCGCACTTTCCCCCATGGGACTAATGTCTCAAACAGTCTACGCTTTGATCGTTCCCTGGAAGACCAGTAGTAGTTTCCGATGCACATCTGGAGGCATTATGTAATCTGTGGACTATCAGAGTGTTGTTGAAGCACAGAAAATGCATTGGGATAGAATACAAAAGTTACCATGCGCACTTTCCTCCATGCGAGTAATGTCTCAAACTGTCTACGCTTTGATCGTTTCCTGGAAGATCAGTAGTAGTTTCCGATGCACATCTGGAGGCATTCTGTAGTCTGTGGACTATCAGAGGGTTAAAGAAACTCAGAAATTGCATCCGGATTGAATACAACAGTCACCATGCGCACTTTCCTCTATGGGAATAATGTCTCAAAGAGTTTACGCTTTGATCGTTCCCTGGAAGATCAGTAGTAGTTTCCGATGCACATCAGCAGCATTCTGTAATGTGTGGACTATCAGAGTGTTAATGAAACACAGAAATTGCATCAGGATTGAATAGAACATTCACCATGCGCACTTTCCTCCATGGGAGTAATGTCTCAAATTGTTTACGCTTTAATCGTTCCCTGGAAGACCAGTAGTATTTTCCGATGCACATCTGTGGGCATTCTGTAATGTGTGGATTATCAGAGTGTTGATGAAACACAGAAATTGCATCGGGATTGAATACAACTGTCACCACGCGCACTTTCCTCCATGGGAGTAGTGTCTCAAACAGTCTACGCTTTGATTGTTTCCTGGAAGACCAGTAGTAGTTTCCGATGCACATCTGGAGGCATTCTGTAATCTGTGGACTTTCAAAGTGTTGATGAAACACAGAAATTGCATCGGGAGTGAATACAACAGTAACCATGCGCACTTTCCACTATGGGAGTAATGTCTCAAACATTCTACGCTTCGATCGTTCCCTAGAAGACCAGTAGTAGTTTCCGATGCACATCTGGCGGATTCTGTAATGTGTGGACTATCAGAGTGTTGATGAAACACAGAAATTGCATCGGGATTGAATACAACAGTCACCATGAGCACTTTCCTCCATGGGAGTATTGTCTCAAAGAGTTTACGCTTTGATCGTTCCCAGGAAGACCAGTAGTTGTTTCCGATGAACAGCTGGGTTCATTCTGTAATGTGTGGACTATCTCAGTGTTGTTGAAACACGGAAATTACATCGGGATTGAATACAAAAGTCACCATGCGCAATTTTCCTATATGGGAGTAATGTCTCAAACAGTCTACGCTTTGATCGTTCCCTGGAAGAGTTGTAGTAGTTTCCGATGCATATCTGGAGGCATTCTGCAATCTATGGACTATAAGAGTGTTGTTGAAACACAGAAATTGCATCTCGATTGAATACAACAGTCACCATGCGCACTTTCCTCCATGTGACTAATGTCTCAAACAGTCTACGCTTTGATCGTTCCCTGGAAGACCAGTAGTAGTTTCCGATGCACATCTGGGGACATTCTGCAATGTGTGGACTATCAGAGTGTTGATGAAACACAGAAATCGCATCAGGATTGAATACAACAGTCACTATGCGCACTTTCCTCCATGGGAGTAATGTCTCAAACAGTTTACGCTTTTAACGTTCCCTGGAAGACCAGTAGTAATTTGCGATGCACATCTGTGGGCATTCTGTAATGTGTGGACTATCAGAGTGTTGATGAAACACAGAAATTGCATCGGAATTGAATACAACAGTCACCATGCGCACTTTCCTTCATGGGAGTAATGTCTCAAACAGTCTACGCTTTGATCGTTCCCTGGAAGACCAGTAGTAGTTTCCGATGCACATCTGGAGGCATTCTGTAATCTGTGGACTATCAGAGTGTTGATGAAACACAGAAATTGCATCGGGATTGAATACAACAGTCACCATGCGCACTTTCCTCCATGGGAGTAATGTCTCAAACAGTTTACGCTTTGATCGTTCCCTGGAAGACCACTAGTAGTTTCCGATGCACATCTGTGGGCATTCTGTAATGTGTGGACTATCAGAGTGTTGATGAAACACAGAAATTGCATCGGGATTGAATACAACAGTCACCATGCGCACTTTCCTCCTTGGGAGTAATGTCTCAAACAGTCTACGCATTGATCGTTCCCTGCAAGACCAGTAGTAATTACCGATGCACATCTGGGGGCATTCTGTAATCTGTGGACATTCAAAGTGTTGATGAAACACAGAAATTGCATCGGGATTGAATACAACAGTCACCATTCGCACTTTCCTCCATGGGAGTATTGTCTCAAAGAGTTTACGCTTTGATCGTTCCCAGGAAGACCAGTAGTTGTTTCCGATGAACAGCTGGGTTCATTCTGTAATGTGTGGACTATCTCAGTGTTGTTGAAACACGGAAATTACATCGGGATTGAATACAAAAGTCACCATGCGCAATTTTCCTATATGGGAGTAATGTCTCAAACAGTCTACGCTTTGATCGTTCCCTGGAAGAGTTGTAGTAGTTTCCGATGCATATCTGGAGGCATTCTGCAATCTATGGACTATAAGAGTGTTGTTGAAACACAGAAATTGCATCTCGATTGAATACAACAGTCACCATGCGCACTTTCCTCCATGTGACTAATGTCTCAAACAGTGTACGCTTTGATCGTTCCCTGGAAGACCAGTAGTAGTTTCCGATGCACATCTGGAGGCATTCTGTAATCTGTGGGCTATCGGAGTGTTGTTGAAACACAGAAAATGCTTTGGGATTGAATACAACATATACCATGCGCACTTTCCTCCACGGGAGTAATGTCTCAAACTGTCTACGCTTTGATCGTTTCCTGGAAGACCAGTAGTAGTTTCCGATGCACATCTGAAGGCAATCTGTTATCTGTGGACTATCAGAGTGTTGATGAAACACAGAAATTGCATCGGGATTGAATACAACATTCACCATGCGCACTTTCCTCCATGGGAGTAATGTCTCAGCCAGTCTACGCTTTGATCGATCCCTGGAAGACCAGTAGTAGTTTCCGATGCACATCTGGGGACATTCTGCAATGTGTGGACTCTCAGAGTGTTGATGAAACACAGAAATCGCATCAGGATTGAATACAACAGTCACTATGCGCACTTTCCTCAATGGGAGTAATGTCTCAAACAGTTTACGTTTTGAAGTTCCCTGGAAGACCAGTAGTAATTTGCGATGCACTTCTGTGGGCATTCTGTAATGTGTGGACTATCAGAGTGTTCATGAAACATAGAAATTGCATCGGAATTGAATACAACAGTCACCATGCGCACTTTCCTTCATGGGAGTAATGTCTCAAACAGTCTACGCTTTGATCGTTGCCTGGAAGACCAGTAGTAGTTTCCGATGCACATCTGGAGGCATTCTGTAATCTGTGGACTATCAGAGTGTTGATGAAACACAGAAATTGCATCGGGATTGAATACAAGAGTCACCATGCGCACTTTCCTCCATGGTAGTAATGTCTCAAACAGTTTACGCTTTGATCGTTCCCTGGAAAACCACTAGTAGTTTCCGATGCACATCTGTGGGCATTCTGTAATGTGTGGACTATCAGAGTGTTGATGAAACACAGAAATTGCATCGGGATTGAATACAACAGTCACCATGCGCACTTTCCTCCTTGGGAGTAATGTCTCAAACAGTCTACGCATTGATCGTTCCCTGCAAGTCCAGTAGTAATTACCGATGCACATGTGGAGGCATTCTGTAATCTGTGGACATTCAAAGTGTTGATGAAACACAGGAATTGCCGCGGGATTGAATACAACAGTCACCATGTTCACTTTCCTCCCTGGGAGTAATGTCTCAAACAGTCTACGCTTTGATCGTTCCCTGGAAGACCAGTAGTAGTTTCCGATGCACAACTGGAGGCATTCTGTAATCTGTGGACTATCAGAGTGTTGTTGAAACACAGGAAATGCATCGGGATTGAATACAACGGCCACCATGCGCACTTTCCTCCATGGGAGTAATGTCTCAATCATTATACGCTTTGATCGTTTCCTGGAAGACCAGTAGTAGTTTCCGATGCACATCTGGAGGCATTCTGTAATCTGTGGACCTTCAAAGTGTTGTTGAAACACAGAAATTGCATAGGGATTGAATACAACAGTAACCAAGCGCACTTTCCTCCATGGGCGTAATGTCACAAACAGTCTACGCTTTGATCGTTCCCTGGAAGACCAGTAGTAGTTTCCGATGCACATCTTTAGGCAATCTGTTATCTGTGGACTATCAGAGTGTTGATGAAACACAGAAATTGCATCGCGATTGAATACAACAGTCACCATGCGCACTTTCCTCCATGGGAGTAATGCCTCAAACAGTTTACGCTTTGATCGTTCCCTGGAAGACCAGTAGTAGTTTCCGATGCACATCTGGGGGCATTCTGTAATCTGTATACTACCAGAGTGTTGATGAAACACAGAAATTGCATCGGGATTCAATACAACAGTCACCAAGCGCACTTTCCTCCATGGGAGTAATGGCTCATACAGACTACGCTATGATCGTTCCCTTTAAGACCAGTAGTAGTTTCCGATGCACATCTGGAGGCATTCTGTAACCTGTAAACTATCAGAGTGTTGTGCAAACACAGATATAGCATCGGGATTGAATACAACAGTCACCATGTGCACTTTCCTATATGGGAGTAATCTCTCAAACAGTTTACGATTTGATCGTTCCCTGGAAGACCAGTAGTAGTTTCCGATGCACATCTGGGTGCATTCTGTAATGTGTGGACTATCAGAGTGTTGATGAAACACAGAAAGTGTATCGGGATTGAATACAACAGTCATGATGCGCACTTTCCTCCATGGGAATAATGTCTCTAAGAGTCTACGCTTTGATCGTTCCCTGGAAGACCAGTAGTAGTTTCCGATGCACATCTGGAGGCATTCTGTAATCTGTGGGCTATCGGAGTGTTGTTGAAACACAGAAAATGCTTTGGGATTGAATACAACATATACCATGCGCTCTTTCCTCCACGGGAGTAATGTCTCAAACTGTCTACGCTTTGATCGTTTCCTGGAAGACCAGTAGTAGTTTCCGATGCACATCTGAAGGCAATCTGTTATCTGTGGACTATCAGAGTGTTGATGAAACACAGAAATTGCATCGGGATTGAATACAACATTCACCATGCGCACTTTCCTCCATGGGAGTAATGTCTCAGCCAGTCTACGCTTTGATCGATCCCTGGAAGACCAGTAGTAGTTTCCGATGCACATCTGGGGACATTCTGCAATGTGTGGACTCTCAGAGTGTTGATGAAACACAGAAATCGCATCAGGATTGAATACAACAGTCACTATGCGCACTTTCCACCATGGGAGTAATGTCTCAAACAGTTTACGTTTTGAAGTTCCCTGGAAGACCAGTAGTAATTTGCGATGCACTTCTGTGGGCATTCTGTAATGTGTGGACTATCAGAGTGTTCATGAAACATAGAAATTGCATCGGAATTGAATACAACAGTCACCATGCGCACTTTCCTTCATGGGAGTAATGTCTCAAACAGTCTACGCTTTGATCGTTGCCTGGAAGACCAGTAGTAGTTTCCGATGCACATCTGGAGGCATTCTGTAATCTGTGGACTATCAGAGTGTTGATGAAACACAGAAATTGCATCGGGATTGAATACAAGAGTCACCATGCGCACTTTCCTCCATGGTAGTAATGTCTCAAACAGTTTACGCTTTGATCGTTCCCTGGAAAACCACTAGTAGTTTCCGATGCACATCTGTGGGCATTCTGTAATGTGTGGACTATCAGAGTGTTGATGAAACACAGAAATTGCATCGGGATTGAATACAACAGTCACCATGCGCACTTTCCTCCTTGGGAGTAATGTCTCAAACAGTCTACGCATTGATCGTTCCCTGCAAGTCCAGTAGTAATTACCGATGCACATCTGGAGGCATTCTGTAATCTGTGGACATTCAAAGTGTTGATGAAACACAGGAATTGCCGCGGGATTGAATACAACAGTCACCATGTTCACTTTCCTCCCTGGGAGTAATGTCTCAAACAGTCTACGCTTTGATCGTTCCCTGGAAGACCAGTAGTAGTTTCCGATGCACATCTGGAGGCATTCTGTAATCTGTAAACTATCAGAGTGTTGTTCAAACACAGAAATTGCCCGGGATTGAATACAACAGTCACCATGCGCACTTTCCTCCATGGGAGTAATGTCTCAAACAGTTTACGCTTTGATCGTTCCCTGGAAGACCAGCAGTAGTTTCCGATTCACATCTGGAGGCATTCTGTAATGTGTGGACTATCAGACTGTTGCTGAAACACAGGAATTGCATCGGGATTGGATACAACAGTCACCATGCGCACTTTCCTCCTTGGAAGTAACGTCTCAAACAGCTTACGCTTTGATCATTCCCTGGAAGACCAGTAGTAGTTTCCGATGCACATCTGTAGGCATTCTGTAATCTGTTGACCATCAAAGTGTTGATGAAACACAAACATTGCATCGGGAGTGAATACAACAGTAACCATGCGCACTTTCCTCCATGGCAGTAATGTCTCAAACAGTCTACGCTTTGATCGTTCCCTGGAAGACCAGTAGTAGTTTCGGATGCACATCTGGGGGTATTCTGTAATGTGTGGACTATCAGAGTGTTAATCAAACAAAGAAATTGCATCAGGATTGAATACTACATTCACCATGCGCACTTTCCTCAATGGGAGTAATGTCTTAAACAGTTTACGCTTTGATCGTTCCCTGGAAGACCAGTAGTAGTTTCCGATGCACATCTGGGGGCATTCTGTATTGTTTCGACTATCAGAGTGTTGATGAAACACAGATATTGCATCGAGATTGAATACAACAGTCACCATACGCACTTTCTCCATGGGAGTAATGTCTGACACAGTCTACGCTTTGATCGTTCCCTGCAAGACCAGTAGTAGTTTCCGATGCACATCTGGAGGCATTCTGTAATCTGTGGACTTTCAAAGTATTGATGAAACAAAGAAATTGCCTCGGGATTGAATACAAAATTCACCATGCGCACTTTCCTCCATGGTAGTAATGTCTCAAACAGTCTACGTTTTGATCGTTTCCTGGAAGACCAGTAGTAGTTTCCGATGCACATCTGGAGGCATTCTGTAATCTGCGGACTATCAGAGTGTTGATGAAACACAGAAATTGCATTGGGATTGAATCCAACAGTCACCATGCGCACTTTCTCCACGTGAGTAATGTCTTAAACATTCTACGCTTTGATCGTTCCCTGGAATACCAGTAGTAGTTTCCGATGCACATCTGGTGGCATTCTGTAATCTGTGGACTATGTGAGTGTTGATTAAACACAGAATTTGCATCGGGATTGAATGCAACAGTTATCATGCGCAATTTCCTCCATGGGAGTAATGTCTCAAACAGTCTACGCTTTGATCGTTCCCTGGAAGACCAGTATTAGTTTCCAATGCACATCTGGAGGCATTCTGTAATCTGTAAACTATCAGAGTGTTGTTCAAACATAGAAATTGCATTTTGTTTGAATACAACAGTCACCATGCGCACTTTACTACATGGGAGTAATGTCTCAAACAGTTTACGCTTTGATCGTTCCCTGGAAGACCAGTAGTAGTTCCGATGCACCTCTGGGGCATTCTGTAATGTGTGGACTATCAGACTGTTGATGAAACACAGAAATTGCATCGGGATTGAATACAACAGTCACCATGCGCACGTTCCTCCACTGGAGTAATGTCTCAAACAGTTTACGCTCTGATCGTTCCCTGGAAGACCAGCAGTAGTTTCCGATGCACATCTGGAGGCACTCTGTAATCTGTGGACCTTTAAAGTGTTGATGAAGCACAGAAATTGCATCGGGATTGAATACAACAGTCATAATGCCCACTTTCCTCCAAGGGAGTATTGTCTCCAACAGTCTACGCTTTGATCGTTTCCTGGAAGACCAGTAGTAGTTTCCGATGCACATCTGTAGGCATTCTGTAATCTGTTGACCTTCAAAGTGTTGATGAAACACAGACATTGCATCGGGAGTGAATACAACAGTAACCATGCGCACTTTCCTCCATGGCAGTAATGTCTCAAACAGTCTACGCTTTGATCGTTCCCTGCAAGACCAGTAGTTGTTTCCGATGCACATCTGGGGGCATTCTGTAATGTGTGGACTATCAGAGTGTTAATCAAACAAAGAAATTGCATCAGGATTGAATACAACAGTCACCATGCGCACTTTCCTCAATAGGAGTAATGTCTCAAACACTTTACGCTTTGATCGTTCCCTGGAAGACCAGTATTAGTTTCCGATGCACATCTGCGGGCATTCTGTAATGTGTGGACTATCAGAGTGTTGATGACACACAGTAATTGCATCGGGATTGAATACAACAGTCACTATACGCACTTTCCTCCATGGGAGTAATGTCTGAAACAGTCTACGCTTTGATCGTTCACTGCAAGACCAGTAGTATTTTCCGATGCACATCTGGACGCATTCTGTAATCTGTGGACTTTCAAAGTTTTGATGAAACACAGAAGTTGCATCGGGATTGAATACAACAGTCACCATGCGCACTTTCCTAGATAGGAGTATTGTCTGAAACAGTCTACGCTCTGACCGTTCCCTGCAAGTCCAGTAGTAGTTTCCGATGCACATCTGGAGGCATTCTGTAATCTGAGGACCATCAAAGTGTTGACGAAACCCAGAAATTGCATCGGGTTTGAATACAACAGTCGCCTTGCGCACTTTCCTCCATGGGAGTAATGTATCAAACAGTCTACGCTTTGATCGTTCCCTGGAAGACCAGTAGTAGTTTCCGACGCACATCTGGAGGCATTCTGTAATCTGTGGACTATCAGAGTGTTAATCAAACACAGAAATTGCATCAGGATTGAATACAACAGTCACCATGCGCACTTTCCTCTTTGCGAGTAATTTCTCAAACAGTTTACGATTTGATCGTTCCCCGGAAAACCAGTAGTAGTTTCCGATGTACATCTGGGGGCATTCTGTAATGCGTGGACTATCAGAGTATTGATGAAACACAGATATTGCATCGGGATTGAATACAACAGTCACCATGCGCACTTTCCTCCATGGGAGTAATGTCTCAAACAGTCTACGCTTTGATCGTTCCCTGCAAGACCAGTAGTAGTTTCCCTGCACATCAGGAGGCATTCTGTAATCTGTCGACCTTCAAATTGTTGATGAAACACAGATATTGCCGCGGGATTGAATACAAAAGTTACCATGCGCACTTTCCTCCATGGGAGTAATGTCTCAAACAGTCTACGTTTTGATCATTCCCTGCAAGACCAGTAGTAGTTTCCGATGCACATCTGGAGGCATTCTGTAATCTGTGGACCTCCAAAGTGTTGATGAAACACAGAAATTGCCTCGGGATTGAATACAACAATCACCATTTACACTTTCCTCCACGGGAGTAATGTCTCAAACAGTCTATGGTTTGATCGTTTCCTGGAAGACCAGTAGTAGTCTCCGATGCACATCTGGAGGCATTCTGTAATCTGTGGACCATCAAAGTGTTGATGAAACGCAGACATGCACCGGGAGTGAATACAACAGTAACCATGCGCACTTTCTTCCATGGGAGTAATGTCTCAAACAGTCTACGCTTTGATCGTTCCCTAGAAGACCAGAAGTAGTTTCCGATGCACATCTGGGGGCATTCTGTAATGTGTTGACTATCAGAGTGATAATGAAACACAGAAATTGCATCGGGATTGAATACAACAGCCACCATGCGCACTTTCCTCCACTGGAGTCAAGTCTCAAACAGTTTACGCTTTGATCGTTCTCTGGAAGACCAGTAGTAGTTTCCGATGCTCATCTGGAGGCACTCTGTAATCTGTGGACCTTTAAAGTGTTGATGAAACACAGAAATTGCATCGGGATTTAATACAAAAGTCACCATGCGCACTTTCCTCCATGGGAGTAATGTCTCAAACAGTTTACGAATTGATCGTTCCCTGGAAGACCAGTAGTAGTTTCCGATGCACATCTGGGGGCATTCTGTAATGTGTGGACTATCAGAGTGTTAATCAAACAAAGAAATTACATCAGGATTGAATACAACTGTCACCATGCACACTTTCCTCAATGGGAGTAATGTCTCAAACAGTTTACGCTTTGATCGTTCCCTGGAAGACCAGTAGTAGTTTCCGATGCACATCTTGGGGCATTCTGTAATGTGTGGACTATCAGAGTATTGATGAAACGCAGAAATTGCATCGGGATTGAATACATCAGTCACCATACGCATTTTCCTCTATGGGAATAATGTCTGAAACAGTCTACGCTTTGATCGATCCCTGCAAGACCAGTAGTAGTTTCCGATGCACATCTGGAGGCATTCTGTAATGTGTGGACTTTCAAAGTGTTGATGAAACACAGAAATTGCCTCGGGATTGAATACAAAATTCACCATACGCACTTTCCTCCATGGTAGTAATGTCTCAAACAGTCTACGCTTTGATCGTTCCCTAGAAGACCAGTAGTCGTTTCCGATGCACATCTGGGGGCATTCTGTAATGTGTGGACTATCAGAGTGTTGATGAAACACAAAAATTGCATCGGGATTGAATACAACAGTCACCATGCGCACTTTCCTCCACTGGAGTAACGTCTCAAACAGTTTACGCTTTGATCGTTCTCTGGTAGACCAGTAGTAGTTTCCGATGCACATCTGGAGGCACTCTGTAATCTGTGGACCTTTAAAGTGTTGATGAAGCACAGAAATTGCATCGGGATTGAATACAACAGTCATAATGCCCACTTTCCTCCAAGGGAGTATTGTCTCCAACAGTCTACGCTTTGATCGTTTCCTGGAAGACCAGTAGTAGTTTCCGATGCACATCTGTAGGCATTCTGTAATCTGTTGACCTTCAAAGTGTTGATGAAACACAGACATTGCATCGGGAGTGAATACAACAGTAACCATGCGCACTTTCCTCCATGGCAGTAATGTCTCAAACAGTCTACGCTTTGATCGTTCCCTGCAAGACCAGTAGTTGTTTCCGATGCACATCTGGGGGCATTCTGTAATGTGTGGACTATCAGAGTGTTAATCAAACAAAGAAATTGCATCAGGATTGAATACAACAGTCACCATGCGCACTTTCCTCAATAGGAGTAATGTCTCAAACACTTTACGCTTTGATCGTTCCCTGGAAGACCAGTATTAGTTTCCGATGCACATCTGGGGGCATTCTGTAATGTGTGGACTATCAGAGTGTTGATGACACACAGTAATTGCATCGGGATTGAATACAACAGTCACTATACGCACTTTCCTCCATGGGAGTAATGTCTGAAACAGTCTACGCTTTGATCGTTCACTGCAAGACCAGTAGTATTTTCCGATGCACATCTGGACGCATTCTGTAATCTGTGGACTTTCAAAGTTTTGATGAAACACAGAAGTTGCATCGGGATTGAATACAACAGTCACCATGCGCACTTTCCTAGATAGGAGTATTGTCTGAAACAGTCTACGCTCTGACCGTTCCCTGCAAGTCCAGTAGTAGTTTCCGATGCACATCTGGAGGCATTCTGTAATCTGAGGACCATCAAAGTGTTGACGAAACCCAGAAATTGCATCGGGTTTGAATACAACAGTCGCCTTGCGCACTTTCCTCCATGGGAGTAATGTATCAAACAGTCTACGCTTTGATCGTTCCCTGGAAGACCAGTAGTAGTTTCCGACGCACATCTGGAGGCATTCTGTAATCTGTGGACTATCAGAGTGTTAATCAAACACAGAAATTGCATCAGGATTGAATACAACAGTCACCATGCGCACTTTCCTCTTTGCGAGTAATTTCTCAAACAGTTTACGATTTGATCGTTCCCCGGAAAACCAGTAGTAGTTTCCGATGTACATCTGGGGGCATTCTGTAATGCGTGGACTATCAGAGTATTGATGAAACACAGATATTGCATCGGGATTGAATACAACAGTCACCATGCGCACTTTCCTCCATGGGAGTAATGTCTCAAACAGTCTACGCTTTGATCGTTCCCTGCAAGACCAGTAGTAGTTTCCCTGCACATCAGGAGGCATTCTGTAATCTGTCGACCTTCAAATTGTTGATGAAACACAGATATTGCCGCGGGATTGAATACAAAAGATACCATGCGCACTTTCCTCCATGGGAGTAATGTCTCAAACAGTCTACGTTTTGATCATTCCCTGCAAGACCAGTAGTAGTTTCCGATGCACATCTGGAGGCATTCTGTAATCTGTGGACCTCCAAAGTGTTGATGAAACACAGAAATTGCCTCGGGATTGAATACAACAATCACCATTTACACTTTCCTCCACGGGAGTAATGTCTTAAACAGTCTATGGTTTGATCGTTTCCTGGAAGACCAGTAGTAGTCTCCGATGCACATCTGGAGGCATTCTGTAATCTGTGGACCATCAAAGTGTTGATGAAACGCAGACATGCACCGGGAGTGAATACAACAGTAACCATGCGCACTTTCTTCCATGGGAGTAATGTCTCAAACAGTCTACGCTTTGATCGTTCCCTAGAAGACCAGAAGTAGTTTCCGATGCACATCTGGGGGCATTCTGTAATGTGTTGACTATCAGAGTGATAATGAAACACAGAAATTGCATCGGGATTGAATACAACAGCCACCATGCGCACTTTCCTCCACTGGAGTCAAGTCTCAAACAGTTTACGCTTTGATCGTTCTCTGGAAGACCAGTAGTAGTTTCCGATGCTCATCTGGAGGCACTCTGTAATCTGTGGACCTTTAAAGTGTTGATGAAACACAGAAATTGCATCGGGATTTAATACAACAGTCACCATGCGCACTTTCCTCCATGGGAGTAATGTCTCAAACTGTTTACGAATTGATCGTTCCCTGGAAGACCAGTAGTAGTTTCCGATGCACATCTGGGGGCATTCTGTAATGTGTGGACTATCAGAGTGTTAATCAAACAAAGAAATTACATCAGGATTGAATACAACTGTCACCATGCACACTTTCCTCAATGGGAGTAATGTCTCAAACAGTTTACGCTTTGATCGTTCCCTGGAAGACCAGTAGTAGTTTCCGATGCACATCTTGGGGCATTCTGTAATGTGTGGACTATCAGAGTATTGATGAAACGCAGAAATTGCATCGGGATTGAATACATCAGTCACCATACGCATTTTCCTCTATGGGAATAATGTCTGAAACAGTCTACGCTTTGATCGATCCCTGCAAGACCAGTAGTAGTTTCCGATGCACATCTGGAGGCATTCTGTAATGTGTGGACTTTCAAAGTGTTGATGAAACACAGAAATTGCCTCGGGATTGAATACAAAATTCACCATACGCACTTTCCTCCATGGTAGTAATGTCTCAAACAGTCTACGCTTTGATCGTTCCCTAGAAGACCAGTAGTAGTTTCCGATGCACATCTGGAGGCATTCTGTAACCTGTAAACTATCAGAGTGTTGTGCAAACACAGATATAGCATCGGGATTGAATACAACAGTCACCATGTGCACTTTCCTTCACGGGAGTAATGTCTCAAACAGTCTACGTTTTAATCGTACCCTGAAAGACCAGTAGGAGCTTCCGATGCACATCTGGTAGCATTCCTTAATCTGTGGACTATCAGAGTGTTGATGAAACACAGAAATTGCATCGCGATTGAATACAACAGTCACCATGCGCACTTTCCTCCATGGGAGTAATGCCTCAAACAGTTTACGCTTTGATCGTTCCCTGGAAGACCAGTAGTAGTTTCCGATGCACATCTGGGGGCATTCTGTAATCTGTATACTACCAGAGTGTTGATGAAACACAGAAATTGCATCGGGATTCAATACAACAGTCACCAAGCGCACTTTCCTCCATGGGAGTAATGGCTCATACAGTCTACGCTATGATCGTTCCCTTTAAGACCAGTAGTAGTTTCCGATGCACATCTGGAGGCATTCTGTAACCTGTAAACTATCAGAGTGTTGTGCAAACACAGATATAGCATCGGGATTGAATACAACAGTCACCATGTGCACTTTCCTATATGGGAGTAATCTCTCAAACAGTTTACGATTTGATCGTTCCCTGGAAGACCAGTAGTAGTTTCCGATGCACATCTGGGTGCATTCTGTAATGTGTGGACTATCAGAGTGTTGATGAAACACAGAAAGTGTATCGGGATTGAATACAACAGTCATGATGCGCACTTTCCTCCATGGGAATAATGTCTCTAAGAGTCTACGCTTTGATCGTTCCCTGGAAGACCAGTAGTAGTTTCCGATGCACATCTGGAGGCATTCTGTAATCTGTGGGCTATCGGAGTGTTGTTGAAACACAGAAAATGCTTTGGGATTGAATACAACATATACCATGCGCTCTTTCCTCCACGGGAGTAATGTCTCAAACTGTCTACGCTTTGATCGTTTCCTGGAAGACCAGTAGTAGTTTCCGATGCACATCTGAAGGCAATCTGTTATCTGTGGACTATCAGAGTGTTGATGAAACACAGAAATTGCATCGGGATTGAATACAACATTCACCATGCGCACTTTCCTCCATGGGAGTAATGTCTCAGCCAGTCTACGCTTTGATCGATCCCTGGAAGACCAGTAGTAGTTTCCGATGCACATCTGGGGACATTCTGCAATGTGTGGACTCTCAGAGTGTTGATGAAACACAGAAATCGCATCAGGATTGAATACAACAGTCACTATGCGCACTTTCCACCATGGGAGTAATGTCTCAAACAGTTTACGTTTTGAAGTTCCCTGGAAGACCAGTAGTAATTTGCGATGCACTTCTGTGGGCATTCTGTAATGTGTGGACTATCAGAGTGTTCATGAAACATAGAAATTGCATCGGAATTGAATACAACAGTCACCATGCGCACTTTCCTTCATGGGAGTAATGTCTCAAACAGTCTACGCTTTGATCGTTGCCTGGAAGACCAGTAGTAGTTTCCGATGCACATCTGGAGGCATTCTGTAATCTGTGGACTATCAGAGTGTTGATGAAACACAGAAATTGCATCGGGATTGAATACAAGAGTCACCATGCGCACTTTCCTCCATGGTAGTAATGTCTCAAACAGTTTACGCTTTGATCGTTCCCTGGAAAACCACTAGTAGTTTCCGATGCACATCTGTGGGCATTCTGTAATGTGTGGACTATCAGAGTGTTGATGAAACACAGAAATTGCATCGGGATTGAATACAACAGTCACCATGCGCACTTTCCTCCTTGGGAGTAATGTCTCAAACAGTCTACGCATTGATCGTTCCCTGCAAGTCCAGTAGTAATTACCGATGCACATCTGGAGGCATTCTGTAATCTGTGGACATTCAAAGTGTTGATGAAACACAGGAATTGCCGCGGGATTGAATACAACAGTCACCATGTTCACTTTCCTCCCTGGGAGTAATGTCTCAAACAGTCTACGCTTTGATCGTTCCCTGGAAGACCAGTAGTAGTTTCCGATGCACATCTGGAGGCATTCTGTAATCTGTAAACTATCAGAGTGTTGTTCAAACACAGAAATTGCCCGGGATTGAATACAACAGTCACCATGCGCACTTTCCTCCATGGGAGTAATGTCTCAAACAGTTTACGCTTTGATCGTTCCCTGGAAGACCAGCAGTAGTTTCCGATTCACATCTGGAGGCATTCTGTAATGTGTGGACTATCAGACTGTTGCTGAAACACAGGAATTGCATCGGGATTGGATACAACAGTCACCATGCGCACTTTCCTCCTTGGAAGTAACGTCTCAAACAGCTTACGCTTTGATCATTCCCTGGAAGACCAGTAGTAGTTTCCGATGCACATCTGTAGGCATTCTGTAATCTGTTGACCATCAAAGTGTTGATGAAACACAAACATTGCATCGGGAGTGAATACAACAGTAACCATGCGCACTTTCCTCCATGGCAGTAATGTCTCAAACAGTCTACGCTTTGATCGTTCCCTGTAAGACCAGTAGTAGTTTCGGATGCACATCTGGGGGTATTCTGTAATGTGTGGACTATCAGAGTGTTAATCAAACAAAGAAATTGCATCAGGATTGAATACTACATTCACCATGCGCACTTTCCTCAATGGGAGTAATGTCTTAAACAGTTTACGCTTTGATCGTTCCCTGGAAGACCAGTAGTAGTTTCCGATGCACATCTGGGGGCATTCTGTATTGTTTCGACTATCAGAGTGTTGATGAAACACAGATATTGCATCGAGATTGAATACAACAGTCACCATACGCACTTTCTCCATGGGAGTAATGTCTGACACAGTCTACGCTTTGATCGTTCCCTGCAAGACCAGTAGTAGTTTCCGATGCACATCTGGAGGCATTCTGTAATCTGTGGACTTTCAAAGTATTGATGAAACAAAGAAATTGCCTCGGGATTGAATACAAAATTCACCATGCGCACTTTCCTCCATGGTAGTAATGTCTCAAACAGTCTACGTTTTGATCGTTTCCTGGAAGACCAGTAGTAGTTTCCGATGCACATCTGGAGGCATTCTGTAATCTGCGGACTATCAGAGTGTTGATGAAACACAGAAATTGCATTGGGATTGAATCCAACAGTCACCATGCGCACTTTCTCCACGTGAGTAATGTCTTAAACATTCTACGCTTTGATCGTTCCCTGGAATACCAGTAGTAGTTTCCGATGCACATCTGGTGGCATTCTGTAATCTGTGGACTATGTGAGTGTTGATTAAACACAGAATTTGCATCGGGATTGAATGCAACAGTTATCATGCGCAATTTCCTCCATGGGAGTAATGTCTCAAACAGTCTACGCTTTGATCGTTCCCTGGAAGACCAGTATTAGTTTCCAATGCACATCTGGAGGCATTCTGTAATCTGTAAACTATCAGAGTGTTGTTCAAACATAGAAATTGCATTTTGTTTGAATACAACAGTCACCATGCGCACTTTACTACATGGGAGTAATGTCTCAAACAGTTTACGCTTTGATCGTTCCCTGGAAGACCAGTAGTAGTTCCGATGCACCTCTGGGGCATTCTGTAATGTGTGGACTATCAGACTGTTGATGAAACACAGAAATTGCATCGGGATTGAATACAACAGTCACCATGCGCACGTTCCTCCACTGGAGTAATGTCTCAAACAGTTTACGCTCTGATCGTTCCCTGGAAGACCAGCAGTAGTTTCCGATGCACATCTGGAGGCACTCTGTAATCTGTGGACCTTTAAAGTGTTGATGAAGCACAGAAATTGCATCGGGATTGAATACAACAGTCATAATGCCCACTTTCCTCCAAGGGAGTATTGTCTCCAACAGTCTACGCTTTGATCGTTTCCTGGAAGACCAGTAGTAGTTTCCGATGCACATCTGTAGGCATTCTGTAATCTGTTGACCTTCAAAGTGTTGATGAAACACAGACATTGCATCGGGAGTGAATACAACAGTAACCATGCGCACTTTCCTCCATGGCAGTAATGTCTCAAACAGTCTACGCTTTGATCGTTCCCTGCAAGACCAGTAGTTGTTTCCGATGCACATCTGGGGGCATTCTGTAATGTGTGGACTATCAGAGTGTTAATCAAACAAAGAAATTGCATCAGGATTGAATACAACAGTCACCATGCGCACTTTCCTCAATAGGAGTAATGTCTCAAACACTTTACGCTTTGATCGTTCCCTGGAAGACCAGTATTAGTTTCCGATGCACATCTGGGGGCATTCTGTAATGTGTGGACTATCAGAGTGTTGATGACACACAGTAATTGCATCGGGATTGAATACAACAGTCACTATACGCACTTTCCTCCATGGGAGTAATGTCTGAAACAGTCTACGCTTTGATCGTTCACTGCAAGACCAGTAGTATTTTCCGATGCACATCTGGACGCATTCTGTAATCTGTGGACTTTCAAAGTTTTGATGAAACACAGAAGTTGCATCGGGATTGAATACAACAGTCACCATGCGCACTTTCCTAGATAGGAGTATTGTCTGAAACAGTCTACGCTCTGACCGTTCCCTGCAAGTCCAGTAGTAGTTTCCGATGCACATCTGGAGGCATTCTGTAATCTGAGGACCATCAAAGTGTTGACGAAACCCAGAAATTGCATCGGGTTTGAATACAACAGTCGCCTTGCGCACTTTCCTCCATGGGAGTAATGTATCAAACAGTCTACGCTTTGATCGTTCCCTGGAAGACCAGTAGTAGTTTCCGACGCACATCTGGAGGCATTCTGTAATCTGTGGACTATCAGAGTGTTAATCAAACACAGAAATTGCATCAGGATTGAATACAACAGTCACCATGCGCACTTTCCTCTTTGCGAGTAATTTCTCAAACAGTTTACGATTTGATCGTTCCCCGGAAAACCAGTAGTAGTTTCCGATGTACATCTGGGGGCATTCTGTAATGCGTGGACTATCAGAGTATTGATGAAACACAGATATTGCATCGGGATTGAATACAACAGTCACCATGCGCACTTTCCTCCATGGGAGTAATGTCTCAAACAGTCTACGCTTTGATCGTTCCCTGCAAGACCAGTAGTAGTTTCCCTGCACATCAGGAGGCATTCTGTAATCTGTCGACCTTCAAATTGTTGATGAAACACAGATATTGCCGCGGGATTGAATACAAAAGTTACCATGCGCACTTTCCTCCATGGGAGTAATGTCTCAAACAGTCTACGTTTTGATCATTCCCTGCAAGACCAGTAGTAGTTTCCGATGCACATCTGGAGGCATTCTGTAATCTGTGGACCTCCAAAGTGTTGATGAAACACAGAAATTGCCTCGGGATTGAATACAACAATCACCATTTACACTTTCCTCCACGGGAGTAATGTCTCAAACAGTCTATGGTTTGATCGTTTCCTGGAAGACCAGTAGTAGTCTCCGATGCACATCTGGAGGCATTCTGTAATCTGTGGACCATCAAAGTGTTGATGAAACGCAGACATGCACCGGGAGTGAATACAACAGTAACCATGCGCACTTTCTTCCATGGGAGTAATGTCTCAAACAGTCTACGCTTTGATCGTTCCCTAGAAGACCAGAAGTAGTTTCCGATGCACATCTGGGGGCATTCTGTAATGTGTTGACTATCAGAGTGATAATGAAACACAGAAATTGCATCGGGATTGAATACAACAGCCACCATGCGCACTTTCCTCCACTGGAGTCAAGTCTCAAACAGTTTACGCTTTGATCGTTCTCTGGAAGACCAGTAGTAGTTTCCGATGCTCATCTGGAGGCACTCTGTAATCTGTGGACCTTTAAAGTGTTGATGAAACACAGAAATTGCATCGGGATTTAATACAACAGTCACCATGCGCACTTTCCTCCATGGGAGTAATGTCTCAAACAGTTTACGAATTGATCGTTCCCTGGAAGACCAGTAGTAGTTTCCGATGCACATCTGGGGGCATTCTGTAATGTGTGGACTATCAGAGTGTTAATCAAACAAAGAAATTACATCAGGATTGAATACAACTGTCACCATGCACACTTTCCTCAATGGGAGTAATGTCTCAAACAGTTTACGCTTTGATCGTTCCCTGGAAGACCAGTAGTAGTTTCCGATGCACATCTTGGGGCATTCTGTAATGTGTGGACTATCAGAGTATTGATGAAACGCAGAAATTGCATCGGGATTGAATACATCAGTCACCATACGCATTTTCCTCTATGGGAATAATGTCTGAAACAGTCTACGCTTTGATCGATCCCTGCAAGACCAGTAGTAGTTTCCGATGCACATCTGGAGGCATTCTGTAATGTGTGGACTTTCAAAGTGTTGATGAAACACAGAAATTGCCTCGGGATTGAATACAAAATTCACCATACGCACTTTCCTCCATGGTAGTAATGTCTCAAACAGTCTACGCTTTGATCGTTCCCTAGAAGACCAGTAGTCGTTTCCGATGCACATCTGGGGGCATTCTGTAATGTGTGGACTATCAGAGTGTTGATGAAACACAAAAATTGCATCGGGATTGAATACAACAGTCACCATGCGCACTTTCCTCCACTGGAGTAACGTCTCAAACAGTTTACGCTTTGATCGTTCTCTGGTAGACCAGTAGTAGTTTCCGATGCACATCTGGAGGCACTCTGTAATCTGTGGACCTTTAAAGTGTTGATGAAGCACAGAAATTGCATCGGGATTGAATACAACAGTCATAATGCCCACTTTCCTCCAAGGGAGTATTGTCTCCAACAGTCTACGCTTTGATCGTTTCCTGGAAGACCAGTAGTAGTTTCCGATGCACATCTGTAGGCATTCTGTAATCTGTTGACCTTCAAAGTGTTGATGAAACACAGACATTGCATCGGGAGTGAATACAACAGTAACCATGCGCACTTTCCTCCATGGCAGTAATGTCTCAAACAGTCTACGCTTTGATCGTTCCCTGCAAGACCAGTAGTTGTTTCCGATGCACATCTGGGGGCATTCTGTAATGTGTGGACTATCAGAGTGTTAATCAAACAAAGAAATTGCATCAGGATTGAATACAACAGTCACCATGCGCACTTTCCTCAATAGGAGTAATGTCTCAAACACTTTACGCTTTGATCGTTCCCTGGAAGACCAGTATTAGTTTCCGATGCACATCTGGGGGCATTCTGTAATGTGTGGACTATCAGAGTGTTGATGACACACAGTAATTGCATCGGGATTGAATACAACAGTCACTATACGCACATTCCTCCATGGGAGTAATGTCTGAAACAGTCTACGCTTTGATCGTTCACTGCAAGACCAGTAGTATTTTCCGATGCACATCTGGACGCATTCTGTAATCTGTGGACTTTCAAAGTTTTGATGAAACACAGAAGTTGCATCGGGATTGAATACAACAGTCACCATGCGCACTTTCCTAGATAGGAGTATTGTCTGAAACAGTCTACGCTCTGACCGTTCCCTGCAAGTCCAGTAGTAGTTTCCGATGCACATCTGGAGGCATTCTGTAATCTGAGGACCATCAAAGTGTTGACGAAACCCAGAAATTGCATCGGGTTTGAATACAACAGTCGCCTTGCGCACTTTCCTCCATGGGAGTAATGTATCAAACAGTCTACGCTTTGATCGTTCCCTGGAAGACCAGTAGTAGTTTCCGACGCACATCTGGAGGCATTCTGTAATCTGTGGACTATCAGAGTGTTAATCAAACACAGAAATTGCATCAGGATTGAATACAACAGTCACCATGAGCACTTTCCTCTTTGCGAGTAATTTCTCAAACAGTTTACGATTTGATCGTTCCCCGGAAAACCAGTAGTAGTTTCCGATGTACATCTGGGGGCATTCTGTAATGCGTGGACTATCAGAGTATTGATGAAACACAGATATTGCATCGGGATTGAATACAACAGTCACCATGCGCACTTTCCTCCATGGGAGTAATGTCTCAAACAGTCTACGCTTTGATCGTTCCCTGCAAGACCAGTAGTAGTTTCCCTGCACATCAGGAGGCATTCTGTAATCTGTCGACCTTCAAATTGTTGATGAAACACAGATATTGCCGCGGGATTGAATACAAAAGTTACCATGCGCACTTTCCTCCATGGGAGTAATGTCTCAAACAGTCTACGTTTTGATCATTCCCTGCAAGACCAGTAGTAGTTTCCGATGCACATCTGGAGGCATTCTGTAATCTGTGGACCTCCAAAGTGTTGATGAAACACAGAAATTGCCTCGGGATTGAATACAACAATCACCATTTACACTTTCCTCCACGGGAGTAATGTCTTAAACAGTCTATGGTTTGATCGTTTCCTGGAAGACCAGTAGTAGTCTCCGATGCACATCTGGAGGCATTCTGTAATCTGTGGACCATCAAAGTGTTGATGAAACGCAGACATGCACCGGGAGTGAATACAACAGTAACCATGCGCACTTTCTTCCATGGGAGTAATGTCTCAAACAGTCTACGCTTTGATCGTTCCCTAGAAGACCAGAAGTAGTTTCCGATGCACATCTGGGGGCATTCTGTAATGTGTTGACTATCAGAGTGATAATGAAACACAGAAATTGCATCGGGATTGAATACAACAGCCACCATGCGCACTTTCCTCCACTGGAGTCAAGTCTCAAACAGTTTACGCTTTGATCGTTCTCTGGAAGACCAGTAGTAGTTTCCGATGCTCATCTGGAGGCACTCTGTAATCTGTGGACCTTTAAAGTGTTGATGAAACACAGAAATTGCATCGGGATTTAATACAACAGTCACCATGCGCACTTTCCTCCATGGGAGTAATGTCTCAAACAGTTTACGAATTGATCGTTCCCTGGAAGACCAGTAGTAGTTTCCGATGCACATCTGGGGGCATTCTGTAATGTGTGGACTATCAGAGTGTTAATCAAACAAAGAAATTACATCAGGATTGAATACAACTGTCACCATGCACACTTTCCTCAATGGGAGTAATGTCTCAAACAGTTTACGCTTTGATCGTTCCCTGGAAGACCAGTAGTAGTTTCCGATGCACATCTTGGGGCATTCTGTAATGTGTGGACTATCAGAGTATTGATGAAACGCAGAAATTGCATCGGGATTGAATACATCAGTCACCATACGCATTTTCCTCTATGGGAATAATGTCTGAAACAGTCTACGCTTTGATCGATCCCTGCAAGACCAGTAGTAGTTTCCGATGCACATCTGGAGGCATTCTGTAATGTGTGGACTTTCAAAGTGTTGATGAAACACAGAAATTGCCTCGGGATTGAATACAAAATTCACCATACGCACTTTCCTCCATGGTAGTAATGTCTCAAACAGTCTACGCTTTGATCGTTCCCTAGAAGACCAGTAGTCGTTTCCGATGCACATCTGGGGGCATTTGGTAATGTGTGGACTATCAGAGTGTTGATGAAACACAAAAATTGCATCGGGATTGAATACAACAGTCACCATGCGCACTTTCCTCCACTGGAGTAACGTCTCAAACAGTTTACGCTTTGATCGTTCTCTGGTAGACCAGTAGTAGTTTCCGATGCACATCTGGAGGCACTCTGTAATCTGTGGACCTTTAAAGTGTTGATGAAACACAGAAATTGCCTCGGGATTGAATACAAAATTCACCATACGCACTTTCCTCCATGGTAGTAATGTCTCAAACAGTCTACGCTTTGATCGTTCCCTAGAAGACCAGTAGTAGTATCCGATGCACATCTGGAGGCATTCTGTAATGTGTGGACTTTCAAAGTGTTGATGAAACACAGACATGCATCGGGAGTGAATACAACAGTAACCATGCGCACTTTCCTCCATTGGAGTAATGTCTCAAACAGTCTACGCTTTGATCGTTCCCTAGAAGACCAGTAGTTGTTTCCGATGAACATCTGGGGGCATTCTGTAATGTGTGGTCTATCAGAGTGTTGATGAAACACAGAAATTGCATCGGGATTGAATACAACAGTCACCATGAGCACTTTCCTCCATGGGAGTAATGTCTCAAACAGTTTACGATTTGATCGTTCCCTGGAAGACCAGTAGTAGTTTCCGACGCACATCTGGGGGCATTCTGTAAAGTGTGGACTATCAGAGTGTTAATCAAACAAAGAAATTGCATCAGGATTGAATACAACAGTCACCATGCGCACTTTCCTCAATGGGAGTAATGTCTCAAACAGTTTACGCTTTGATTGTTCCCTGGAAGACCAGTAGATGTTTCCGATGCACATCTGGGGGCATTCTGTAATGTGTGGAATATCAGAGTGTTGATGAAACACAGAAATTGCATCGGGATTGAATACAACAGTCACCACACGCACTTTCCTCCATTGGAGTAATGTCTGAAACAGTCTACGCTTTGATCGTTCCCTGCAAGACCAGTAGTAGTTTCCGATGCACATCTGGAGGCATTCTGTAATCTGTGGACTTTCAAAGTGTTGATGAAACACAGAAATTGCCTCGGGAGTGAATACAACAGTAACCATGCGCACTTTCCTCCACGGGAGTAATGTCTCAAACAGTCTACGCTTTGATCGTTCCCTAGAAGACCAGTAGTAGTTTCCGATGCACATCTGAGTGCATTATGTAATGTGTGGACTATCAGAGTGTTGATGAAACACAGAAATTGCATCGGGATTGAATACAACAGTCACCATGCGCACTCTCCTCCATGGGAGTATTGTCTCAAACAGTCTACGCTTTGATCGTTACCTGCAAGTCCAGTAGTAGTTTCCGTTGCACATCTGGAGGCATTCTGTAATCTGTGGACCATCAAAGTGTTGACGAAACCCAGATATTGCATCGGGATTGAATACAACAGTCGCCATGCGCACTTTTCTCCATGGGAGTAATGTCTCAAACAGTCTACGCTTTGATCGTTCCCTGGAAGACCAGTAGTAGTTTCCGATGGACATCTGGAGGCATTTTGTGATCTGTGGACTATCAGAGTGTTAATCAAACACAGAAATTGCATCAGGATTGAATACAACAGTCACCATGCGCACTTTCCTCAATCCGAGTAATATCTCAAACAGTTTACGATTTGATCGTTCACCGGAAGACCAGTAGTAGTTTCCGATTCACATCAGTGCGCATTCTGTAATGTGTGGACTATCAGATTATTGATGAAACACAGAAATTGCATCGGGATTGAATACAACAGTCACCATGCGCACTTTCCTCCATGGGAGTAATGTCTCAAACAGTCTACGCTTTGATCGTTCCCTGCAAGACCAGTAGTAGTTTCCGATGCACATCTGGAGGCATTCTGTAATCTGTGGACCTCCAAAGTGTTGATGAAACACAGGAATTGCCTCGGGATTGAATACAACTGTCACCATGCGCACTTTCCTCCATGGGAGTAATGTCTCAAACAGTCAACAGTTTGATCGTTTCCTGGAAGACCAGTAGATGTCTCCGATGCACATCTGGAGGCATTCTGTAATCTTTGGATCTTCAAGGTGTTGATGAAACACAGAAATTGCATCGGGATTGAATACAACAGTCACGTTGCGCTCTTTCCTCCATGGGAGTTATGTCTCAATCAGTCTACGCTTTGATCGTTAGCTGGAAGACCAGTAGTCGTTTCCGATGCACGTCTGGTTTCATTCTGTAATCTGTGGACTATCAGACTGTTAATGAAACACAGAAATTGCGTCGAGATTGAATACAACAGTCACCATGCGCACATTCCTTCATGGAAGCAATGTCTCAAACAGTCTACGCTTTGGTCGTTCCGTGCAAGGCCAGTAGTAGTTTCCGATGCACATCTTGGGGCATTCTGTAATCTGTGGACCTTCAAAGTTTTGATGAAACACAGAATTTGTCTCGGGATTGAATACAACAGTTATCATGCGCATTTTCCTCCTTGGGAGTAATGTCTCAAACAGTCTACGCTTTGATCGTTCCCTGGAAGACCAGTAGTAGTTTCCGATGCACCTCTGGGGCATTCTGTAAAGTCTGGACTATCAGACTGTTGATGAAACACAGAAAATGCATCGGGATTGAATACAACAGTCACCATGCGCACTTTTCTCCATGGGAGAAATATCTCAAACAGTTTACGCTTTGATCGTTCCCTGGAAGACCAGTATTAGTTTCCGATGCACATCTGTAGGCATTCTGTAATCTGTTGACCATCAAAGTGTTGATGAAACACAGACATTGCATCGGGAGTGAATACAACAGTAACCATGCGCACTTTCCTCCATGGCAGTAATATCTCAAACAGTTTACGATTTTATCGTTGCCTGCAAGACCATTAGTTGTTTTCGATGAACATCTGGGGGCATTCTGTAATGTGTGGTCTATCAGAGTGTTGATGAAACACAAAAATTGCATTGGGATTGAATACAACAGTCACCACGCGCACTTTCCTCCATGGGAGTAATGTCTCAAACAGTTTAAGATTTGATCGTTCCCTGGAAGACCAGTAGTAGTTTCCGATGAACATCTGGGGGCATTCTGTAATGTGTGGACTATCAGAGTGTTGATGAAACACAGGAATTGCATCGTGATTGAATACAAAAGTCACCATACGCACTTTCATCCATGGGAGTAATGTCTGAAAGAGTCTACGCTTTGATCGTTCCCTGCAAGACCAGTAGTAATTTCCGATGCACATCTGGAAACATTCTGTAATGTGTGGACTTTCAAAGTGTTGATGAAACACCGAAATTGCCTCGGGATTGAATACTAAAGTAACCATGCGCACTTTCCTCCATGGTAGTAATGTCTCAAACAGTCTACGGTTTGATCGTTTCCTGGAAGACCAGTAGATGTCTCCGATGCACATCTGGAGGCATTCTGTAATCTTTGGACCTTCAAAGTGTTGATGAAACACAGAAATTGCATCGGGATTGAATACAACAATCACGATGCGCACTTTCCTCCATGGGAGTTATGTCTCAAACAGTCTACGCTTTGATCGTTCCCTGGAAGACCAGTAGTTGTTTTCGATGAACATCTGTGGTCTATCAGAGTGTTGATGAAACACAGAAATTGCCTCGGGATTGAATACAACAGTCACCATGCGCACTTTCCTCCATGGGAGTAATGTCTCAAACAGTCTGCAGTTTGATCGTTTCCTGGAAGACCAGTAGTAGTCTCCGATGCACAACTGGAGGCATTCTGTAATCTTTGGACCTTCAAAGTGATGTTGAAACTCAGAAATTACATCGGGATTAAATACAACAGTCACCATGCGCACTTTCCTCCATGGGAGTAATGTCTCAAACAGACTACGCTTTGATCGTTCCCTGGAAGACCAGTAGTTGTTTCCGAGGCACATCTGGAGGCATTCAGTAATCTGTGGACTATCAGAGTGTTAATCAAACACAGAAATTGCATGAGGATTGAATACAACAGTCACCATGCGCACTTTCCTCATTGGGAGTAATGTCTCAAACAGTTTACAATTTGATCGTTCCCCGGAAGACCAGTAGTAGTTTCCGAATCACATCTGTGGGCATTCTGTAATGTGTGGACTATCAGAGTATTGATGAAACACAGAAATTGCATCGGGATTGAATACAACAGACACCATGCGCACATTCCTCCATGGGAGTAACGTCCCAAACAGTCTACGCTTTGATCGTTCCTTGGAAGACCAGTAGTAGTTTCCGTGCACATCTGGAGGCATTCTGGAGTCTGTCGACCTTCAATTTGTTGATGAAATACAGAAATTGCCACGGAATTGAATACAACAGTCACCATGCGCACATTCCTTCATGGAAGCAATGTCTCAAACAGTCTACGATTTGGTCGTTCCGTGCAAGGCCAGTAGTAGTTTCCGATGCACATCTTGGGGCATTCTGTAATCTGTGGACCTTCAAAGTTTTGATGAAACACAGAATTTGTCTCGGGATTGAATACAACAGTTATCATGCGCATTTTCCTCCTTGGGAGTAATGTCTCAAACAGTCTGCAGTTTGATCGTTTCCTGGAAGACCAGTAGTAGTCTCCGATGCACATCTGGAGGCATTCTGTAATCTTTGGACCTTCAAAGTGATGATGAAACTCAGAAATTACATCGGGATTAAATACAACAGTCACCATGCGCACTATCCTCCATGGGAGTAAAGTCTCAAAAAGTCAACGCTTTGATCGTTCCCTGCAAGACCAGTAGTAATTTCCGATGCACATCTGGAGGCATTCTGTAATCTGTGGACTTTCAAAGTGTTGATGAAACACAGAAATTGCCTCGGGATTGAATACTAAAGTCACCATGCGCACTTTCCTCCATTGTAGTAATGTCTCAAACAGTCAACGCTTTGATCGTTCCCTAGGAGACCAGTAGTAGTTTCCAATGCACATCTGGGGGCATTCTGTAATGTCTGGACTATCGCAATGTTGATGAAACACAGAAATTGCATCGGGTTTGAATACAACAGTCACCATGCGCTCTTTCCTCCATGGGAGTATTGTCTCAAACAGTCTACGCATTGAACGTTCCCTGCAAGTCCAGTTGAAGTTTCCGATGCACATCTGGAGGCATTCTGCAGTCTGTGGACCATCAAAGTGTTGACGAAACACAGAAATTGCATCGGGATTGAATACAAAAGACGCCATGCGCACTTTCCTCCATGGGAGTAATGTCTCAAACAGACTACGCTTTGATCGTTCCCTGGAAGGCCAGTAGTAGTTTCCGAGGCACATCTGGAGGCATTCAGTAATCTGTGGACTATCAGAGTGTTAATCAAACACAGAAATTGCATGAGGATTGAATACAACAGTCACCATGCGCACTTTCCTCATTGGGAGTAATGTCTCAAACAGTTTACAATTTGATCGTTCCCCGGAAGACCAGTAGTAGTTTCCGAATCACATCTGTGGGCATTCTGTAATGTGTGGACTATCAGAGTATTGATGAAACACAGAAATTGCATCGGGATTGAATACAACAGACACCATGCGCACATTCCTCCATGGGAGTAACGTCAAAAACAGTCTACGCTTTGATCGTTCCTTGGAAGACCAGTAGTAGTTTCCGTGCACATCTGGAGGCATTCTGGAGTCTGTCGACCTTCAATTTGTTGATGAAATACAGAAATTGCCACGGAATTGAATACAACAGTCTCCATGCGCACTTTCCTCCATGGGAGTAATGTCTCAAAGAGTCTACGCTTTGATCGTTCCCTGCAAGACCAGTAGTAGTTTCCGATGCACATCTGGAGAAATTCTGTAATCTGTGGACATCCAAGGTGTTGATGAAACACAGAAATTGCCTCGGGATTGAATACAACAGTCACCATGCGCACTTTCCTCCATGGGAGTAATGTCTCAAACAGTCTGCGGTTTGATCGTTTCCTGGAAGACCAGTAGTAGACTCCGATGCACATCTGGAGGCATTCTGTAATCTTTGGACCTTCAAAGTGATGATGAAACTCAGAAATTACATCGGGATTAAATACAACAGTCACCATGCGCACTTTCCTCCTTGGGAGTATTGTCTCAAACAGTCTACGTTTTGATCGTTCCCTGCAAGTCCAGTAGTAGTTTCCGTTGCACATCTGGAGGCATTCTGTAATCTGTGGACCATCAAAGTGTTGACGAAACCCAGAAATTGCATCGGGATTGAATACGACAGTCGCCATGCGCACTTTCCCCCATGGGAGTAATGTCTCAAACAATCTACGCTTTGATCGTTCCCAGGAAGACCAGTAATAGTTTCCGATGGACATCTGGAGGCATTTTGTGATCTGTGGACTATCAGAGTGTTAATCAAACACAGAAATTGAATCAGGATTGAATACAAAAGTCACCATCCGCACTTTCCTCATTGGGAGTAATGTCTCAAACAGTTTACAATTTGATCGTTCCCCGGAAGACCAGTAGTAGTTTCCGATTCACATCTGTGGGCATTCTGTAATGTGTGGACTATCAGAGTATTGATGAAACACAGAAATTGCATCGGGATTGAATACAACAGACACCATGCGCACTTTCCTCCATGGGAGTAATGTCCCAAACAGTCTACGCTTTGATCGTTCCTTGCAAGACCAGTAGTAGTTTCCGATGCACATCTGGAGAAATTCTGTAATCTGTGGACATCCAAGGTGTTGATGAAACACAGAAATTGCCTCGGGATTGAATACAACAGTCACCATGCGCACTTTCCTCCATGGGAGTAATGTCTGAAACAGTCTGCGGTTTGATCGTTTCCTGTAAGACCAGTAGTAGACTCCGTTGCACATCTGGAGGCATTCTGTAATCTTTGGACCTTCAAAGTGATGATGAAACTCAGAAATTACATCGGGTTTAAATACAACAGTCACCATGCTCATTTTCCTCCATGGGAGTAATGTCTCAAACAGTTTACGCTTTGACCGTTCCCTGGAAGACGAGTAGTAGTTTCCGTTGCACATCTGGTGTCATTCTGTAATCTGTGGACTATCAGAGTGTTGATGAAACACGGAAATTGCATCGGGATTGCATCCAACAGTCACCATGCGCACTTTCCTCCACGGGAGTAGTGTCTCAAACAGTCTATGCTTTGATCGTTCACTGGAAGACCAGTAGTAGTTTCCGATGCACATCTGGGGGCATTCTGTAATCTGTGGACAATCAGAGTGTTGATGAAACACAGAAATTGCATCGGGATTGAATACAACAGTCACAATGCCCACTTTCCTCCTCGGGAGTAATGTCTCAAACAGTCTACTTTTTGATCGTTCCCTGGAAGCCCAGTAGTAGCTTCCGATGCACAAGTGGATGCATTCTGTAATCTGTTCACCTTCAAAGTGTTGATGAAACACAGAAATTGCATCGGGATTGAATACAACAGTCACCATGCGCACTTTCCTCCATGGGAGTATTGTTTCAAACAGTCTACGTTTTGATCGTTTCCTGGAAGACCACTAGTAGTTTCCGATGCACATCTGTAGGCATTCTGTAATCTGTTGACCTTCAAAGTGTTGATGAAACACAGACATTGCATCGGGAGTGAATACAACAGTAACCATGCGCACTTTCCTCCATGGCAGTAATGTCTCAAACAGTCTACGCTTTGATCGTTCATTAGAAGACCAGTAGTAGTTTCCGGTGCACATCTGGGGGCATTCTGTAATCTTTGGACCTTCAAAGTGTTGATGAAACACAGAAATTGCATCGGGATTCAATACAACAGTCACCATGCCCACTTTCCTCCATGGGACTAATGTCTACGCTTTGATCGGTCCCTGGAAGACCAGTAGTAGTTTCCGATGCACATCTAGGGGCATTCTGTAATGTGTGGTCTATCAGAGTGTTGATGAAACACAGAAATTGCATCGGTATTGAATACAACAGTCACCATGCGTACTTTCCTCCGTGGGAGTAATGTTTCAAACAGTCTACGCTTTGATCGTTCCCTGGAAGACCAGTAGTAGTTTCCGATGCCTATCTGGAGGCATTCTGTAATCTGTGGACTGTCAGACTGTTGATGAAACACAGAAATTGCATCGGGATTGAATACAACAGTCACCATGCGCACTTTCCTCCATGGGAGTAATGTCTCAAACAGTTTACGCTTTGATCCGTCCCTGGAATACCAGTAGTGGTTTTCGATGCACATCTGGATGTACTCTGTAATCTGTGGACCTTTAAAGTGTTGATGAAACACAGAAATTGCGTCGGGATTTAATAAAACAGTCACCATGCGCACTTCCCTCCATGGGAGTAGTGTCTCAAACAGTCTACGCTTTGATCGTTTCCTGGAAGACCAGTAGTAGTCTCCGATGCACATCTGGAGGCATTCTGTAATCTTTGGACCTTCAAAGTGTTGATGAAACATAGTAATTGCATTGGGTTTCAATACAACAGTCACCATGCGCACTTTCCTCCATGGGAGTAATGTCTCAAACAGTCTACGCTTTGATCGTTAACTGGAAGACCAGTAGTAGTTTCCGATGCACTTCTTTAGGCATTCTGTAATCTGTGGACTCTCAGAGTGTTGATGACACACAGAAATTGAATCGGGATTGAATACAACAGTCACCATGCGCACTTTCCTCCATGGGAGTATTGTCTCAACAGTCTTCGCTTTGATCGTTCCCTGGAAGACCAATAGTAGTTTCCGATGCACGTCTGGTGGCATTCTGTAATCTGTCTACTATCAGAGTGTTGATGAAACACAGAAATTGCATCGGGATTGAATACAAATGTCACCATGCGCACTTTCGCCACGGGAGTATTGTCTCAAAGAGTTTACGCTTTCATCGTTCCCTGGAAGACCAGTAGTAGTTTCCGAAGCACATCTGGTGGCATTCTGTAATCTGTGGACTATCAGAGTGTTGATGAAACACAGAAACTGCATCGGGATTGAATACAACAGTCACTATGCACACTTTCCTCTATGGGAGTAATGTCTCAAACAGTCTACGCTTTGATCGTTCGCTGGAATACCAGTAATAGTTTCCGATGCACATATGGTGACATTCTGTAATCTGTGGACTATCAGAGTGTTGACGAAACATAGAAATTGCATCGGGATTGAATAAAACAGTCACTATGCGCATATTCCCTCAGGGGAGTAATGTCTCAAATAGTCTACGCTCCGATCGTTCCCTGGAAGACCAGTAGTAGTTTCCGATTCAATCTGGAGGCATTCTGTAATCTGTGGACTATCAGAGTGTTGATGAAACACAGAAATAGCATCGGGATTCAATACAACAATCACCATGCGCACTTTCCTACATGGGAGTAATGTCACAATTAGTCTATGCTTTGATCGTTCCCTGGAAGACCAGTAGTAGTTTCCGATGCATGTCTGGTGGCATTATGAAATGTGTGGACTATCAGAGTGTTGATGAAACACAGAAATTGCATCGGGATTCAATACAACAGTCACCATGCGCACTTTCCTCCATGGGACTAATGTCTACGCTTTGATCGTTCCCTGGAAGACCAGTAGTAGTTTCCGATGCACGTCTGGTGGCATTCTGTAACCTGTGGACTATCAGACTGTTGATGAAACACAGAAATTGCATCGGGATTGAATACAACAGTCACAATGCCCACTTTCCTCCACGGGAGTAATGTCTCAAACAGTCTACGGTTTTATCGTTCCCTGGAAGACCAGTAGTAGCTTCCGATGCACATCTGGAGGTACTCTGTAATCTGTGGACCTTTAAAGTGTTGTTGAAACACAGAAATTGCATCGGTATTGAATACAACAGTCACCATGCGCACTTCCCTCAATGGGAGTAGTGTCTCAAACAGTCTACGATTTGATCGTTTCCTGGAAGACCAGTAGTAGTTTCCGATGCACATCTGGAGGCATTCTGTAATCTGTGGACCTCGAATTGTTGATGAAACACAGAAACTGCCGCGGGATTGAATACAACAGTCACCATGTGCACTTTCCTCCGTGGGGATATGTCACAAACAGTCTACGCTTTGATCGTTCCCTGGAAGACCAGTAGTAGTTTCCGATGCACGTCTGGTGGCATTCTGTAATCTGTGGACTATCAGAGTGTTGATGAAACACAGAAATTGCATCGGGATTGAATACAACTGTCACCATACGCACTTTCTCCACGGGAGTAATGTCTCAAAGAGTTTACGCTTTGATCGTTCCCTGGAAGACCAGTAGTAGTTTCCGAAGCACATCTGGTGGCATTCTGTAATCTGTATACTATCAGAGTGTTGATGAAACACAGAAATGGCATCCGGATTGAATACAATAGTCACTATGCGCACTTTCCTTCATGGGAGTAACGTCTCAAACAGTCTACGATTAGATCGATCCCTGGAAGACCAGTAGTAGTTTCCGATGCACATATGGTGGCATTCTGTAATCTGTGGACCTTCAAAGTGTTGATGAAGCACAGAAATTGCATCGGGATTGAATGCAACAGTCACCATGCGCACTTCCCTCCATGTTAGTAATGTCTCAAACAGTCTACGCTTTGATCGTTCCCTGTAAGACCAGTGGTAGTTTCCGATGCACATCTGGAGGCATTCTGTAATCTGTGGACTATCAGAGTGTTGATGAAACACATAATTCGCATCGGGATTGAAAACAACAGTCACCATGAGCACTTTCCTCCATGGGAGTAATGTCTCAAACAGTCTACGCTTAGATCGTTCCCTGCTAACCAGTAGTAGTTTCCGATGCATATCTGGACGCATTCTGTAATCTGTGGACCTCCAAAGTGTTGATGAAACACAGAAATTGCCTCGGGATTGAATACAACTGTCACCATGCGCACTTTCCTCCATGGGAGTAATGTCTCAAACAGTCTACTGTTTGATCGTTTCCTGGAAGACCAGTAGAAGTCTCCGATGCACATCTGGAGGCATTCTGTAATCTTTGGACCTTCAAAATGTTGATGAAACACAGAAATTGCATCGGGATTGAATACATCAGTCACGGTGAGCACTTTCCTCCATGGGAGTAATGTCTCAAACAGTCTACTCTTTGATCGTTCCCTGGAAGACCAGTAGTCGTTTCCGATAAACGTCTGGTTTCATTCTGTAATCTGTGGACTATCAGACTGTTGATGAAACACAGAAATTGCATCGAGAATGAATACAACAGTCACCATGCGCACATTCCTTCATGGGGGTAATGTCTCAAACAGTCTACGCTTTGGTCGTTCCCTGCAAGGCCAGTAGTAGTTTTCGATGCACATCTTGGGGCATTCTGTAATCTGTGGACCTTCAAACTTTTGATGAAACACAGAATTTGCCTCGGGATTGAATACAACAGTTATCATGCGCATTCTCCTCCACGGGAGTAATGTCTCAAACAGTCTACGCTTTGATCGTTCCCTGGAAGGTCAGTAGTAGTTTCCGATGCACATCTGTAGGCATTCTGTAATCTGTTGACCTTCAAAGTGTTGATGAAACACAGACATTGCATCGGGAGTGAATACAACAGTAACCATGCGCACTTTCCTCCATGGCAGTAATGTCTCAAACAGTTTACGCTTTGATAGTACCCTGGAAGACCAGTAGTAGTTTCCGATGCACATCTGGGGGCATTCTGTAATGTGTGGACTATCAGAGTGTTGATGAAACACAGAAATTGCATCGGGATTGAATACAAAAGTCACCATACGCACTTTCCTCCATGGGAGTAATGTCTGAAAGAGTCTACGCTTTGATCGTTCCCTGCAAGACCAGTAGTAATTTCCGATGCACATCTGGAGGCATTCTGTAATCTGTGGACTTTCAAACTGTTGATGAAACACAGAAATTGCCTCGGGATTGAATACTAAAGTCACCATGCGCACTTTCCTCCATGGGAGTATTGTCTCAAACAGTCTACGCTTTGAACGTTCCCTGCAAGTCCAGTAGAAGATTCCGTGCACATCTGGAGGCATTCTGTAATCTGTGGACCTCCAAAGTGTTGATGAAACACAGAAATTGCATCGGGATTGATTACAACAGTCACCATGCGCACTTTCCTCCATGGGAGTAATGTCTCAAACAGTCTGCGGTTTGATCGTTTCTTGGAAGTCCAGTAGTAGTCTCCGATGCACATCTGGAGGCATTCTGTAATCTTTGGACCTTCGAAGTGATGATGAAACTCAGAAATTACATCGGGTTTAAATACAACTGTCACCATGCTCACTTTCCTCCATGGGAGTAATGTCTCAAACAGTTTACACTTTGACCGTTCCCTGGAAGACCAGTAGTAGTTTCCGTTGCACATCTGGTGTCATTCTGTAATCTGTGGACTATCAGAGTGTTGATGAAACACGGAAATTGCATCGGGATTGCATCCAACAGTCACCATGCGCACTTTCCTCCACGGGAGTAGTGTCTCAAACAGTCTACGCTTTGATCGTTCCCTGGAAGACCAGTAGTAGTTTCCGAAGCACATCTGGTGGCATTCTGTAATCTGTGGACTATCAGAGTGTTGATGAAACACAGAAATTGCATCGGGATTGAATACAACAGTCACTATGCACACTTTCCTCTATGGGAGTAATGTCTCAAACAGTCTACGCTTTGATCGTTCGCTGGAATACCAGTAATAGTTTCCGATGCACATATGGTGGCATTCTGTAATCTGTGGACTATCAGAGTGTTGACGAAACATAGAAATTGCATCGGGATTGAATACAACAGTCACTATGCGCATATTCCCTCAGGGGAGTAATGTCTCAAATAGTCTACGCTCCGATCGTTCCCTGGAAGACCAGTAGTAATTTCCGATTCAATCTGGAGGCATTCTGTAATCTGTGGACTATCAGAGTGTTGATGAAACACAGAAATTGCATCGGGATTGAATACAACAGTCACCATGCGCACTTTCCTACATGGGAGTAATGTCACAATTAGTCTACGCTTTGATCGTTCCCTGGAAGACCAGTAGTAGTTTCCGATGCATGTCTGGTGGCATTATGAAATGTGTGGACTATCAGAGTGTTGATGAAACACAGAAATTGCATCGGGATTCAATACAACAGTCACCATGCGCACTTTCCTCCATGGGCCTAATGTCTACGCTTTGATCGTTCCCTGGAAGACCAGTAGTAGTTTCCGATGCACGTCTGGTGGCATTCTGTAATCTGTGGACTATCAGACTGTTGATGAAACACAGAAATTGCATCGGGATTGAATACAACAGTCACAATGCCCACTTTCCTCCACGGGAGTAATGTCTCAAACAATCTACGGTTTTATCGTTCCCTGGAAGACCAGTAGTAGCTTCCGATGCACATCTGGAGGTACTCTGTAATCTGTGGACCTTTAAAGTGTTGTTGAAACACAGAAATTGCATCGGTATTGAATACAACAGTCACCATGCGCACTTCCCTCAATGGGAGTAGTGTCTCAAACAGTCTACGATTTGATCGTTTCCTGGAAGACCAGTAGTAGTTTCCGATGCACATCTGGAGGCATTCTGTAATCTGTGGACCTCGAATTGTTGATGAAACACAGAAACTGCCGCGGGATTGAATACAACAGTCACCATGTGCACTTTCCTCCGTGGGGAAATGTCACAAACGGTCTACGCTTTGATCGTTCCCTGGAAGACCAGTAGTAGTTTCCGATGCACGTCTGGTGGCATTCTGTAATCTGTGGACTATCAGAGTGTTGATGAAACACAGAAATTGCATCGGGATTGAATACAACAGTCACTATGCGCACTTTCCTTCATGGGAGTAATGTCTCAAACAGTCTACTCTTTGATCGTTCCCTGGAAGACCAGTAGTCGTTTCCGATAAACGTCTGGTTTCATTCTGTAATCTGTGGACTATCAGACTGTTGATGAAACACAGAAATTGCATCGATATTGAATACAACAGTCACCATGCGCACATTCCTTCATGGGAGTAATGTCTCAAACAGTCTACGCTTTGGTCGTTCCCTGCAAGGCCAGTAGTAGTTTTCGATGCACATCTTGGGGCATTCTGTAATCTGTGGACCTTCAAACTTTTGATGAAACACAGAATTTGCCTCGGGATTGAATACAACAGTTATCATGGGCATTTTCCTCCATGGGAGTAATGTCTCAAACAGTCTACGCTTTGATCGTTCCCTGGAAGGTCAGTAGTAGTTTCCGATGCACATCTGTAGGCATTCTGTAATCTGCTGACCTTCAAAGTGTTGATGAAACACAGACATTGCATCGGGAGTGAATACAACAGTAACCATGCGCACTTTCCTCCATGGCAGTAATGTCTCAAACAGTTTACGCTTTTATCGTTCCCTGCAAGACCAGTAGTTGTTTTCGATGAACATCTGGGGGCATTCTGTAATGTGTGGTCTATCAGAGTGTTGATGAAACACAGAAATTGCATCGGGATTGAGTACAACAGTCACCATGCACACTTTCCTAAATGTGAGTAATGTCTCAAACAGTTTAAGATTTGATCGTTCCCTGGAAGACCAGTAGTAGTTTGCGATGCACATCTGGGGGCATTCTGTAATCTTTGGACCTTCAAAGTGATGATGAAACTCAGAAATTACATCGGGTTTAAATACAACTGTCACCATGCTCACTTTCCTCCATGGGAGTATTGTCTCAAACAGTCTACACTTTGAACGTTTCCTGCAAGTCCAGTAGAAGTTTCCGTGCACATCTGGAGGCATTCTGTAATCTGTGGACCTCCAAAGTGTTGATGAAACACAGAAATTGCATCGGGGTTGATTACAACAGTCACCATGCGCACTTTCCTCCATGGGAGTAATATCTCAAACAGTCTGCGGTTTGATCGTTTCTTGGAAGACCAGTAGTAGTCTCCGATGCACATCTGGAGGCATTCTGTAATCTTTGGACCTTCAAAGTGATGATGAAACTCAGAAATTACATCGGGTTTAAATACAACTGTCACCATGCTCACTTTCCTCCATGGGAGTAATGTCTCAAACAGTTTACACTTTGACCGTTCCCTGGAAGACCAGTAGTAGTTTCCGTTGCACATCTGGTGTCATTCTGTAATCTGTGGACTATCAGAGTGTTGATGAAACACGGAAATTGCATCGGGATTGCATCCAACAGTCACCATGCGCACTTTCCTCCACGGGAGTAGTGTCTCAAACAGTCTACGCTTTGATCGTTCCCTTGAAGACCAGTAGTAGTTTCCGATGCACATCTGGGGGCATTCTGTAATCTGTGGACAGTCAGAGTGTTGATGGAACACAGAAATTGCATCGGGATTGAATACAACAGTCACAATGCCCACTTTCCTCCACAAGAGTAATGTCTCAAACAGTCTACTTTTTGATCGTTTCCTAGAAGACCAGTAGTAGCTTCCGATGCACAAGTGGATGCATTCTGTAATCTGTTCACCTTCAAAGTGTTGATGAAACCACAGAAATTGCATAGGGATTGAATACAACAGTCACCATGCGCACTTTCCTCCATGGGAGTATTGTCTCCAACAGTCTACGTTTTGATCGTTTCCTGGAAGACCAGTAGTAGTTTCCGATGCACATCTGTAGGCATTCTGTAATCTGTTGACCTTCAAAGTGTTGATGAAACACAGACATTGCATCGGGAGTGAATACAACAGTAACCATGCGCACTTTCCTCCATGGCAGTAATGTCTCAAACAGTTTACGCTTTTATCGTTCCCTGCAAGACCAGCAGTTGTTTCCGATGAACATCTAGGGGCATTCTGTAATGTGTGGTCTATCAGAGTGTTGATGAAACACAGAAATTGCATCGGTATTGAATACAACAGTCACCATGCGTACTTACCTCCATGGGAGTAATGTTTCAAACAGTCTACGCTTTGATCGTTCATTAGAAGACCAGTAGTAGTTTCCGGTGCACATCTGGGGGCATTCTGTAATCTTTGGACCTTCAAAGTGTTGATGAAACCACAGAAATTGCATAGGGATTGAATACAACAGTCACCATGCGCACTTTCCTCCATGGGAGTATTGTCTCAAACAGTCTACGTTTTGATCGTTTCCTGGAAGACCAGTAGTAGTTTCCGATGCACATCTGTAGGCATTCTGTAATCTGTTGACCTTCAAAGTGTTGATGAAACACAGACATTGCATCGGGAGTGAATACAACAGTAACCATGCTCACTTTCCTCCATGTGAGTAATGTCTCAAACAGTTTACGCTTTTATCGTTCCCTGCAAGACCAGCAGTTGTTTCCGATGAACATCTAGCGGCATTCTGTAATGTGTGGTCTATCAGAGTGTTGATGAAACACAGAAATTGCATCGGTACTGAATACAACAGTCACCATGCGTACTTTCCTCCATGGGAGTAATGTTTCAAACAGTCTACGCTTTGATCGTTCCCTGGAAGACCAGTAGTAGTTTCCGATGCCTATCTGGAGGCATTCTGTAATCTGTGGACTGTCAGACTGTTGATGAAACACAGAAGTTGCATCGGGATTGAATACAACAGTCACCATGCGCACTTTCCTCCATGGGAGTAATGTCTCAAACTGTTTACGCTTTGATCCGTCCCTGGAAGACAAGTAGTAGTTTTCGATGCACATCTGGATGTACTCTGTAATCTGTGGACCTTTAAAGTGTTGATGAAACACAGAAATTGCGTCGGGATTTAATAAAACAGTCACCATGCGCACTTACCTCGATGGGAGTAGTGTCTCAAACAGTCAACGCTTTGATCGTTTCCTGGAAGACCAGTAGTAGTCTCCGATGCACATCTGGAGGCATTCTGTAATCTTTGGACCTTCAAAGTGTTGATGAAACATAGAAATTGCATTGGGTTTCAATACAACAGTAACCATGCGCACTTTACTAAATGGGAGTAGTGTCTCAAACAGTCTACGCTTTGATCGTTAACTGGAAGACCAGTAGTAGTTTCCGATGCACATCTGGAGGCATTCTGTAATCTGTGGACTCTCAGAGTGTTGATGACACACAGAAATTGAATCGCGATTGAATACAACAGTCACCATGCGCACTTTCCTCCATGGGAGTAATGTCTCAACAGTCTTCGATTTGATCGTTCCCTGGAAGACCAGTAGTAGTTTCCGATGCACGTCTGGTGGCATTCTGTAATCTGTCTACTATCAGAGTGTTGATGAAACACAGAAATTGCATCGGGATTGAATACAAATGTCACCATGCGCACTTTCTCCACGGGAGTATTGTCTCAAAAAGTTTACGCTTTCATCGTTCCCTGGAAGACCAGTAGTAGTTTCCGAAGCACATCTGGTGGCATTCTGTAATCTGTGGACTATCAGAGTGTTGATGAAACACAGAAATTGCATCGGGATTGAATACAACAGTCACTATGCACACTTTCCTCCATGGGAGTAATGTCTCAAACAGTCTACGCTTATATCGTTCGCTGGAATACCAGTAATAGTTTCCGATGCACATATGGTGGCATTCTGTAATCTGTGGACTATCAGAGTGTTGACGAAACATAGAAATTGCATCGGGATTGAATACAACAGTCACAATGCGCATATTCCCTCAGGGGAGTAATGTCCCAAATAGTCTACGCTCCGATCGTTCCCTGGAAGACCAGTAGTAGTTTCCGATTCAATCTGTAGGCATTCTGTAATCTGTGGACTATCAGAGTGTTGATGAAACACAGAAATTGCATCGGGATTCAATACAACAGTCACCATGCGCACTTTCCTACATGGGAGTAATGTCACAATTAGTCTACGCTTTGATCGTTCCCTGGAAGACCAGTAGTAGTTTCCGATGCATGTCTGGTGGCATTATGAAATGTGTGGACTATCAGAGTGTTGATGAAACACAGAAATTGCATCGGGATTCAATACAACAGTCACCATGCGCACTTTCCTCCATGGGACTAATGTCTACGCTTTGATCGTTCCCTGGAAGACCAGTAGTAGTTTCAGATGCACGTCTGGTGGCATTCTGTAATCTGTGGACTATCAGACTGTTGATGAAACACAGAAATTGCATCGGGATTGAATTCAACAGTCACAATGCCCACTTTCCTCCACGGGAGTAATGTCTCAAACAGTCTACGGTTTGATCGTTCCCTGGAAGACCAGTAGTAGCTTCCGATGCACATCTGGAGGTACTCTGTAATCTGTGGACCTTTAAAGTGTTGATGAAACACAGAAATTGCATCGGTATTGAATACAACAGTCACCATGCGCACTTCCCTCAATGGGAGTAGTGTCTCAAACAGTCTACGATTTGATCGTTTCCTGGAAGACCAGTAGTAGTTTCCGATGCACATCTGGAGGCATTCTGTAATCTGTGGACCTCGAATTGTTGATGAAACACAGAAACTGCCGCGGGATTGAATACAACAGTCACCATGTGCACTTTCCTCCGTGGGGAAATGTCACAAACAGTCTACGCTTTGATCGTTCCCTGGAAGACCAGTAGTAGTTTCCGATGCACGTCTGGTGGCATTCAGTAATCTGTGGACTATCAGAGTGTTGAAGAAACACAGAAATGGCATCCGGATTGAATACAACAGTCACTATGCGCACTTTCCTTCATGGGAGTAATGTCTCAAACTGTCTACGCTTAGATCGTTCCCTGGAAGACCAGTAGTAGTTTCCGATGCACATATGGTGGCATTCTGTAATCTGTGGACTATCAGAGTGTTGACGAAACACAGAAATTGCATCGGGATTTAATACAACAGTCACCATGCCCACTTTCCTCCACAGGAGTAATGTCTCAAATAGTCTACGCTTTGATCATTCCCTGGAAGACCAGTAGTAGTTTCCGATGCACACCTGGGTGCATTCTGTAATCTGTGGACCATCAAAGTGTTGATGAAACATGGAAATTGCATCGGGATTGAATACAACAGTCACCATGCGCACTTTCATCGCGGGAGTAATGTCTCAAAGAGTCTACGGTTTAATCGTTCCCTGGAAGACCAGTAGTAGTTTCCGATGCACATCTGGATGCATTCTGTAATCTGTGGACCTTCAAAGTGTTGATGAAGCACAGAAATTGCATCGGGATTGAATACAACAGTCACCATGCGCACTTCCCTCCATGTTAGTAATGTCTCAAACAGTCTACGCTTTGATCGTTCCCTGTAAGACCAGTGGTAGTTTCCGATGCACATCTGGAGGCATTCTGTAATCTGTGGACTATCAGAGTGTTGATGAAACACATAATTCGCATCGGGATTGTAAACAACAGTCACCATGAGCACTTTCCTCCATGGGAGTAATGTCTCAAACAATCTACGCTTTGATCGTTCCGTGGAAGACCAGAAGTAGTTTGCGATGCACATCTGGAGGCATTCTGTAATCTGTGGACTATCAGAGTGTCGATGAAACACAGATATTGCATCGGGATTGAATACAACAGTCACCATGCGCACATTCCTCCACGAGAGTAATGTCTCAAACAGTCTACGCTTTGATCGTTTACTGGAAGACCAGCAGTAGTTTCCGATTCACGTCTGGTGGCATTCTGTAATCTGTGGACTATCAGAGTTTTGGTGAAACATAGAAATTGCATCGGGATTGAGTACAACAGTCACTATGCGCACTTTCCTCACAGGAGTAATGTCTCAAACAGTCTACGCTTTGATCGTTCCGTTTAAGACCAGAAGAAGTTTGCGATGCACATCTGGAGGCATTCTGTAATCTGTGGACTATCAGAGTGTTGATGAAACACAGAGATTGCATCGGGATGAATAGAACAGTCACAATGCGCACTTTCCTCCATGTGAGTAATGCCTCAAACAGTCTACGCTTTGATCGTTCCCAGGAAGACCAGTAGTAGTTTCCGATGCACATCTGGAGGCATTCTGTAATCTGTGGACTATCAGAGTGTCAGATGAAACACAGAAATTGCATCGGGACTGATACAACAGTCACCATACGCACATTCCTCTACGGGAGTAATGTCTCAAACAGTCTACGCTTTGATCGTTCCCGGGAAGACCAGTAGTAGTTCCCGATGCACATCTGGTGGCATTCTGTAATCTGTGGACTATCAGAGTGTTGATGAAACACAGAAATTTCATCGGGATTGAATACAACAGTCACCATGCGCACATTCCTCCACGAGAGTAATGTCTCAAACAGTCTACGCTTTGATCGATCCCTGGAAGACCAGCAGTAGTTTCCGATTCACGTCTGGTGGCATTCTGTAATCTTTGGACTATCAGAGTGTTGATGAAACATAGAAATTGCATCGGGATTGAATACAAAAGTCACTATGCGCACATTCTCCACGGGAGTAATGTCTCAAACAGTCTACGCTTTTGATCGTTCCCTGAAAGATCAGTAGTAGTTTCCGATGCACATCTGGTGGCATTCTGTAATCTGTGGACTATCAGAGTGTTGATGAAACATAGAAATTGCATCGGGATTGAATACAAAAGTCACTATGCGCACTTTCCCACTCGGGAGTAATGTCTCAAATAGTCTACGCTCTGAACGTTACCTGGAAGACCAGTGGTAGTTTCCGATGCACGTCTGGAGGCATTCTGTAATCTGTGGACTATCAGAGTGTTGATGAAACACAGAAATTGCATCGGGATTGAATACAACAGTCATCTTGCGCACTTTCCTAGATGGGAGTAATGTCTCAAACAGTCTGCGCTTTGATCGTTCCCAGGAAGACCAGTAGTAGTTTCCGATGCACATCTGGTGGCATTCTGTAATCTGTGGACTATCAGAGTGTTGATGAAACACAGAAATTGCATCGGGATTGAATACAAAAGTCACTATGCGCACTTACCTCAATGGGAGTAGTGTCTCAAACAGTCTACGCTTTGATCGTTTCCTGGAAGAAAAGTAGTAGTTTCCGATGCACATCTGGAGGCATTCTGTATTCTGTGGACCTCGAATTGTTGATGAATCACAGAAACTGCCGCGGGATTGAATACAACAGTCACCATGCGCACTTTCCTCCGTGGGGTAATGTCTCAAACAGTCTACGCTTTGCTCGTTCCCTGCAAGACCAGTAGTAGTTTCCGATGCACATCTGGATTCATTCTGTAATCTGTGGACCTCCAAAGTGTTGATGAAACACAGAAATTGCCTCGGGATTGAATACAACAGTCACCATGCGAATTTTCCTCCATCGGAGTAATGTCTGAAACTGCCTACGGTTTGATCGTTTCCTGGAAGACCAGTAGTAGTCTTCGACGCACATCTGGAGGCATTCTGTAATCTTTGAACCTTCAAAGTGTTGATGAAACATAGAAATTGCATTGGGATTCAATACAACAGTCACCATGCGCACTTTCCTCCATGGGAGTAATGTCTCAAATAGTCTAAGCTTTGATCGTCCCTGGAAGACAAGTAGTAGTTTTCGAAGCACATCTGGAGGCATTCTATAATCTGTGGACTATCAGAGTGTTGATGAACCACAGAAATTGCATCGGGATGGAAAACAACAATCACCATGCGCACTTTCCTCCATGGGAGTAATGTCTCAAACAGTCTTCGATTTGATCGTAAACTGGAAGACCAGTAGTAGTTTCCGATGCACATCTGGAGGCATTCTGTAATCTGTAGACTATCAGAGTGTTGATGAACCACAGGGCATTGCATCGGGATTGAATACAACAGTCACCATGCGCACTTTAACCCATGTGAGTAATGCCTCAAAAAGTCTACGCTTTCATCGTTCCCAGGAAGACCAGTAGTAGTTTCCGATGCACATCTGGAGGCATTCTGTAATCTGTGGACTATCAGGGTGTTGATGATACTCAGAAATTTCATCGGGACTGAATACAACAGTCACTATGCGCACTTTCCTCCACGGGAGTAATGTCTCAAACAGTCTACGCTTTGATCGTTCCCTGGAAGACCAGTAGTAGTTTCTGATGCACATCTGGTGGCATTCTGTAATCTGTGGACGATCAGGGTGTTGATGAAACACAGAAATTGCATCGGGATTCAGTACAACAGTCACCATGCGCCCTTTCCTACATGGGAGTAATGTCACAAACAGTCTACGCTTTGATCGTTCCCTGGAAGACCAGTAGTAGTTTCCGATGCATGTCTGGTGGCATTCTGAAATATGTGGACTATCGGAGTGTTGATGTAACACAGAAATTGCATCGGGATTGAATGCAACAGTCACCATGCGCACTTTCTCCGCGGGAGTAATGTCTCAAAGAGTCTACGGTTTGATCGTTCCCTGGAAGACCAGTAGTAGTTTCCGATGCACATCTGGATGCATTCTGTAATCTGTGGACTATCAGAGTGTTGATGAAACACAGAAATTGCATCGGGATTGAATACAACAGTCACCATGCCCACTTTCCTCCATGTTCGTAATGTCTCAAACAGTCTACGCTTTGATCGTTCCTTGGAAGACCAGTGGTAGTTTCCGATTCAATCTGGAGGCATTCTGTAATCAGTGGACTATCAGAGTGTTGATGAAACACAGAAATTGCATCGGGATTCAGTACAACAGTCACCATGCACAGTTCCCTCCATGGGAGTAGTGTCTCAAAGAGTCTACGCTTTGATCGTTTCCTGGAAGACCAGTAGTAGTTTCCGATGCACATCTGGAGGCATTCTGTAATCTGTGGACTATCAGAGTGCTGATGAAACACAGAAATTGCATCGGGATGGAATAGAACAGTCACCATGCGCACTTTCCTCCATGGGAGTAATGTCTTAAACAGTCTACGCTTTGATCGTTAACTGGAAGACCAGTAGTAGTTTCCGATGCACATCTGGAGGCATTCTGTAGTCTGTGGACTCTCAGAGTGTTGATGACACACAGAAATTGCATCGGGATTGAATGCAACAGTCACCATGCGCAAATTCCTCCGTGGGAGTAATGTTTCAAACAGTCTACGCTTTGATCGTTCCCTGGAAGACCAGTAGTAGTTTCCGATGCACATCTGGATGCATTCTGTAATCTGTGGACTATCAGAGTGTTGATGGAACACAGAAAATGCATCGGAATTGAATACAACAGTCACCATGCGCACTTTCCTCCATGGGAGTAATGTCTCAAACAGTCTACGCTTTGGTCGTTCCCTGGAAGACCAGTAGTAGTTTCCGATGCACGTCTGGTGGCATTCTGTAATCCGTGGACTATCAGAGTGTTGATGAAACACAGAATTGCATCGGGATTGAATACAACAGTCACCATGCGCACTTTCCTCCATGGGAGTAATTTCTCAAACAGTCTACGCTTTGATCGTTCATTAGAAGACCAGTAGTAGTTTCCGATGCACATCTGGGGGCATTCTGTAATCTTTGAACCTTCAAAGTGTTGATGAACACAGAAATTGCATCGGGATTCAATACAACAGTCACCATGCGCATTTTCCTCCATGGGAATAATGTCTACGCTTTGATCGTTTCCTGGAAGACCAGTAGTAGTTTCCGATGCACGTCTGGTGGCATTCTGTAATCTGTGGACTATCAGAGTGTTGATGAAACACAGAAATTGCTTCGGGATTGAATAAAACAGTCACTATGCGCACTTTCCTCCATGGGAGTAATGTCTCAAACAGTCTACGCTTTGATCATTCCCTGGAAGACCAGTAGTAGTTTCCGATGCACATATGGTGGCATTCTGTAATCTGTGGACTATCAGAGTGCTGATGAAACACAGAAATTGCATCGGGATTGAATATAACAGTACCATGCGCACTTTCTCTACTGGAGTAATGTCTCAAATAGTCTACGCTTTGATCATTCCCTGGAAGACCAGTAGTAGTTTCCGATGCAAACCTGGGTGCATTCTGTAATCTGTGGACCATCAAAGTGTTGATGAAACATGGAAATTGCATCGGTATTGAATACAACAGTCACCATGCGCACTTTCCTCCATGTAAGTAATGTCTCAAACAGTCTACGCTTTGATCGTTCCCTGGAAGACCAGTGGTAGTTTCCGATTCAGTCTGGATGCATTCTGTAATCTGTGGACTATCAAAGTGTTGATGAAACTCAGAAATTGCATCGGGACTGAATACAACAGTCACTATGCGCACTTTCCTCCACGGGAGTAATGTCTCAAACAGTCTACGCTTTGATCGTTCCCTGGAAGACCAGTAGTAGTTTCTGATGCACATCTGGTTTCATTCTGTAATCTGTGGACGATCAGAGTGTTGATGAAACACAGAAACTGCATCGGGATTCAATTCAACAATCACCATGCGCACTTTCCTACATGGGAGTAATGTCACAAACAGTCAACGCTTTTATCGTTCCCTGTAAGACCAGTAGTAGTTTCCGATGCATGTCTGGTGGCATTCTGAAATGTGTGGACTATCAGAGTGGTGATGAAACACAGATATTGCATCGGGATTGAATACAACAGTCACCATGCGCACTTTCTCCGCGGGAGTAATGTCTCAAAGAGTCTACGGTTTGATCGTTCCCTCTAAGACCAGTAGTAGTTTCCGATGCACATCTGGATGCATTCTGTAATCTGTGGACCTTCAAAGTGTTGATGAAGCACAGAAATTGCATCGGGATTGAATACAACAGTCACCATGCGCACTTCCCTCCAAGTTAGTAATGTCTCAAACAGTCTATGCTTTGATCGTTCCCTGGAAGACCAGTGGTAGTTTCCGATGCACATCTGAAGGCATTCTGTAACCTGTGGACTATCAGAGTGTTGATGAAACACAGAAATCGCATCGGGATTGAATATAACAGTCACCATGAGCACTTTCCTCCATGGGAGTAATGTCTCAAACAGTCTACGCTTTGATCGTTCCGTTTAAGACCAGAAGTAGTTTGCGATGCACATCTGGAGGCATTCTGTAATCTGTGGACTATCAGAGTGTTGATGAAACACAGAGATTGCATCGGGATGAATAGAACAGTCACAATGCGCACTTTCCTCCATGTGAGTAATGCCTCAAACAGTCTACGCTTTGATCGTTCCCAGGAAGACCAGTAGTAGTTTCCGATGCACATCTGGAGGCATTCTGTAATCTGTGGACTATCAGAGTGTCAGATGAAACACAGAAATTGCATCGGGACTGAATACAACAGTCACCATACGCACATTCCTCTACGGGAGTAATGTCTCAAACAGTCTACGCTTTGATCGTTCCCGGGAAGACCAGTAGTAGTTCCCGATGCACATCTGGTGGCATTCTGTAATCTGTGGACTATCAGAGTGTTGATGAAACACAGTAATTGCATCGGGATTGAATACAACAGTCACCATGCGCACATTCCTCCACGAGAGTAATGTCTCAAACAGTCTACGCTTTGATCGTTCCCTGGAAGACCAGCAGTAGTTTCCGATTCACGTCTGGTGGCATTCTGTAATCTTTGGACTATCAGAGTGTTGATGAAACATAGAAATTGCATCGGGATTGAATACAAAAGTCACTATGCGCACTTTCCCACTCGGGAGTAATGTCTCAAATAGTCTACGCTCTGATCGTTACCTGGAAGACCAGTAGTAGTTTCCGATGCACGTCTGGAGGCATTCTGTAATCTGTGGACTATCAGAGTGTTGATGAAACACAGAAATTGCATCGGGATTGAATACAACAGTCATCTTGCGCACTTTCCTAGATGGGAGTAATGTCTCAAACAGTCTACGCTTTGATCGTTCCCAGGAAGACCAGTAGTAGTTTCCGATGCACATCTGGTGGCATTCTGTAATCTGTGGACTATCAGAGTGTTGATGAAACACAGAAATTGCATCGGGATTGAATACAAAAGTCACTATGCGCACTTACCTCAATGGGAGTAGTGTCTCAAACAGTCTACGCTTTGATCGTTTCCTGGAAGAAAAGTAGTAGTTTCCGATGCACATCTGGAGGCATTCTGTATTCTGTGGACCTCGAATTGTTGATGAATCACAGAAACTGCCGCGGGATTGAATACAACAGTCACCATGCGCACTTTCCTCCGTGGGGTAATGTCTCAAACAGTCTACGCTTTGCTCGTTCCCTGCAAGACCAGTAGTAGTTTCCGATGCACATCTGGATTCATTCTGTAATCTGTGGACCTCCAAAGTGTTGATGAAACACAGAAATTGCCTCGGGATTGAATACAACAGTCACCATGCGAATTTTCCTCCATGGGAGTAATGTCTGAAACTGTCTACGGTTTGATCGTTTCCTGGAAGACCAGTAGTAGTCTTCGACGCACATCTGGAGGCATTCTGTAGTCTTTGAACCTTCAAAGTGTTGATGAAACATAGAAATTGCATTGGGATTCAATACAACAGTCACCATGCGCACTTTCCTCCATGGGAGTAATGTCTCAAACTGTCTAAGCTTTGATCGTCCCTGGAAGACAAGTAGTAGTTTTCGAAGCACATCTGGAGGCATTCTATAATCTGTGGACTATCAGAGTGTTGATGAACCACAGAAATTGCATCGGGATGGAAAACAACAATCACCATGCGCACTTTCCTCCATGGGAGTAATGTCTCAAACAGTCTTCGATTTGATCGTAAACTGGAAGACCAGTAGTAGTTTCCGATGCACATCTGGAGGCATTCTGTAATCTGTAGACTATCAGAGTGTTGATGAACCACAGGGCATTGCATCGGGATTGAATACAACAGTCACCATGCGCACTTTAACCCATGTGAGTAATGCCTCAAAAAGTCTACGCTTTCATCGTTCCCAGGAAGACCAGTAGTAGTTTCCGATGCACATCTGGAGGCATTCTGTAATCTGTGGACTATCAGGGTGTTGAAGATACTCAGAAATTTCATCGGGACTGAATACAACAGTCACTATGCGCACTTTCCTCCACGGGAGTAATGTCTCAAACAGTCTACGCTTTGATCGTTCCCTGGAAGACCAGTAGTAGTTTCTGATGCACATCTGGTGGCATTCTGTAATCTGTGGACGATCAGGGTGTTGATGAAACACAGAAATTGCATCGGGATTCAGTACAACAGTCACCATGCGCACTTTCCTACATGGGAGTAATGTCACAAACAGTCTACGCTTTGATCGTTCCCTGGAAGACCAGTAGTAGTTTCCGATGCATGTCTGGTGGCATTCTGAAATATGTGGACTATCGGAGTGTTGATGTAACACAGAAATTGCATCGGGATTGAATACAACAGTCACCATGCGCACTTTCTCCGCGGGAGTAATGTCTCAAAGAGTCTACGGTTTGATCGTTCCCTGGAAGACCAGTAGTAGTTTCCGATGCACATCTGGATGCATTCTGTAATCTGTGGACTATCAGAGTGTTGATGAAACACAGAAATTGCATCGGGATTGAATACAACAGTCACCATGCCCACTTTCCTCCATGTTCGTAATGTCTCAAACAGTCTACGCTTTGATCGTTCCTTGGAAGACCAGTGGTAGTTTCCGATTCAATCTGGAGGCATTCTGTAATCAGTGGACTATCAGAGTGTTGATGAAACACAGGGCATTGCATCGGGATTGAATACAACAGTCACCATGCACACTTTCCACCATGTGAGAAATGCCTCAAAGAGTCTACGCTTTGATCGTTCCCAAGAAGACCAGTAGTAGTTTCCGATGCACATCTGGAGGCATTCTGTAAACTGTGGACTATCAGAGTGTAATGAAACACATGAAATTAATCGGGATTGAAAACAACAGTCAGCATGCGCACCTATCTCACTGGATATAATGTCTCAAAGAGTTTACGTTTTGATCGTTCCCTGGAAGACCAGAAGTAGTTTCCGATGCACATCTGGAGGCATTCTGTAATTGTGGACTATCAGAGTGTTGATGAAACAGAGAAATTGCATCGGGATTGAATACAACAGTCATCATGCGCACTTTCCTCCATGTGAGTAATGCCTCAAACAGTCTACGCTTTGATCGTTCCCAGGAAGACCAGTAGTAGTTTCCGAAGCACATCTGGAGGCATTCTGTAATCTGTGGACTATCAGTGTGTTGATGAAACACAGAAATTGCATCGGGTCTGAATACAACAGTCACCATGCGCACTTTCCTCTATGGGAGTAAATTCTTAAACAGTCTACGCTTTGATCGTTCCCTGCAAGGCCAGTAGTAGTTTTCGATGCACATCTGGGGGCATTCTGTAATCTGTGGACCTTCAAAGTTTTGATGAAACACAGAATTTGCCTCTGGATTGTATACAACAGTCACCATGCGCACTTCCCTCAAAGGGAGTAGTGTCTCAAACAGTCTACGCTTTGATCGTTTCCTGGAAGAAAAGTAGTAGTTTCCGATGCACATCTGGAGGCATTCTGTAATCTGTGGACCTCGAATTGTTGATGAAACACAGAAACTGAAGCGGGATTGAATACAACAGTCACCATGCGCACTTTCCTCCATGGGAGTAATGTCTCAAACAGTTTACGCTTTGATCCGTCCCTCGAAGACCAGTAGTAGTTTCCGATGCACATCTGGAGGTACTCTGTAATCTGTGGACCTTTAAAGTGTTGATGAAACACAGAAATTGCATCGGGATTGAATACAACAGTCACCATGCGCACTTCCCTCAATGGGAGTAGTGTCCCAAACAGTCTACGATTTGATCGTTTCCTGGAAGAAAAGTAGTAGTTTCCGATGCACATCTGGAGGCATTCTGTAATCTGTGGACCTCGAATTGCTGATGAAACACAGAAACTGCCGTGGGATTGAATACAACAGTCACCATGCGCACTTTCCTCCGTGGGGTAATGTCTCAAACAGTCTACGCTTTGATCGCTCCCTGAAAGACCAGTTGTAGTTTCCGATGCACATCTGGAGGCATTCTGTAATCTGTGGACCTCCAAAGTGTTGATGAAACACAGAAATTGCCTAGGGGATTGAATACAACAGTCACCATGCGCATTTTCCTCCATGAGAGTAATGTCTCAAACAGTCTACGCTTTGATCGTTCCCTGGAAGACCAGTAGTAGTTTCCGATTCAATCTGGAGGCATTCTGTAATCTGTGGACTATCAGAGTGTTGACGAAACACAGAAATTGCATCGGGACTGATACAACAGTCACCATACGCACATTCCTCTACGGGAGTAATGTCTCAAACAGTCTACGCTTTGATCGTTCCCGGGAAGACCAGTAGTAGTTCCCGATGCACATCTGGTGGCATTCTGTAATCTGTGGACTATCAGAGTGTTGATGAAACACAGAAATTTCATCGGGATTGAATACAACAGTCACCATGCGCACATTCCTCCACGAGAGTAATGTCTCAAACAGTCTACGCTTTGATCGTTCCCTGGAAGACCAGCAGTAGTTTCCGATTCACGTCTGGTGGCATTCTGTAATCTTTGGACTATCAGAGTGTTGATGAAACATAGAAATTGCATCGGGATTGAATACAAAAGTCACTATGCGCACATTCTCCACGGGAGTAATGTCTCAAACAGTCTACGCTTTTGATCGTTCCCTGAAAGATCAGTAGTAGTTTCCGATGCACATCTGGTGGCATTCTGTAATCTGTGGACTATCAGAGTGTTGATGAAACATAGAAATTGCATCGGGATTGAATACAAAAGTCACTATGCGCACTTTCCCACTCGGGAGTAATGTCTCAAATAGTCTACGCTCTGAACGTTACCTGGAAGACCAGTGGTAGTTTCCGATGCACGTCTGGAGGCATTCTGTAATCTGTGGACTATCAGAGTGTTGATGAAACACAGAAATTGCATCGGGATTGAATACAACAGTCATCTTGCGCACTTTCCTAGATGGGAGTAATGTCTCAAACAGTCTGCGCTTTGATCGTTCCCAGGAAGACCAGTAGTAGTTTCCGATGCACATCTGGTGGCATTCTGTAATCTGTGGACTATCAGAGTGTTGATGAAACACAGAAATTGCATCGGGATTGAATACAAAAGTCACTATGCGCACTTACCTCAATGGGAGTAGTGTCTCAAACAGTCTACGCTTTGATCGTTTCCTGGAAGAAAAGTAGTAGTTTCCGATGCACATCTGGAGGCATTCTGTATTCTGTGGACCTCGAATTGTTGATGAATCACAGAAACTGCCGCGGGATTGAATACAACAGTCACCATGCGCACTTTCCTCCGTGGGGTAATGTCTCAAACAGTCTACGCTTTGCTCGTTCCCTGCAAGACCAGTAGTAGTTTCCGATGCACATCTGGATTCATTCTGTAATCTGTGGACCTCCAAAGTGTTGATGAAACACAGAAATTGCCTCGGGATTGAATACAACAGTCACCATGCGAATTTTCCTCCATCGGAGTAATGTCTGAAACTGTCTACGGTTTGATCGTTTCCTGGAAGACCAGTAGTAGTCTTCGACGCACATCTGGAGGCATTCTGTAATCTTTGAACCTTCAAAGTGTTGATGAAACATAGAAATTGCATTGGGATTCAATACAACAGTCACCATGCGCACTTTCCTCCATGGGAGTAATGTCTCAAATAGTCTAAGCTTTGATCGTCCCTGGAAGACAAGTAGTAGTTTTCGAAGCACATCTGGAGGCATTCTATAATCTGTGGACTATCAGAGTGTTGATGAACCACAGAAATTGCATCGGGATGGAAAACAACAATCACCATGCGCACTTTCCTCCATGGGAGTAATGTCTCAAACAGTCTTCGATTTGATCGTAAACTGGAAGACCAGTAGTAGTTTCCGATGCACATCTGGAGGCATTCTGTAATCTGTAGACTATCAGAGTGTTGATGAACCACAGGGCATTGCATCGGGATTGAATACAACAGTCACCATGCGCACTTTAACCCATGTGAGTAATGCCTCAAAAAGTCTACGCTTTCATCGTTCCCAGGAAGACCAGTAGTAGTTTCCGATGCACATCTGGAGGCATTCTGTAATCTGTGGACTATCAGGGTGTTGATGATACTCAGAAATTTCATCGGGACTGAATACAACAGTCACTATGCGCACTTTCCTCCACGGGAGTAATGTCTCAAACAGTCTACGCTTTGATCGTTCCCTGGAAGACCAGTAGTAGTTTCTGATGCACATCTGGTGGCATTCTGTAATCTGTGGACGATCAGGGTGTTGATGAAACACAGAAATTGCATCGGGATTCAGTACAACAGTCACCATGCGCCCTTTCCTACATGGGAGTAATGTCACAAACAGTCTACGCTTTGATCGTTCCCTGGAAGACCAGTAGTAGTTTCCGATGCATGTCTGGTGGCATTCTGAAATATGTGGACTATCGGAGTGTTGATGTAACACAGAAATTGCATCGGGATTGAATGCAACAGTCACCATGCGCACTTTCTCCGCGGGAGTAATGTCTCAAAGAGTCTACGGTTTGATCGTTCCCTGGAAGACCAGTAGTAGTTTCCGATGCACATCTGGATGCATTCTGTAATCTGTGGACTATCAGAGTGTTGATGAAACACAGAAATTGCATCGGGATTGAATACAACAGTCACCATGCCCACTTTCCTCCATGTTCGTAATGTCTCAAACAGTCTACGCTTTGATCGTTCCTTGGAAGACCAGTGGTAGTTTCCGATTCAATCTGGAGGCATTCTGTAATCAGTGGACTATCAGAGTGTTGATGAAACACAGAAATTGCATCGGGATTCAGTACAACAGTCACCATGCACAGTTCCCTCCATGGGAGTAGTGTCTCAAAGAGTCTACGCTTTGATCGTTTCCTGGAAGACCAGTAGTAGTTTCCGATGCACATCTGGAGGCATTCTGTAATCTGTGGACTATCAGAGTGCTGATGAAACACAGAAATTGCATCGGGATGGAATAGAACAGTCACCATGCGCACTTTCCTCCATGGGAGTAATGTCTTAAACAGTCTACGCTTTGATCGTTAACTGGAAGACCAGTAGTAGTTTCCGATGCACATCTGGAGGCATTCTGTAGTCTGTGGACTCTCAGAGTGTTGATGACACACAGAAATTGCATCGGGATTGAATGCAACAGTCACCATGCGCAAATTCCTCCGTGGGAGTAATGTTTCAAACAGTCTACGCTTTGATCGTTCCCTGGAAGACCAGTAGTAGTTTCCGATGCACATCTGGATGCATTCTGTAATCTGTGGACTATCAGAGTGTTGATGGAACACAGAAAATGCATCGGAATTGAATACAACAGTCACCATGCGCACTTTCCTCCATGGGAGTAATGTCTCAAACAGTCTACGCTTTGGTCGTTCCCTGGAAGACCAGTAGTAGTTTCCGATGCACGTCTGGTGGCATTCTGTAATCCGTGGACTATCAGAGTGTTGATGAAACACAGAATTGCATCGGGATTGAATACAACAGTCACCATGCGCACTTTCCTCCATGGGAGTAATTTCTCAAACAGTCTACGCTTTGATCGTTCATTAGAAGACCAGTAGTAGTTTCCGATGCACATCTGGGGGCATTCTGTAATCTTTGAACCTTCAAAGTGTTGATGAACACAGAAATTGCATCGGGATTCAATACAACAGTCACCATGCGCATTTTCCTCCATGGGAATAATGTCTACGCTTTGATCGTTTCCTGGAAGACCAGTAGTAGTTTCCGATGCACGTCTGGTGGCATTCTGTAATCTGTGGACTATCAGAGTGTTGATGAAACACAGAAATTGCTTCGGGATTGAATAAAACAGTCACTATGCGCACTTTCCTCCATGGGAGTAATGTCTCAAACAGTCTACGCTTTGATCATTCCCTGGAAGACCAGTAGTAGTTTCCGATGCACATATGGTGGCATTCTGTAATCTGTGGACTATCAGAGTGCTGATGAAACACAGAAATTGCATCGGGATTGAATATAACAGTACCATGCGCACTTTCTCTACTGGAGTAATGTCTCAAATAGTCTACGCTTTGATCATTCCCTGGAAGACCAGTAGTAGTTTCCGATGCAAACCTGGGTGCATTCTGTAATCTGTGGACCATCAAAGTGTTGATGAAACATGGAAATTGCATCGGTATTGAATACAACAGTCACCATGCGCACTTTCCTCCATGTAAGTAATGTCTCAAACAGTCTACGCTTTGATCGTTCCCTGGAAGACCAGTGGTAGTTTCCGATTCAGTCTGGATGCATTCTGTAATCTGTGGACTATCAAAGTGTTGATGAAACTCAGAAATTGCATCGGGACTGAATACAACAGTCACTATGCGCACTTTCCTCCACGGGAGTAATGTCTCAAACAGTCTACGCTTTGATCGTTCCCTGGAAGACCAGTAGTAGTTTCTGATGCACATCTGGTTTCATTCTGTAATCTGTGGACGATCAGAGTGTTGATGAAACACAGAAACTGCATCGGGATTCAATTCAACAATCACCATGCGCACTTTCCTACATGGGAGTAATGTCACAAACAGTCAACGCTTTTATCGTTCCCTGTAAGACCAGTAGTAGTTTCCGATGCATGTCTGGTGGCATTCTGAAATGTGTGGACTATCAGAGTGGTGATGAAACACAGATATTGCATCGGGATTGAATACAACAGTCACCATGCGCACTTTCTCCGCGGGAGTAATGTCTCAAAGAGTCTACGGTTTGATCGTTCCCTCTAAGACCAGTAGTAGTTTCCGATGCACATCTGGATGCATTCTGTAATCTGTGGACCTTCAAAGTGTTGATGAAGCACAGAAATTGCATCGGGATTGAATACAACAGTCACCATGCGCACTTCCCTCCAAGTTAGTAATGTCTCAAACAGTCTATGCTTTGATCGTTCCCTGGAAGACCAGTGGTAGTTTCCGATGCACATCTGAAGGCATTCTGTAACCTGTGGACTATCAGAGTGTTGATGAAACACAGAAATCGCATCGGGATTGAATATAACAGTCACCATGAGCACTTTCCTCCATGGGAGTAATGTCTCAAACAGTCTACGCTTTGATCGTTCCGTTTAAGACCAGAAGTAGTTTGCGATGCACATCTGGAGGCATTCTGTAATCTGTGGACTATCAGAGTGTTGATGAAACACAGAGATTGCATCGGGATGAATAGAACAGTCACAATGCGCACTTTCCTCCATGTGAGTAATGCCTCAAACAGTCTACGCTTTGATCGTTCCCAGGAAGACCAGTAGTAGTTTCCGATGCACATCTGGAGGCATTCTGTAATCTGTGGACTATCAGAGTGTCAGATGAAACACAGAAATTGCATCGGGACTGAATACAACAGTCACCATACGCACATTCCTCTACGGGAGTAATGTCTCAAACAGTCTACGCTTTGATCGTTCCCGGGAAGACCAGTAGTAGTTCCCGATGCACATCTGGTGGCATTCTGTAATCTGTGGACTATCAGAGTGTTGATGAAACACAGTAATTGCATCGGGATTGAATACAACAGTCACCATGCGCACATTCCTCCACGAGAGTAATGTCTCAAACAGTCTACGCTTTGATCGTTCCCTGGAAGACCAGCAGTAGTTTCCGATTCACGTCTGGTGGCATTCTGTAATCTTTGGACTATCAGAGTGTTGATGAAACATAGAAATTGCATCGGGATTGAATACAAAAGTCACTATGCGCACTTTCCCACTCGGGAGTAATGTCTCAAATAGTCTACGCTCTGATCGTTACCTGGAAGACCAGTAGTAGTTTCCGATGCACGTCTGGAGGCATTCTGTAATCTGTGGACTATCAGAGTGTTGATGAAACACAGAAATTGCATCGGGATTGAATACAACAGTCATCTTGCGCACTTTCCTAGATGGGAGTAATGTCTCAAACAGTCTACGCTTTGATCGTTCCCAGGAAGACCAGTAGTAGTTTCCGATGCACATCTGGTGGCATTCTGTAATCTGTGGACTATCAGAGTGTTGATGAAACACAGAAATTGCATCGGGATTGAATACAAAAGTCACTATGCGCACTTACCTCAATGGGAGTAGTGTCTCAAACAGTCTACGCTTTGATCGTTTCCTGGAAGAAAAGTAGTAGTTTCCGATGCACATCTGGAGGCATTCTGTATTCTGTGGACCTCGAATTGTTGATGAATCACAGAAACTGCCGCGGGATTGAATACAACAGTCACCATGCGCACTTTCCTCCGTGGGGTAATGTCTCAAACAGTCTACGCTTTGCTCGTTCCCTGCAAGACCAGTAGTAGTTTCCGATGCACATCTGGATTCATTCTGTAATCTGTGGACCTCCAAAGTGTTGATGAAACTCAGAAATTGCCTCGGGATTGAATACAACAGTCACCATGCGAATTTTCCTCCATGGGAGTAATGTCTGAAACTGTCTACGGTTTGATCGTTTCCTGGAAGACCAGTAGTAGTCTTCGACGCACATCTGGAGGCATTCTGTAGTCTTTGAACCTTCAAAGTGTTGATGAAACATAGAAATTGCATTGGGATCCAATACAACAGTCACCATGCGCACTTTCCTCCATGGGAGTAATGTCTCAAACAGTCTAAGCTTTGATCGTCCCTGGAAGACAAGTAGTAGTTTTCGAAGCACATCTGGAGGCATTCTATAATCTGTGGACTATCAGAGTGTTGATGAACCACAGAAATTGCATCGGGATGGAAAACAACAATCACCATGCGCACTTTCCTCCATGGGAGTAATGTCTCAAACAGTCTTCGATTTGATCGTAAACTGGAAGACCAGTAGTAGTTTCCGATGCACATCTGGAGGCATTCTGTAATCTGTAGACTATCAGAGTGTTGATGAACCACAGGGCATTGCATCGGGATTGAATACAACAGTCACCATGCGCACTTTAACCCATGTGAGTAATGCCTCAAAAAGTCTACGCTTTCATCGTTCCCAGGAAGACCAGTAGTAGTTTCCGATGCACATCTGGAGGCATTCTGTAATCTGTGGACTATCAGGGTGTTGAAGATACTCAGAAATTTCATCGGGACTGAATACAACAGTCACTATGCGCACTTTCCTCCACGGGAGTAATGTCTCAAACAGTCTACGCTTTGATCGTTCCCTGGAAGACCAGTAGTAGTTTCTGATGCACATCTGGTGGCATTCTGTAATCTGTGGACGATCAGGGTGTTGATGAAACACAGAAATTGCATCGGGATTCAGTACAACAGTCACCATGCGCACTTTCCTACATGGGAGTAATGTCACAAACAGTCTACGCTTTGATCGTTCCCTGGAAGACCAGTAGTAGTTTCCGATGCATGTCTGGTGGCATTCTGAAATATGTGGACTATCGGAGTGTTGATGTAACACAGAAATTGCATCGGGATTGAATACAACAGTCACCATGCGCACTTTCTCCGCGGGAGTAATGTCTCAAAGAGTCTACGGTTTGATCGTTCCCTGGAAGACCAGTAGTAGTTTCCGATGCACATCTGGATGCATTCTGTAATCTGTGGACTATCAGAGTGTTGATGAAACACAGAAATTGCATCGGGATTGAATACAACAGTCACCATGCCCACTTTCCTCCATGTTCGTAATGTCTCAAACAGTCTACGCTTTGATCGTTCCTTGGAAGACCAGTGGTAGTTTCCGATTCAATCTGGAGGCATTCTGTAATCAGTGGACTATCAGAGTGTTGATGAAACACAGGGCATTGCATCGGGATTGAATACAACAGTCACCATGCACACTTTCCACCATGTGAGAAATGCCTCAAAGAGTCTACGCTTTGATCGTTCCCAAGAAGACCAGTAGTAGTTTCCGATGCACATCTGGAGGCATTCTGTAAACTGTGGACTATCAGAGTGTAATGAAACACATGAAATTAATCGGGATTGAAAACAACAGTCAGCATGCGCACCTATCTCACTGGATATAATGTCTCAAAGAGTTTACGTTTTGATCGTTCCCTGGAAGACCAGAAGTAGTTTCCGATGCACATCTGGAGGCATTCTGTAATTGTGGACTATCAGAGTGTTGATGAAACAGAGAAATTGCATCGGGATTGAATACAACAGTCACCATGCGCACTTTCCTCCATGTGAGTAATGCCTCAAACAGTCTACGCTTTGATCGTTCCCAGGAAGACCAGTAGTAGTTTCCGAAGCACATCTGGAGGCATTCTGTAATCTGTGGACTATCAGTGTGTTGATGAAACACAGAAATTGCATCGGGTCTGAATACAACAGTCACCATGCGCACTTTCCTCTATGGGAGTAAATTCTTAAACAGTCTACGCTTTGATCGTTCCCTGCAAGGCCAGTAGTAGTTTTCGATGCACATCTGGGGGCATTCTGTAATCTGTGGACCTTCAAAGTTTTGATGAAACACAGAATTTGCCTCTGGATTGTATACAACAGTCACCATGCGCACTTCCCTCAAAGGGAGTAGTGTCTCAAACAGTCTACGCTTTGATCGTTTCCTGGAAGAAAAGTAGTAGTTTCCGATGCACATCTGGAGGCATTCTGTAATCTGTGGACCTCGAATTGTTGATGAAACACAGAAACTGAAGCGGGATTGAATACAACAGTCACCATGCGCACTTTCCTCCATGGGAGTAATGTCTCAAACAGTTTACGCTTTGATCCGTCCCTCGAAGACCAGTAGTAGTTTCCGATGCACATCTGGAGGTACTCTGTAATCTGTGGACCTTTAAAGTGTTGATGAAACACAGAAATTGCATCGGGATTGAATACAACAGTCACCATGCGCACTTCCCTCAATGGGAGTAGTGTCCCAAACAGTCTACGATTTGATCGTTTCCTGGAAGAAAAGTAGTAGTTTCCGATGCACATCTGGAGGCATTCTGTAATCTGTGGACCTCGAATTGCTGATGAAACACAGAAACTGCCGTGGGATTGAATACAACAGTCACCATGCGCACTTTCCTCCGTGGGGTAATGTCTCAAACAGTCTACGCTTTGATCGCTCCCTGAAAGACCAGTTGTAGTTTCCGATGCACATCTGGAGGCATTCTGTAATCTGTGGACCTCCAAAGTGTTGATGAAACACAGAAATTGCCTAGGGGATTGAATACAACAGTCACCATGCGCATTTTCCTCCATGAGAGTAATGTCTCAAACAGTCTACGCTTTGATCGTTCCCTGGAAGACCAGTAGTAGTTTCCGATTCAATCTGGAGGCATTCTGTAATCTGTGGACTATCAGAGTGTTGACGAAACACAGAAATTGCATCGGGATTGAATACAGCAGTCACCATGCCCACTTTCCTCCACGGGAGTAATGTCTCAAATAGTCTAAAGTTTGATCTTTCCCTGGAAGACCAGTAGTAGTTTCCGATGCACACCTGGGTGCATTCTGTAATCTGTGGACCATCAAAGTGTTGATGAAACACGGAAATTGCATCGGGATTGAATACAACAGACACCATGCGCACTTTCCTCCATGTTAGTAATGTCTCAAACAGTCTACGCTTTGATCGTTCCCTGGAAGACCAGTGGTAGTTTCCGATTCAATCTGGAGGCATTCTGTAATCTGTGGACTATCAGAGTGTTGATGAAACACAGGGCATTGCATCGGGATTGAATATAACAGTCACCATGCGCACTTTCCCCCATGTAAGTAATGCCTCAAACAGTCTACGCTTTGATCGTTCCCAGGAAGACCAGTAGGAGTTTCCGATGCATGTCTGGTGGCATTCTGAAATGTGTGGACGATCAGAGTGTTGATGTAACATAGAAATTGCATCGGGATTGAATACAACAGTCAACATGCGCACTTTCTCCGCGGGAGTAATGTCTCATAGAGTCTACGGTTTGATCGTTCCCTGGAAGACCAGTAGTAGTTTCCGATGCACATCTGAATGCATTCTGTAATCTGTGGACCTTCAAAGTGTTGATGAAGCACAGAAATTGCATCGGGATTGAATACAACAGTCACCATGCGCACTTCCCTCCATGTTAGTAATGTCTTAAGCAGTCTACGCTTTGATCGTTCCCTGGAAGACCAGTGGTAGTTTCCGATGCACATCTGGAGGCATTCTGTTATCTGTGGACTATAAGAGTGTTGATGAAACACAGAAATTGCATCGGGATTGAATACAACAGTCACCATGCGCACTTTCCTCCATGTGAGTAATGCCTCAAACAGCCTACGCTTTGATCGTTCCCTGGAAGACAAGTAGTAGTTCCCGATGCACATCTGCTGGCATTCTGTTATCTGTGGACTATCAGAGTGTTGATGAAACACAGAAATTGCATCGGGATTGAATACAACAGTCACCATGCGCACGTTCCTCCACGGGAGTAATGTCTCAAACATTCTACGCATTGATCGTTTCCTGGAAGACCAGTAGAAGTCCCCGATGCACATCTGGAGGCATTCTGTAATCTTTGGACCTTCAAAGTGTTGATGAAACACAGAAATTGCATCGGGATTGAATACAACAGTCCCGATGAGCACTTTTTTCCATGGTAGTAATGTCTCAAACAGTCTACTCTTTGATCGTTCCCTGGAAGATCAGTAGTCGTTTCCGATGCACGTCTGGTTTCATTCTGTAATCTGTGGACTATCAGACTGTTGATGAAACACAGAAATTGCATCGAGATTGAATACAACAGTCACCATGCGCACATTCCTTCATGGGAGTAATGTCTCAAACAGTCTACGCTTTGGTCGTTCCCTGCAAGGCCAGTAGAAGTTTTCGATGCACATCTTGGGGCATTCTGTAATCTGTGGACTTTCAAACTTTTGATGAAACACAGAATTTGCCTCGGGATTGAATACTAAAGTCACCATGCGCACTTTCCTCCATGGGAGTATTGTCTCAAACAGTCTACGCTTTGAACGTTCACTGCAAGTCCAGTAGAAGTTTCCGTGCACATCTGGAGGCATTCTGTAATCTGTGGACCTCCAAAGTGTTGATGAAACACAGAAATTGCATCGGGATTGATTACAACAGTCACCATGCGCACTTTCCTCCATGGGAGTAATGTCTCAAACAGTTTACGCTTTGACCGTTCCCTGGAAGACCAGTAGTAGTTTCCGTTGCACATCTGGTGTCATTCTGTAATCTGTGGACTATCAGAGTGTTGATGAAACACGGAAATTGCATCGGGATTGCATCCAACAGTCACCATGCGCACTTTCCTCCACGGGAGTAGTGTCTCAAACAGTCTACGCTTTGATCGTTCCCTGGAAGAGCAGTAGTAGTTTCCGATGCACATCTGGGGGCATTCTGTAATCTGTGGACAATCAGAGTGTTGATGAGACACAGAAATTGCATCGGGATTGAATACAACAGTCACAATGCCCACTTTCCTCCACGGGAGTAATGTCTCAAACAGTCTACTTTTTGATCGTTCCCTGGAAGACCAGTAGTAGCTTCCGATGCACAAGTGGATGCATTCTGTAATCTGTGGACCTTCAAAGTGTTGATGAAACACAGAAATTGCATCGGGATTGAATACAACAGTCACCATGCGCACTTTCCTCCATGGGAGTATTGTCTCAAACAGTCTACGTTTTGATCGTTTCCTGGAAGACCAGTAGTAGTTTCCAATGCACATCTGTAGGCATTCTGTAATCTGTTGACCTTCAAAGTGTTGATGAAACACAGACATTGCATCGGGAGTGAATACAACAGTAACCATGCGCACTTTCCTCCATGGCAGTAATGTCTCAAACAGTCTACGCTTTGATCGTTCATTAGAAGACCAGTAGTAGTCTCCGGTGCACATCTGGGGGCATTCTGTAATCTTTGGACCTTCAAAGTGTTGATGAAACACAGAAATTGCATCGGGATTCAATACAACAGTCACCATGCGCACTTTCCTCCATGGGACTAATGTCTACGCTTTGATCGGTCCCTGGAAGACCAGTAGTAGTTTCCGATGCACGTCTGGTGGCATTCTGTAATCTGTGGACCGTCAGAGTGTTGATGAAACACAGAAATTGCATCGGGATTGAATACAACAGTCACAATGCCCACTTTCCTCCATGGGAGTAATGTCTCAAACAGTCTACGGTTTGATCGTTCCCTGGAAGACCAGTAGTAGCTTCCGATGTACAACTGGATGCATTCTGTAATCTGTGGACCTTCAAAGTGTTGATGAAACACAGAAATTGCATCGGGATTGAATACAACAGTAACCATGCTCACTTTCCTCCATGTGAGTAATGTCTCAAACAGTTTACGCTTTTATCGTTCCCTGCTAGACCAGCAGTTGTTTCCGATGAACATCTAGGGGCATTCTGTAATGTGTGGTCTATCAGAGTGTTGATGAAACACAGAAATTGCATCGGGATTGAATACAACAGTCACCATGCGCACTTTCCTCCATGGGAGTAATGTCTCAAACAGTTTACGCTTTGATCCGTCCCTGGAAGACCAGTAGTAGTTTTCGATGCACATATGGATGTACTCTGTAATCTGTGGACCTTTAATGTGTTGATGAAACACAGAAATTGCGTCGGGATTTAATAAAACAGTAACCATGCGCACTTTCCTCCATGGGAGTAATGTCTCAAACAGTCTACTCTGTGATCGTTCCCTGGAAGACCAGTAGTCGTTTCCGATGCACGTCTGGTTTCATTCTGTAATCTGTGGACTATCAGACTCTTGATGAAACACAGAAATAGCATCGAGATTGAATACAACAGTCACCATGCGCACATTCCTTCATGGGAGTAATGTCTCAAACAGTCTACGCTTTGGTCGTTCCCTGCAAGGCCAGTAGTAGTTTTCGATGCACATCTTGGGGCATTCTGTAATCTGTGGACCTTCAAACTTTTGATGAAACACAGAATTTGCCTCGGGATTGAATACAACAGTTATCATGCGCATTTTCCTCCATGGGAGTAATGTCTCAAACAGTCTACGATTTGATCGTTCCCTGGAAGTTCAGTAGTAGTTTCCGATGCACATCTGTAGGCATTCTGTAATCTGTTGACCTTCAAAGTGTTGGTGAAACACAGACATTGCATCGGGAGTGAATACAACAGTAACCATGCGCACTTTCCTCCATGGCAGTAATGTCTCAAACAGTTTACGCTTTTATCGTTCCCTGCAAGACCAGTAGTTGTTTTCGATGAACATCTGGGGGCATTCTGTAATGTGTGGTCTATCAGAGTGTTGATGAAACACAGAAATTGCATCGGGATTGAATACAACAGTCACCATGCGCACTTTCGTAAATGGGAGTAATGTCTCAAACAGTTTAAGATTTGATCGTTCCCTGGAAGACCAGTAGTAGTTTGCGATGCACATCTGGGGGCATTCTGTAATGTGTGGATTATCAGGGTGTTAATCAAACACAGAAATTGCATCAGGATTGAATACAACAGTCACCATGCGCACTTTCCTCAATGGGAGTAATATCTCAAACAGTTTACGCTTTGATCGTACCCTGGAAGACCAGTAGTAGTTTCCGATGCACATCTGGGGGCATTCTGTAATGTGTGGACTATCAGAGTGTTTATGAAACACAGAAATTGCATCGGGATTGAATACAAAAGTCACCATACGCACTTTCCTCCATGGGAGTAATGTCTGAAAGAGTCTACGCTTTGATCGTTCCCTGCAAGACCAGTAGTAATTTCCGATGCACATCTGGAGGCATTCTGTAATCTGTGGACTTTCAAAGTGTTGATGAAACACAGAAATTGCCTCGGGATTGAATACTAAAGTCACCATGCGCACTTTCCTCCATGGGAGTATTGTGTCAAACAGTCTACGCTTTGAACGTTCCCTGCAAGTCCAGTAGAAGTTTCCGTGCACATCTGGATGCATTCTGTAATCTGTGGACCTCCAAAGTGTTGATGAAACACAGAAATTGCATCGGGATTGATTACAACAGTCACCATGCGCACTTTCCTCCATGGGAGTAATGTCTCAAATAGTCTGCGGTTTGATCGTTTCTTGGAAGACCAGTAGTAGTCTCCGATGCACATCTGGAGGCATTCTGTAATCTTTGGACCTTCAAAGTGATGATGAAACTCAGAAATTACATCGGGTTTAAATACAACAGTCACCATGCTCACTTTCCTCCATGGGAGTAATGTCTCAAACAGTTTACGCTTTGACCGTTCCCTGGAAGACCAGTAGTAGTTTCCGTTGCACATCTGGTGTCATTCTGTAATCTGTGGACTATCAGAGTGTTGATGAAACACGGAAATGGCATCGGGATTGCATCCAACAGTCACCATGCGCACTTTCCTCCACGGGAGTAGTGTCTCAAACAGTTTACGCTTTGATCGTTCCCTGGAAGACCAGTAGTAGTTTCCGATGCAGATCTGGAGGCATTCTGTAATCTGTGGACAATCAGAGTGTTGATGAAACACAGAAATTGCATCGGGATTGAATACAACAGTCACAATGCCCACTTTCCTCCACGGGAGTAATGTCTCAAACAGTCTACCTTTTGATCGTTCCCTGGAAGACCAGTAGTAGCTTCCGATGCACAAGTGGATGCATTCTGTAATCTGTGGACCTTCAAAGTGTTGATGAAACACAGAAATTGCATCGGGATTGAATACAACAGTCACCATGCGCACTTTCCTCCATGGGAGTATTGTCTCAAACAGTCTAAGTTTTGATCGTTCCCTGGAAGACCAGTAGTAGCTTCCGATGTACAACTGGATGCATTCTGTAATCTGTGGACCTTCAAAGTGTTGATGAAACACAGAAATTGCATCGGGATTGAATACAACAGTAACCATGCTCACTTTCCTCCATGCGAGTAATGTCTCAAACAGTTTACGTTTTATCGTTCCCTGCAAGACCAGCAGTTGTTTCCGATGAACATCTAGGGGCATTATGTAATGTGTGGTCTATCAGAGTGTTGATGAAACACAGAAATTGCATCGGTATTGAATACAACAGTCACCATGCGCACTTTCCTCCATGGGAGTAATGTTTCAAACAGTCTACGCTTTGATCGATCCCTGGAAGACCAGTAGTAGTTTCCGATGCCTATCTGGAGGCATTCTGTAATCTGTGGACTGTCAGACTGTTGATGAAACACAGAAATTGCATCGGGATTGAATACAACAGTCACCATGCGCACTTTCCTCCATGGGAGTAATGTCTCAAACAGTTTACGCTTTGATCCGTTCCTGGAAGACCAGTAGTAGTTTTCGATGCACATCTGGATGTACTCTGTAATCAGTGGACCTTTAAAGTGTTGATGAAACACAGAAATTGCGTCGGGATTTAATAAAACAGTCACCATGCGCACTTCCCTCCATGGGAGTAGTGTCTCAAACAGTCTACGCTTTGATCGTTTCCTGGAAGACCAGTAGTAGTCTCCGATGCACATCTGGAGGCATTCTGTAATCTTTGGACCTTCAAAGTGTTGATGAAACATAGAAATTGCATTGGGTTTCAATACAACAGTCACCATGCGCACTTTCCTCCATGGGAGTAATGTCTCAACAGTCTTCGCTTTGATCGTTCCCTGGAAGACCAGTAGTAGTTTCCGATGCACGTCTGGTGGCATTCTGTAATCTGTCTACTATCAGAGTGTTGATGAAACACAGATATTGCATCGGGATTGAATACAAATGTCTTCATGTGCACTTTCCCCACGGGAGTATTGTCTCAAAGAGTTTACGCTTTCATCGTTCCCCGGAAGACCAGTAGTAGTTTCCGAAGCACATCTGGTGGCATTCTGTAATCTGTGGACTATCAGAGTGTTGATGAAACACAGAAATTGCATCGGGATTGAATACAACAGTCACTATGCACACTTTCCTCCATGGGAGTAATGTCTCAAACAGTCTACGTTTTGATCGTTCGCTGGAAAACCAGTAATAGTTTCCGATGCACATATGGTGGCATTCTGTAATCTGTGGACTATCAGAGTGTTGACGAAACATAGAAATTGCATCGGGATTGAATACAACAGTCACTATGCTCATATTCCCTCAGGGGAGTAATGTCTCAAATAGTCTACGCTCCGATCGTTCCCTGGAAGACCAGTAGTAGTTTCCGATTCAATCTGGAGGCATTCTGTAATCTGTGGACTATCAGAGTGTTAATGAAACACAGAAATTGCATCGGGATTCAATACAACAGTCACCATGCGCACTTTCCTACATGGGAGTAATGTCACAATTAGTCTACGCTTTGATCGTTCCCTGGAAGACCAGTAGTAGTTTCCGATGCATGTCTGGTGGCATTATGAAATGTGTGGACTATCAGAGTGTTGATGAAACACAGAAATTGCATCGGGATTCAATACAACAGTCACCATGCGCACTTTCCTCCATGGGACTAATGTCTACGCTTTGATCGTTCCCTGGAAGACCAGTAGTAGTTTCCGATGCACGTCTGGTGGCATTCTGTAATCTGTGGACTATCAGACTGTTGATGAAACACAGAAATTGTATCGGGATTGAATACAACAGTCACAATGCCCACTTTCCTCCACGGGAGTAATGTCTCAAACAGTCTACGGTTTGATCGTTCCCTGGAAGACCAGTAGTAGCTTCCGATGTACAACTGGATGCATTCTGTAATCTGTGGACCTTCAAAGTGTTGATGAAACACAGAAATTGCATCGGGATTGAATACAAAAGTCACCATGCGCACCTTCCTCCATGGGTGTAATGTCTCAAACAATTTAAGCTTTGATCGTTCCCTGGAACACCAGTAGTACTTTCCGATGCAAATCTGGTGTCGTTCTGTAATCTGTGGACTATCAGTGTGTTGATGAAACACAGAAATTGCATCGGGATTAAATACAACAGTCACCATGCGCACTTTCCTCCATGGGAGTAATGTCTCAAACACTCTACGCTTTGATCGTTCCCTGGAAGACCAGTAGTATTTTTCGATGCACATCTGGAGGCATTCTGTAATCTGTGGACTATCAGAGTGTTGATGAAACACAGAAATTGCATCGGGATTGAATACAACAGTCACCATGCGCACTTTCCTCCATGGGAGTAATGTCTCAAATAGTCTACGCTTTGATCGTTCCCTGGAAGACGAGTAGTAGTTTCCGATGCACATCTGGAGGCATTCTGTAATCTGTGGACTATCAGAGTTTTGATGAAACTCAGAAATTTCATGGGGACTGAATACAACAGTCACCATGCTCACTTTCCTCCATGGGAGTAATGTCTCAAACAGTCTACGCTTTTGATCGTTCCCTGCAAGGCCAGTAGTAGTTTTCGATGCACATCTGGGGGCATTCTGTAATCTGTGGACCTTCAAAGTTTTGATGAAACACAGAATTTGCCTCGGGATTGAATACAACAGTTATCATGCGCATTTCCCTCCATGGGAGTAAATTCTCAAACAGTCTACGCTTTGATCGTTCCCTGGAAGACCAGTAGTAGTTTCCGATGCACATCTGGAGGTACTCTGTAATCTGTGGACCTTTAAAGTGTTGATGAAACACAGAAATTGCATCGGGATTGAATACAACAGTCACCATGCGCACTTCCCCCAATGGGAGTAGTGTCTCAAACAGTCTACGATTTGATCGTTTCCTGGAAGACCAGTAGTAGTTTCCGATGCACATCTGGAGGCATTCTGTAAACTGTGGACCTCGAATTGTTGATGAAACACAGAAACTGCCGCGGGATTGAATACAACAGTCACCATGTGCACTTTCCTCCGTGGGGTAATGTCACAAACAGTCTACGCTTTGATCGTTCCCTGGAAGACCAGTAGTAGTTTCCGATGCACGTCTGGTGGCATTCTGTAATCTGTGGACTATCAGAGTGTTGATGAAACACAGAAATTGCATCGGGATTGAATACAACTGTCACCATACGCACTTTCTCCACGGGAGTAATGTCTCAAAGAGTTTACGCTTTGATCGTTCCCTGGAAGACCAGTAGTAGTTTCCGAAGCACATCTGGTGGCATTCTGTAATCTGTATACTATCAGAGTGTTGATGAAACACAGAAATGGCATCCGGATTGAATACAAGAGTCACTATGCGCACTTTCCTCCATGGGAGTAATGTCTCAAACAGTCTACGCTTAGATCGTTCCCTGGAAGACCAGTAGTAGTTTCCGATGCACATATGGTGGCATTCTGTAATCTGTGGACTATCAGAGTGTTGACGAAACACAGAAATTGCATCGGGATTGAATACAACAGTCACCATGCCCACTTTCCTCCACAGGAGTAATGTCTCAAATAGTCTACGCTTTGATCATTCCCTGGAAGACCAGTAGTACTTTCCGATGCACACCTGGGTGCATTCTGTAATCTGTGAACCATCAAAGTGTTGATGAAACATGGAAATTGCATCGGGATTGAATACAACAGTCACCATGCGCACTTTTATCGCGGGAGTAATGTCTCAAAGAGTCTACGGTTTGATCGTTCCCTGGGAGAGCAGTAGTAGTTTCCGATGCACACCTGGATGCATTCTGTAATCTGTGGACCTTCAAAGTGTTGATGAAGCACAGAAATTGCATCGGGATTGAATACAACCGTCACCATGCGCACTTCCCTCCATGTTAGTAATGTCTCAAACAGTCTACGCTTTGATCGTTCCCTGTAAGACCAGTGGTAGTTTCCGATGCACATCTGGAGGCATTCTGTAATCTGTGGACTATCAGAGTGTTGATGAAACACATAATTCGCATCGGGATTGAAAACAACAGTCACCATGAGCACATTCCTCCATGGGAGTAATGTCTCAAACAGTCTACGCTTTGATCGTTCCGTGGAAGACCAGAAGTAGTTTGCGATGCACATCTGGAGGCATTCTGTAATCTGTGGACTATCAGAGTGTTGATGAAACACAGAAATTGCATCGGGATGAATAGAACAGTCACCATGCGCACTTTCCTCCATGTGAGTAATGCCTCAAACAGTCTACGCTTTGATCGTTCCCAGGAAGACCAGTAGTAGTTTCCGATGCACATCTGGAGGCATTCTGCAATCTGTGGACTATCAGAGTGTCAGATGAAACACAGAAATTGCATCGGGACTGAATACAACAGTCACCATACGCACATTCCTCTACGGGAGTAATGTCTCAAACAGTCTACGCTTTGATCGTTCCCTGGAAGACCAGTAGTAGTTTCCGATGCACATCTGGGGAATTCTGTAATCTGTGGACTATCAGAGTTTTGATGAAACATAGAAATTGCATCGGGATTGAGTACAACAGTCACTATGCGCACTTTCCTCACAGGAGTAATGTCTCAAACAGTCTACGGTTTGATCGTTCCCTGGAACACCAGTAGTAGCTTCCGATGCACAACTGGATGCATTCTGTAATCTGTGGACCTTCAAAGTGTTGATGAGACACAGGAATTGCATCGGGATTGAATACAACTGTCACCATGCGCACTTTCCTCTATGGGACTATTGTCTCAAACAGTCTACGTTTTGATTGTTTCCTGGAAGACCAGTAGTAGTTTCCGATGCACATCTGGGGGCATTCTGTAATCTGTGGACCGTCAGAGTGTTGATGAAACACAGAAATTGCATCGGGATTGAATACAACAGTCACAATGCCCACTTTCCTCCACGGGAGTAATGTCTCAAACAGTCTACGTTTTGATCGTTCCCTGGAACACCAGTAGTAGCTTCCGATGCACAACTGGATGCATTCCGTAATTTGTGGACCTTCAAAGTGTTGATGAGACACAGAAATTGCATCGGGATTGAATACAACAGTCACCATGCGCACTTTCCTCCATGGGACTATTGTCTCAAACAGTCTACGTTTTGATCGTTTCCTGGAAGACCAGTAGTAGTTTCCGATGCACATCTGTAGGCATTCTGTAATCTGTTGACCTTCAAAGTGTTGATGAAACACAGACATTGCATCGGAAGTGAATACAACAGTAACCATGCGCACTTTCCTCCATGGCAGTAATGTCTCGAACAGTCTACGCTTTGAGCGTTCACTAGAAGACCAGTAGTAGTTTCCGATGCACATCTGAGGGCATTCTGTAATCTTTGGACATTCAAGTGTTGATGAACACAGAAATTGCATCGGGATTCAATACAACAGTCACCATGCGCATTTTCCTCCATGGGAATAATGTCTACGCTTTGATCGTTTCCTGGAAGACCAGTAGTAGTTTCCGATGCACGTCTGGTGGCATTCTGTAATCTGTGGACTATCAGACTGTTGATGAAACACAGAAATTGCATCGGGATTGAATCCAACAGTCACCATGCGCACTTTCCTCCACGGGAGTAATGTCTCAAACAGTCCACGCTCTGATCGTTCCCTGGAAGACCAGTAGTAGTTTCCGATGCACATCTGGGGGCATTCTGTAATCTGTGGACCGTCAGAGTGTTGATGAAACACAGAAATTGCATCGGGATTGAATACAACGGTCACAATGCCCACTTTCCTCCACGGGAGTAATGTCTCAAACAGTCTACGGTTTGATCGCTCCCTGGAAGACCAGTAGTAGCTTCCGATGCACAACTGGATGCATTCTGTAATCTGTGGGCCTTAAAAGTGTTGATGAAACACAGAAATTGCATCGGGATTGAATACAACAGTCTCCATGCTCACTTTCCTCCATGCGAGTAATTTCTCAAACAGTTTACGCTTTTATCGTTCCCTGCAAGACCAGTAGTTGTTTCTGATGAACATCTATGGGCATTCTGTAATGTGTGGTCTATCAGAGTGTTGATGAAACACAGAAATTGCATCGGTATTGAATACAACAGTCACCATGCGCACTTTCCTCCATGGGAGTAATGTCTCAAACAGTTTAAGCTTTGATCGTTCCCTGGAACACCAGTAGTAGTTTCCGATGCACATCTGGTGTTATTCTGTAATCTGTGGATTATCAGAGTGTTGATGAAACACAGAATTTGCCTCGGGATTGAATACAACAGTTATCATGCGCATTTTCCTCCGTGGGAGTAATGTCTCAATCAGTCTACACTTTGATCGTTCCCTGGAAGACCAGTAGTAGTTTCCGATGCCTATCTGGAAGCATTCTGTAATCTGTGGACTAACAGACTGTTGATGAAACACAGAAATTGCATCGGGATTGAATACAACAGTCATCATGCGCACTTCCCTCCATGGGAGTAGTGTCTCAAACAGTCTACGCTTTGATCGTTTCCTGGAAGACCAGTAGTAGTCTCCGATGCACAACTGGAGGCATTCTGTAATCTTTAGACCTTCAAAGTGTTGATGAAACATAGAAATTGCATCGGGTTTCAATACAACAGTCACCATGCGCACTTTCCTCCATGGGAGTAATGTCTCAAACAGTCTACGCTTTGATCGTTCCCTGGAAGACCAGTAGTAGTTTCCGATGCACATCTGGAGGCATTCTGTAATCTGTGGACTATCAGAGTGCTGATGAAACACAGAAATTGCATCGGGATGGAATAGAACAGTCACCATGCGCACTTTCCTCCATGGGAGTAATGTCTTAAACAGTCTACGCTTTGATCGTTAACTGGAAGACCAGTAGTAGTTTCCGATGCACATCTGGAGGCATTCTGTAGTCTGTGGACTCTCAGAGTGTTGATGACACACAGAAATTGCATCGGGATTGAATACAACAGTCACCATGCACAATTTCCTCCATGGGAGTAATGTCTCAACAGTCTACGCTTTGATCGTTCCCTGGAAGACCAGTAGTAGTTTCCGATGCACGTCTGGTGGCATTCTGTAATCTGTGGGCTATCATAGTGTTGATGAAACACAGAAATTGCATCGGGATTGAATACAAATGTCACCATTCGCACTTTCTCCACGGGAGTATTGTCTCAAAGAGTTTACGCTTTGATCGTTCCCTGGAAGACCAGTAGTAGTTTCCGAAGCACATCTGGTGGCATTCTGTAATCTATGGACCTTCAAAGTGTTTACGAAACACAGAAATTGCATCGGGATTGAATACAACAGTCACCATGCCCACTTTCGTCCACGGGAGTAATGTGCTCAAATAGACTACGCTTTGATCATTCCCTGGAAGACCAGTAGTAGTTTCTGATGCACACCTGGGTGCATTCTGTAATCTGTGGACCATCAAAGTGTTGATGAAACACGGAAATTGCATCGGGATTGAATACAACAGTCACCATGCGCACTTTCCTCCATGGGAGTAATGTCTCAAACAGTTTACGCTTTGATCCGTCCCTGGAAGACCAGTAGTAGTTTCCGATGCACATCTGGAGGTACTCTTTAATCTGTGGACCTTTAAAGTGTTGATGAAACACAGGGCATTGCATCGGGATTGAATACAACAGTAACCATGCGCACTTTCCTCCATGGGAGTAATGTCTCAAACAGTCTACGCTTTGGTCGTTCCCTGGAAGACCAGTAGTAGTTTCCGATGCACGTCTGGTGGCATTCCGTAATCTGTGGACTATCAGAGTGTTGATGAAACACAGAGTTGCATCGGGATTGAATACAACTGTCACCATACGCACTTTCTCCACGAGAGTAATGTCTCAAAGAGTTTACGCTTTGAACGTTCCCTGGAAGGCCAGTAGTAGTTTCCGAAGCACATCTGGTGGCATTCTGTAATCTGTGGACTATCAGAGTGTTGATGAAACACAGAAATTGCTTCGGGATTGAATAAAACAGTCACTATGCGCACTTTCCTCCATGGGAGTAATGTCTCAAACAGTCTACGCTTTGATCATTCCCTGGAAGACCAGTAGTAGTTTCCGATGCACATATGGTGGCATTCTGTAATCTGTGGACTATCAGAGTGCTGACGAAACACAGAAATTGCATCGGGATTGAATATAACAGTACCATGCGCACTTTCTCCACGGGAGTAATGTCTCAAATAGTCTACGCTTTGATCATTCCCTGGAAGACCAGCAGTAGTTTCCGATTCACGTCTGGTGGCATTCTGTAATCTGTGGACTATCAGAGTGTCAGATGAAACACAGAAATTGCATCGGGACTGAATACAACAGTCACCATACGCACATTCCTCTACGGGAGTAATGTCTCAAACAGTCTACGCTTTGATCGTTCCCTGGAAGACCAGTAGTAGTTCCCGATGCACATTTGGTGGCATTCTGTAATCTGTGGACTATCAGAGTGTTGATGAAACACAGAAATTGCATCGGGATAGAATACAACAGTCACCATGCGCACATTCCTCCACGAGAGTAATGTCTCAAACAGTCTACGCTTTGATCGTTCCCTGGAAGACCAGCAGTAGTTTCCGATTCACGTCTGGTGGCATTCAGTAATCTGTGGACTATCAGAGTGTTGATGAAACATAGAAGTTGCAACGGGATTGAATACAAAAGTCACTATGCGCACTTTCCCTCTCTGGAGTATTGTCTCAAATAGTCTACGCTCTGATCGTTCCCTGGAAGACCAGTAGTAGTTTCCGATGCACGTCTGGAGGCATTCTGTAATCTGTGGACTATCAGAGTGTTGATGAAACACAGAATTGCATCGGGATTGAATACAACTGTCACCATACGCACTTTCTCCACGGGAGTAATGTCTCAAAGAGTTTACGCTTTGATCGTTCCCTGGAAGGCCAGTAGTAGTTTCCGAAGCATATCTGGTGGCATTCTGTAATCTGTGGACTATCAGAGTGTTGATGAAACACATAAATTGCTTCGGGATTGAATGAAACAGTCACTATGAGCACATACCTCCATGGGAGTAATGTCTCAAACAGTCTACGCTTAGATCGTTCCCTGGAAGACCAGTAGTAGTTTCCGATGCACATATGGTGGCATTCTGTAATCTGTGGACTATCAGAGTGCTGACGAAACACAGAAATTGCATCGGGATTGAATATAACAGTACCATGCGCACTTTCTCCACGGGAGTAATGTCTCAAATAGTCTACGCTTTGATCATTCCCTGGAAGACCAGTAGTAGTTTCCGATGCAAACCTGGGTGCATTCTGTAATCTGTGGACTATCAGAGTGCTGACGAAACACAGAAATTGCATCGGGATTGAATATAACAGTACCATGCGCACTTTCTCCACGGGAGTAATGTCTCAAATAGTCTACGCTTTGATCATTCCCTGGAAGACCAGCAGTAGTTTCCGATTCACGTCTGGTGGCATTCTGTAATCTGTGGACTATCAGAGTGTCAGATGAAACACAGAAATTGCATCGGGACTGAATACAACAGTCACCATACGCACATTCCTCTACGGGAGTAATGTCTCAAACAGTCTACGCTTTGATCGTTCCCTGGAAGACCAGTAGTAGTTCCCGATGCACATTTGGTGGCATTCTGTAATCTGTGGACTATCAGAGAGTTGATGAAACACAGAAATTGCATCGGGATAGAATACAACAGTCACCATGCGCACATTCCTCCACGAGAGTAATGTCTCAAACAGTCTACGCTTTGATCGTTCCCTGGAAGACCAGCAGTAGTTTCCGATTCACGTCTGGTGGCATTCAGTAATCTGTGGACTATCAGAGTGTTGATGAAACATAGAAGTTGCAACGGGATTGAATACAAAAGTCACTATGCGCACTTTCCCTCTCGGGAGTAATGTCTCAAATGGTCTACGCTCTGATCGTTCCCTGGAAGACCAGTAGTAGTTTCCGATGCACGTCTGGAGGCATTCTGTAATCTGTGGACTATCAGAGTGTTGATGAAACACAGAATTGCATCGGGATTGAATACAACTGTCACCATACGCACTTTCTCCACGGGAGTAATGTCTCAAAGAGTTTACGCTTTGATCGTACCCTGGAAGGCCAGTAGTAGTTTCCGAAGCATATCTGGTGGCATTCTGTAATCTGTGGACTATCAGAGTGTTGATGAAACACATAAATTGCTTCGGGATTGAATGAAACAGTCACTATGAGCACATACCTCCATGGGAGTAATGTCTCAAACAGTCTACGCTTAGATCGTTCCCTGGAAGACCAGTAGTAGTTTCCGATGCACATATGGTGGCATTCTGTAATCTGTGGACTATCAGAGTGCTGACGAAACACAGAAATTGCATCGGGATTGAATATAACAGTACCATGCGCACTTTCTCCACGGGAGTAATGTCTCAAATAGTCTACGCTTTGATCATTCCCTGGAAGACCAGTAGTAGTTTCCGATGCAAACCTGGGTGCATTCTGTAATCTGTGGACTATCAGAGTGCTGACGAAACACAGAAATTGCATCGGGATTGAATATAACAGTACCATGCGCACTTTCTCCACGGGAGTAATGTCTCAAATAGTCTACGCTTTGATCATTCCCTGGAAGACCAGCAGTAGTTTCCGATTCACGTCTGGTGGCATTCAGTAATCTGTGGACTATCAGAGTGTTGATGAAACATAGAAGTTGCAACGGGATTGAATACAAAAGTCACTATGCGCACTTTCCCTCTCGGGAGTAATGTCTCAAATAGTCTACGCTCTGATCGTTCCCTGGAAGACCAGTAGTAGTTTCCGATGCACGTCTGGAGGCATTCTGTAATCTGTGGACTATCAGAGTGTTGATGAAACACAGAATTGCATCGGGATTGAATACAACTGTCACCATACGCACTTTCTCCACGGGAGTAATGTCTCAAAGAGTTTACGCTTTGATCGTTCCCTGGAAGGCCAGTAGTAGTTTCCGAAGCATATCTGGTGGCATTCTGTAATCTGTGGACTATCAGAGTGTTGATGAAACACATAAATTGCTTCGGGATTGAATGAAACAGTCACTATGAGCACATACCTCCATGGGAGTAATGTCTCAAACAGTCTACGCTTAGATCGTTCCCTGGAAGACCAGTAGTAGTTTCCGATGCACATATGGTGGCATTCTGTAATCTGTGGACTATCAGAGTGCTGACGAAACACAGAAATTGCATCGGGATTGAATATAACAGTACCATGCGCACTTTCTCCACGGGAGTAATGTCTCAAATAGTCTACGCTTTGATCATTCCCTGGAAGACCAGTAGTAGTTTCCGATGCAAACCTGGGTGCATTCTGTAATCTGTGGACCATCAAAGTGTTGATGAAACATGGAAATGGCATCGGTATTGAATACAACAGTCACCATGCGCACTTTCCTCCATGTAAGTAATGTCTCAAACAGTCTACGCTTTGATCGTTCCCTGGAAGACCAGTGGTAGTTTCCGATTCAGTCTGGAGGCATTCTGTAATCTGTGGACTATCAAAGTGTTGATGAAACTCAGAAATTGCATCGGGACTGAATACAACAGTCACTATGCGCACTTTCCTCCACGGGAGTAATGTCTCAAACAGTCTACTTTTTGATCGTTCCCTGGAAGACCAGTAGTAGTTTCTGATGCACATCTGGTGGCATTCTGTAATCTGTGGACGATCAGAGTGTTGATGAAACACAGAAACTGCATCGGGATTCAATTCAACAATCACCATGCGCACTTTCCTACATGGGAGTAATGTCACAAACAGTCTACGCTTTGATCGTTCCCTGGAAGACCAGTAGTAGTTTCCGATGCATGTCTGGTGGCATTCTGAAATGTGTGGACTATCAGAGTGGTGATGAAACACAGATATTGCATCGGGATTGAATACAACAGTCACCATGCGCACTTTCTCCACGGGAGTAATGTCTCAAAGAGTCTACGGTTTGATCGTTCCCTCTAAGACCAGTAGTAGTTTCCGATGCACATCTGGATGCATTCTGTAATCTGTGGACTATCAGAGTGTTGATGAAACAAAGAGATTGCATCGGGACGAATAGAACAGTCACCATGCGCACTTTCCTCCATGTGAGTAATGCCTCAAACAGTCTACGCTTTGATCGTTCCCAGGAAGACCAGTAGTAGTTTCCGATGCACATCTGGAGGCATTCTGTAATCTGTGGACTGTCAGAGTGTCAGATGAAACACAGAAATTGCATCGGGACTGAATACAACAGTCACCATACGCACATTCCTCTACGGGAGTAATGACTCAAACAGTCTACGCTTTGATCGTTCCCTGGAAGACCAGTAGTAGTTCCCGATGCACATCTGGTGGCATTCTGTAATCTGTGGACTATCAGAGTGTTGATGAAACACAAAATTTGCATCGGGATTGAATACAAAAGTCACCATGCGCACATTCTCCACGGGAGTAATGTCTCAAACAGTCTACGCTTTTGATCGTTCCCTGAAAGACCAGTAGTAGTTTCCGATGCACAACTGGTGGCATTCTGTAATCTGTGGACTATCAGAGTGTTGATGAAACATAGAAACTGCATCGGGATTGAATACAAAAGTCACTATGCGCACATTCCCTCACGGGAGTAATGTCTCAAATAGTCTACGCTCTGATCGTTCCCTGGAAGACCAGTAGTAGTTTCCGATGCACGTCTGGAGGCATTCTGTAATCTGTGGACTATCAGAGTGTTGATGAAACACAGAAATTGCATCGGGATTGAATACAACAGTCATCTTGCGCACTTTCTTAGATGGGAGTAATGTCTCAAACAGTCTACGCTTTGATCGTTCCCAGGAAGACCAGTAGTAGTTTCCGATGCACATCTGGTGGCATTCTGTAATCTGTGGACTATCAGAGTGTAGATGAAACATAGAAATTACATCGGGATTGAATACAAAAGTCACTATGCGCACTTCCCTCAATGGGAGTAGTGTCTCAAACAGTCTACGCTTTGATCGTTTCCTGGAAGAAAAATAGTAGTTTCCGATGCACATCTGGAGGCATTCTGTATTCTGTGGACCTCGAATTGTTGACGAAACACAGAAACTGCCGCGGGATTGAATACAACAGTCACCATGCGCACTTTCCTCCGTGGGGTAATGTCTCAAACAGTCTACGCTTTGCTCGTTCCCTGCAAGACCAGTAGTAGTTTCCGATGCACATCTGGATTCATTCTGTAATCTGTGGACCTCCAAAGTGTTGATGAAACACAGAAATTGCCTCAGGATTGAATACAACAGTCACCATGCGCATTTTCCTCCATGGGAGTAATGTCTGAAACTCTCTACGGTTTGATCGTTTCCTGGAAGACCAGTAGTAGTCTTCGACGCACATCTGGAGGCATTCTGTAATCTTTGAACCTTCAAAGTGTTGATGAAACATAGAAATTGCATGGGGATTCAATACAACAGTCACCATGCGCACTTTCCTCCATGGGAGTAATGTCTCAAACAGTCTACGCTTTGATCGTCCCTGGAAGACCAGTAGTAGTTTTCGAAGCACATCTGGAGGCATTCTAAATTCTGTGGACTATCAGAGTGTTGATGAACCACAGGGCATTGCATCGGGATTGAATACAAAAGTCACTATGCGCACTTTCCCTCACGGGAGTAATGTCTCAAATAGTCTACGCTCTGATCGTTCCCTGGAAGACCAGTAGTAGTTTCCGATGCACGTCTGGAGTCATTCCGTAATCTGTGGACTATCAGAGTGTTGATGAAACACAGAAATTGCATCGGGATTGAATACAACAGTCATCTTGCGCACTTTCTTAGATGGGAGTAATGTCTCAAACAGTCTACGCTTTGATCGTTCCCAGGAAGACCAGTAGTAGTTTCCGATGCACATCTGGTGGCATTCTGTAATCTGTGGACTATCAGAGTGTAGATGAAACATAGAAATTACATCGGGATTGAATACAAAAGTCACTATGCGCACTTCCCTCAATGGGAGTAGTGTCTCAAACAGTCTACGCTTTGATCGTTTCCTGGAAGAAAAATAGTAGTTTCCGATGCACATCTGGAGGCATTCTGTATTCTGTGGACCTCGAATTGTTGATGAAACACAGAAACTGCCGCGGGATTGAATACAACAGTCACCATGCGCACTTTCCTCCGTGGGGTAATGTCTCAAACAGTCTACGCTTTGCTCGTTCCCTGCAAGACCAGTAGTAGTTTCCGATGCACATCTGGATTCATTCTGTAATCTGTGGACCTCCAAAGTGTTGATGAAACACAGAAATTGCCTCAGGATTGAATACAACAGTCACCATGCGCATTTTCCTCCATGGGAGTAATGTCTCAAACAGTCTACGCTTTGATCGTCCCTGGAAGATCAGTAGTAGTTTCCGATGCACATCTGGTGGCATTCTGTAATCTGTGGACTATCAGGGTGTTGATGATACTCAGAAATTTTTTCGGGACTGAATACAACAGTCACTATGCGCACTTTCCTCCACGGGAGTAATGTCTCAAACAGTCTACGCTTTGATCGTTCCCTGGAAGACCAGTATTAGTTTCTGATGCACATCTGGTGGCATTCTGTAAACTGTGGACGATCAGGGTGTTGATGAAACACAGAAATTGCATCGGGATTCAGTACAACAGTCACCATGCGCACTTTCCTACATGGGAGTAATGTCACAAACAGTCTACGCTTTGATTGTTCCCTGGAAGACCAGTAGTAGTTTCCGATGCATGTCTGGTGGCATTCTGAAATGTGTGGACTATCAGAGTGTTGATGTAACACAGAAATTGCATCGGGATTGAATACAACAGTCACCATGCGCACTTTCTCCGCGGGAGTAATGTCTCAAAGAGTCTACGGTTTGATCGTTCCCTGGAAGACCAGTAGTAGTTTCCGATGCACATCTGGATGCATTCTGTAATCTCTGGACTATCAGAGTGTTGATGAAACACAGAAATTGCATCGGGATTGAATACAACAGTCACCATGCGCACTTTCCTCCATGTTCGTAATGTCTCAAACAGTCTACGCTTTGATCGTTCCCTGGAAGACCAGTGGTAGTTTCCGATTCAATCTGGAGGCATTCTGTAATCTGTGGACTATCAAAGTGTTGATGAAACACAGGGCATTGCATCGGGATTGAATACAACAGTCACCATGCACACTTTCCCCCATGTGAGTAATGCCTCAAAGAGTCTACGCTTTGATCGTTCCCAGGAAGATTAGTAGTAGTTTCCGATGCACATCTGAAGGCATTCTGTAATCTGTGGACTATCAGAGTGTTGATGAAACACATGAAATTAATCGGGATTGAAAACAACAGTCACCATGCGCACCTATCTCACTGGGGATAATGTCTCAAAGAGTTTACGTTTTGATCGTTCCCTGGAAGACCAGAAGTAGTTTCCGATGCACATCTGGAGGTATTCTGTAATCTGTGGACTATCAGAGTGTTGATGAAACACAGAAATTGCATCGGGACTGAATACAACAGTCACTATCCGCACTTTCCTCCACGGTAGTAATGTCTCAAACAGTCTATGCTTTGATCCGTAACTGGAAGACCAGTAGTACTTTCCGATGCACATCTGGTGGCATTCTGTAATCTGTGGACTATCAGGGTGTTCACGAAACACAGAAATTGCATCTGGATTGAATTCAACAGTCACCATGCTCACTTTCCCTCACTGGAGTAATTTCTCAAATAGTCTACGCTCTGATCGTTCCCTGCAAGACCAGTAGTAGTTTCCGATGCACATCTGGAGGCATTCTGTAATCTGTGGACTATCAGAGTTTTGATGAAACACAGAAATTGCATCGGGATTGAATACAACAGTCACCATGCGCCCTTTCCTCCATGGGTGTAATGTCTCAAACAGTCTACGCTTTGATCGTTTCCTGGAAGACCAGAAGTAGTTTCCGATGCACATCTGGTGGCATTCTGTAATCTGTGGACTGTCAGAGTGTTGATGAAACACAGAAATTGCATCGGGATTGAATACAACAGTCAAGATGCGCAATTTCCTCCACGGGAGTAATGTCTCAAACAGTCTACGCTTTGATTGTTCCCTGGAAGACCACTAGTAGTTTCCGATGCACGTGTGGTGGCATTCTGTAATCTGTGGACTATCAGAGTGTTGATGAAACATAGAAATTGCATCGGGATTGAATACAACAGTCACTATGCGCACTTTCGCTCACGGGAGTAATGTCTCAAATAGTCTACGCTCGGTACGTTCCCTGGAAGACCAGTAGTAATTTCCGATGCACATCTGGAGGCATTCTGTAAGCTGTGGACTATCAGAGTGTTGATGTAACACAGAAATTGCATCGGGATTGAATACAACAGTCACCATGCGCACTTTCTCCGCGGGAGTAATGTCTCAAAGAGTCTACGGTTTGATCGTTCCCTGGAAGACCAGTAGTAGTTTCCGATGCACATCTGGATGCATTCTGTAATCTCTGGACTATCAGAGTGTTGATGAAACACAGAAATTGCATCGGGATTGAATACAACAGTCACCATGCGCACTTTCCTCCATGTTCGTAATGTCTCAAACAGTCTACGCTTTGATCGTTCCCTGGAAGACCAGTGGTAGTTTCCGATTCAATCTGGAGGCATTCTGTAATCTGTGGACTATCAGAGTGTTGATGAAACACAGGGCATTGCATCGGGATTGAATACAACAGTCACCATGCACACTTTCCCCCATGTGAGTAATGCCTTAAAGAGTCTACGCTTTGATCGTTCCCAGGAAGATTAGTAATAGTTTCCGATGCACATCTGGAGGCATTCTGTAATCTGTGGACTATCAGAGTGTTGATGAAACACATGAAATTAATCGGGATTGAAAACAACAGTCACCATGCGCACCTATCTCACTGGGGATAATGTCTCAAAGAGTTTACGTTTTGATCGTTCCCTGGAAGACCAGAAGTAGTTTCCGATGCACATCTGGAGGTATTCTGTAATCTGTGGACTATCAGAGTGTTGATGAAACACAGAAATTGCATCGGGACTGAATACAACAGTCACTATGCGCACTTTCCTCCATGGGAGTAATGTCTCAAATAGTCTACGCTCTGATCGTTCCCTGGAAGACCAGTAGTAGTTTCCGATGCACATCTGGAGGCATTCTGTAATCTGTGGACTATCAGAGTGTTGATGAAACACAGAAATTGCATCGGGATTGAATACAACAGTCACCATGCGCACTTTCCTAGATGGGAGTAATGTCTCAAACAGTCTGCGCTCTGATCGTTCCCAGGAAGACCAGTAGTTGTTTCCGATGCACATCTGGAGGCATTCTGTAATCTGTGGACTATCAGAGTGTTGATGAAACACATGAATTTAATCGGGATTGAAAACAACAGTCAGCATGCGCACCTATCTCACTGGGGATAATGTCTCAAAGAGTTTACGTTTTGATCGTTCCCTGGAAGACCAGAAGTAGTTTCCGATGCAAATCTGGACGCATTCTGTAATTGTGGACTATCAGAGTGTTGATGAAACAGAGAAATTGTATCGGGATTGAATACAACAGTCACCATGCGCACTTTCCTCCATGTGAGTAATGCCTGAAACAGTCTACGCTGTGATCGTTCCCAGGATGACCAGTAGTAGTTTCCGAAGCACATCTGGAGGCATTCTGTAATCTGTGGACTATCAGGGTGTTGATGAAACACAGAAATTGCATCGGGTCTGAATACAACTGTCACCATGCGCACTTTCCTCTATGGGAGTAAATTCTTAAACAGTCTACGCTTTGATCGTTCCCTGCAAGGCCAGTAGTAGTTTTCGATGCACATCTGGGGGCATTCTGTAATCTGTGGACCTTCAAAGTTTTGATGAAACACAGAAATTGCATCGGGATTGAATACAACAGTCACCATGCGCACTATCCTCCATGGGAGTAATGTCTCAAACAGTTTACGCTTTGATCCGTCCCTCGAAGACCAGTAGTAGTTTTCGATGCATATCTGGAGGTACTCTGTAATCTGTGGACCTTTAAAGTGTTGATGAAACACAGAAATTGCATCGGGATTGAATGCAACAGTCACCATGCGCACTTCCCTCAATGGGAGTAGTGTCTCAAACAGTCTACGATTTGATCGTTTCCTGGAAGAAATGTAGTAGTTTCCGAAGCACATCTGGAGGCATTCTGTAATCTGTGGACTATCAGAGTGTTGATGAAACACATGAATTGCATCGGGATTGAATACAACAGTCACCATGCGCACTTTCCTCCATGTGAGTAATGCCTCAAACAGTCTACGCTTTGATCGTTCCCAGGAAGACCAGTAGTAGTTTCCGATGCACATCTAGAGGCATTCTGTAATCTGTGGACTATCAGGGTGTTGATGAAACACAGAAATTGCATCGGGACTGAATACAACAATCACCATGCACACTTTCCTCTACGGGAGTAAATTCTCAAACAGTCTACGCTTTGATCGTTTCCTGGGGGACCAGTGGTAGTTTCCGATGCACATCTGGTGGCATTCTGTAATCTGTGGACTATCAGAGTGTTGATGAAACACAGAAATTGCATCGGGATTGAATACAACAGTCAAGATGCCTACTTTCCTCCACAAGAGTAATGTCTCAAACAGTGTACGCTTTGACCGTTCCCTGGAAGACCAGTAGTAGTTTCCGATGCACGTTTGGTGGCATTCTGTAATCTGTGGACTATCAGAGTGTTGATGATACACAGAAATTGCATCGTGATTGAATACAACAGTCACTATCCGCACTTTCCTCCACGGTAGTAATGTCTCAAACAGTCTATGCTTTGATCCGTAACTGGAAGACCAGTAGTACTTTCCGATGCACATCTGGTGGCATTCTGTAATCTGTGGACTATCAGGGTGTTCACGAAACACAGAAATTGCATCTGGATTGAATTCAACAGTCACCATGCTCACTTTCCCTCACTGGAGTAATTTCTCAAATAGTCTACGCTCTGATCGTTCCCTGCAAGACCAGTAGTAGTTTCCGATGCACATCTGGAGGCATTCTGTAATCTGTGGACTATCAGAGTTTTGATGAAACACAGAAATTGCATCGGGATTGAATACAACAGTCACCATGCGCACTTTCCTCCATGGGTGTAATGTCTCAAACAGTCTACGCTTTGATCGTTTCCTGGAAGACCAGAAGTAGTTTCCGATGCACATCTGGTGGCATTCTGTAATCTGTGGACTGTCAGAGTGTTGATGAAACACAGAAATTGCATCGGGATTGAATACAACAGTCAAGATGCGCACTTTCCTCCACGGGAGTAATGTCTCAAACAGTCTACGCTTTGATCGTTCCCTGGAAGACCACTAGTAGTTTCCGATGCACGTGTGGTGGCATTCTGTAATCTGTGGACTATCAGAGTGTTGATGAAACATAGAAATTGCATCGGGATTGAATACAACAGTCACTATGCGCAATTTCGCTCACGGGAGTAATGTCTCAAATAGTCTGCGCTCTGTACGTTCCCTGGAAGACCAGTAGTAATTTCCGATGCACATCTGGAGGCATTCTGTAAGCTGTGGACTATCAGAGTGTTGATGAAACACATGAATTGCATCGGGATTGAATACAACAGTCACCATGCGCACTTTCCTCCATGTGAGTAATGCCTCAAACAGTCTACGCTTTGATCGTTCCCAGGAAGACCAGTAGTAGTTTCCGATGCACATCTAGAGGCATTCTGTAATCTGTGGACTATCAGGGTGTTGATGAAACACAGAAATTGCATCGGGACTGAATACAACAATCACCATGCACACTTTCCTCTACGGGAGTAAATTCTCAAACAGTCTACGCTTTGATCGTTTCCTGGGGGACCAGTGGTAGTTTCCGATGCACATCTGGTGGCATTCTGTAATCTGTGGACTATCAGAGTGTTGATGAAACACAGAAATTGCATCGGGATTGAATACAACAGTCAAGAAGCGGACTTTCCTCCACGGGAGTAATGTCTCAAACAGTGTACGCTTTGACCGTTCCCTGGAAGACCAGTAGTAGTTTCCGATGCACGTTTGGTGGCATTCTGTAATCTGTGGACTATCAGAGTGTTGATGATACACAGAAATTGCATCATGATTGAATACAACAGTCACTATCCGCACTTTCCTCCACGGTAGTAATGTCTCAAACAGTCTATGCTTTGATCCGTAACTGGAAGACCAGTAGTACTTTCCGATGCACATCTGGTGGCATTCTGTAATCTGTGGACTATCAGGGTGTTCACGAAACACAGAAATTGCATCTGGATTGAATTCAACAGTCACCATGCTCACTTTCCCTCACTGGAGTAATTTCTCAAATAGTCTACGCTCTGATCGTTCCCTGCAAGACCAGTAGTAGTTTCCGATGCACATGTGGAGGCATTCTGTAATCTGTGGACTATCAGAGTTTTGATGAAACACAGAAATTGCATCGGGATTGAATACAACAGTCACCATGCGCACTTCCCTCCATGGGTGTAATGTCTCAAACAGTCTACGCTTTGATCGTTTCCTGGAAGACCAGAAGTAGTTTCCGATGCACATCTGGTGGCATTCTGTAATCTGTGGACTGTCAGAGTGTTGATGAAACACAGAAATTGCATCGGGATTGAATACAACAGTCAAGATGCGCACTTTCCTCCACGGGAGTAATGTCTCAAACAGTCTACGCTTTGATCGTTCCCTGGAAGACCACTAGTAGTTTCCGATGCACGTGTGGTGGCATTCTGTAATCTGTGGACTATCAGAGTGTTGATGAAACACAGAAGTTGCATCGGGATTGAATACAACAGTCACTATGCTCACTTTCCTCCACGGGAGTAATGTCTCAAACAGTCTACGCTTTGATCCTTCCCTGGAAGACCTGTAGTAGTTTCCGATGCACATCTGGAGGAATTCTGTATAATCTGTGGAGTATCAGAGTGTTGATGACACACAGAAATTGCATCCGGATTGAATACAACAGTCACAATGCCCACTTTCCTCCACGGGAGTAATGTCTCAAACAGTCTACGGTTTGATCGTTCCCTGGAAGACCAGTAGTAGCTTCCGATGCACAACTGGATGCATTCTGTAATCTGTGGACCTTCAAAGTGTTGATGAAACACTGAAATTGCATCGGGATTGAATACAACAGTCATCATGTGCACTTTCCTCCATGGGAGTAATGTCTCAAACAGTTTACGCTTTTATCGTTCCCTGCAAGACCAGTAGTTGTTTCTGACGAACATCTAGGGGCATTCTGTAAAGTGTGGTCTATCGGAGTGTTGATGAAACACAGAAATTGCATCGGTATTGAATACAACAGTCACCGTGCGAACTTTCCTCCATGGGAGTAATGTCTCAAACAGTTTAAGTTTGGATCGTTCCCTTGAACAACAGTAGTAGTTTCCGATGCACATCGGGTGTCAATCTGTAATCTGTGGACTATCAGAGTGTCGATGAAACACAGTAATTGCATCGAGATTGAATACAACAGTCACCATGCGCACTTTCCTCCATGGGAGTAACGTCTCAAACAGTCTACGATTTGATCGTTCCCTGCAAGGCCCGTAGTAGTTTTCGATGCAAATCTTGGGGCATTCTGTAATCTGTGGACGTTCAAAGTTTTGACGAAACACAGAATTTGCCTCGGGATTGAATACAACAGTTATCATGCGCATTTTCCTCCATGGGAGTAATGTCTCAAACAGTCTACGCTTTGATCGGTCCCTGGAAGACCAGTAGTAGTTTCCGATGCCTATCTGGAGGCATTCTGTAATCTGTGGACTATCAGAGTGTTGGTGAAACACAGAAATTGCATCGGGATTGATTACAACAGTCACCATGAGCACTTTCCTCCATGGGAGTAATGTTTCAAACAGTCTAAGCTTTGATCGTTCCCTGGAAGACCATTAGTAGTATCCGATGCACATCTGGAGGCATTCTGTAAACTGTGGAGTATCAGAGTGTTGACGAAACACAGAAATTGCATCGGGATTGAATACAACAGTCACCATGCGCACTTTCCTCCATGGGAGTAATGTCTCAAACAGTTTACGCTTTGATCCGTCCCTGGAAGACCAGTAGTAGTTTCCGATGCACATCTGGTGGCATTCTGTAATCTGTGGACTAACAGAGCGTTGATGAAACACAGAAATTGCATCGGGATTGAATACAACAGTCACCATCCGCACTTTCCTCCATGGGAGTAATGTCTCAAACAGTCTACGCCTTGATCGTTCCCTGGAAGACCAGTAGTAGTTTCCGATGCACGTCTGGTGGAAATCTGTAATCTGTGGACTATCAGAGTGTTGATGAAACACAGAATTTGCCTCGGGATTGAATACAACAGTCACCATGCGCACTTTCCTCTATGGGAGTAAATTCTTAAACAGTCTACGCTTTTGATCGTTCCCTGCAAGGCCAGTAGTAGTTTTCGATGCACATCTGGGGGCATTCTGTAATCTGTGGACCTTCAAAGTTTTGATGAAACACAGAATTTGCCTCGGGATTGAATACAACAGTCACCATGCGCACTTCCCTCAATGGGAGTAGTGTCTCAAACAGTCTACGCTTTGATCGTTTCCTGGAAGAAAAGTAGTAGTTTCCGATGCACATCTGGAGGCATTCTGTAATCTGTGGACCTCGAATTGTTGATGAAACACAGAAACTGAAGCGGGATTGAATACAAAAGTCACCATGTGCACTTTCCTCCGTGGGGTAATGTCTCAAACAGTCTACGCTTTGATCGTTCCATGGAAGACCAGTAGTAGTTTCCGATGCCTATCTGGAGGCATTCTGTAATCTGTGGACTATCAGACTGTTGATGAAACACAGAAATTGCATCGGGATTGAATACAACAGTCACCATGCGCACTTTCCTCCATGGGAGTAATGTCTCAAACAGTTTACGCTTTGATCCGTCCTTTGAAGACCAGTAGTAGTTTTCGATGCATATCTGGAGGTACTCTGTAATCTGTGGACCTTTAAAGTGTTGATGAAACACAGAAATTGCATCGGGATTGAATGCAACAGTCACCATGCACACTTCCCTCAATGGGAGTAGTGTCTCAAACAGTCTACGATTTGATCGTTTCCTGGAAGAAAAGTAGTAGTTTCCGATGCACATCTGGAGGCATTCTGTAATCTGTGGACCTCGAATTGTTGATGAAACACAGAAACTGCCGCGGGATTGAATACAACAGTCACCATGCGCACTTTCCTCCGTGGGGTAATGTCTCAAACAGTCTACGCTTTGATCGTTCCCTGAAAGACCAGTAGTAGTTTCCGATGCACATCTGGAGGCATTCTGTAATCTGTGGACCATCAAAGTGTTGATGAAACACGGAAATTGCATAGGGATTGAATACAACAGTCTCTATGCGCACTTTCGCTCACGGGAGTAATGTCTCAAACAGTCTACGCTCTGTACGTTCCCTGGAAGACCAGTAGTACTTTCCGATGCACATCTGGAGGCATTCTGTAATCTGTGGACTATCAGAGTGTTGATGAAACACATGAATTGCATCGGGATTGAATACAACAGTCACCATGCGCACTTTCCTCCATGTGAGTAACGCCTCAAACAGTCTACGCTTTGATCGTTCCCAGGAAGACCAGTAGTAGTTTCCGATGCACATCTAGAGGCATTCTGTAATCTGTGGACTATCAGGGTGTTGATGAAACACAGAAATTGCATCGGGACTGAATACAACAATCACCATGCACACTTTCCTCTACGGGAGTAAATTCTCAAACAGTCTACGCTTTGATCGTTTCCTGGGGGACCAGTGGTAGTTTCCGATGCACATCTGGTGGCATTCTGTAATCTGTGGACTATCAGAGTGTTGATGAAACACAGAAATTGCATCGGGATTGAATACAACAGTCAAGATGCGGACTTTCCTCCACGGGAGTAATGTCTCAAACAGTGTACGCTTTGACCGTTCCCTGGAAGACCAGTAGTAGTTTCCGATGCACGTTTGGTGGCATTCTGTAATCTGTGGACTATCAGAGTGTTGATGATACACAGAAATTGCATCGTGATTGAATACAACAGTCACTATCCGCACTTTCCTCCACGGTAGTAATGTCTCAAACAGTCTATGCTTTGTTCCGTAACTGGAAGACCAGTAGTACTTTCCGATGCACATCTGGTGGCATTCTGTAATCTGTGGACTATCAGGGTGTTCACGAAACACAGAAATTGCATCTGGATTGAATTCAACAGTCACCATGCTCACTTTCCCTCACTGGAGTAATTTCTCAAATAGTCTACGCTCTGATCGTCCCTGCAAGACCAGTAGTAGTTTCCGATGCACATCTAGAGGCATTCTGTAATCTGTGGACTATCAGGGTGTTGATGAAACACAGAAATTGCATCGGGACTGAATACAACAATCACCATGCACACTTTCCTCTACGGGAGTAAATTCTCAAACAGTCTACGCTTTGATCGTTTCCTGGGGGACCAGTGGTAGTTTCCGATGCACATCTGGTGGCATTCTGTAATCTGTGGACTATCAGAGTGTTGATGAAACACAGAAATTGCATCGAGATTGAATACAACAGTCAAGATGCGGACTTTCCTCCACGTGAGTAATGTCTCAAACAGTGTACGCTTTGACCGTTCCCTGGAAGACCAGTAGTAGTTTCCGATGCACATCTGGTGGCATTCTGTAATCTGTGGACTGTCAGAGTGTTGATGAAACACAGAAATTGCATCGGGATTGAATACAACAGTCAAGATGCGCACTTTCCTCCACGGGAGTAATGTCTCAAACAGTCTACGCTTTGATCGTTCCCTGTAAGACCACTAGTAGTTTCCGATGCACGTGTGGTGGCATTCTGTAATCTGTGGACTATCAGAGTGTTGATGAAACACAGAAGTTGCATCGGGATTGAATACAACAGTCACTATGCTCACTTTCCTCCACGGGAGTAATGTCTCAAACAGTCTACGCTTTGATCCTTCCCTGGAAGACCTGTAGTAGTTTCCGATGCACATCTGGAGGAATTCTGTATAATCTGTGGAGTATCAGAGTGTTGATGACACACAGAAATTGCATCGGGATTGAATACAACAGTCACAATGCCCACTTTCCTCCACGGGAGTAATGTCTCAAACAGTCTACGGTTTGATTGTTCCCTGGAAGACCAGTAGTAGCTTCCGATGCACAACTGGATGCATTCTGTAATCTGTGGACCTTCAAAGTGTTGATGAAACACTGAAATTGCATCGGGATTGAATACAACAGTCATCATGTGCACTTTCCTCCATGGGAGTAATGTCTCAAACAGTTTACGCTTTTATCGTTCCCTGCAAGACCAGTAGTTGTTTCTGATGAACATCTAGGGGCATTCTGTAAAGTGTGGTCTATCGGAGTGTTGATGAAACACAGAAATTGCATCGGTATTGAATACAACAGTCACCGTGCGAACTTTCCTCCATGGGAGTAATGTCTCAAACAGTTTAAGATTTGATCGTTCCCTTGAACACCAGTAGTAGTTTCCGATGCACATCGGGTGTCATTCTGTAATCTGTGGACTATCAGAGTGTCGATGAAACACAGTAATTGGATCGAGAAGGAATACAACAGTCACCATGCGCACTTTCCTCCATGGGAGTAACGTCTCAAACAGTCTACGATTTGATCGTTCCCTGCAAGGCCCGTAGTAGTTTTCGATGCAAATCTGGGGGCATTCTGTAATCTGTGGACGTTCAAAGTTTTGATGAAACACAGAATTTGCCTCGGGATTGAATACAACAGTTATCATGCGCATTTTCCTCCATGGGAGTAATGTCTCAAACAGTCTACGCTTTGATCGGTCCCTGGAAGACCAGTAGTAGTTTCCGATGCCTATCTGGAGGCATTCTGTAATCTGTGGACTATCAGACTGTTGATGAAACACAGAAATTGCATCGGGATTGAATACAACAGTCACCATGCGCACTTTCCTCCATGGGAGTAATGTCTCAAACTGTTTACGCTTTGATCCGTCCCTGGAAGACCAGTAGTAGTTTCCGATGCACATCTGGTGGCATTCTGTAATCTGTGGACTAACAGAGCGTTGATGAAACACAGAATTTGCCTCGGGATTGAATACAACAGTTATCATGCGCATTTTCCTCCATGGGAGTAGTGTCTCGAACAGTCTACGCTTTGATCGTTTCCTGGAAGACCAGTAGTAGTTTCCGATTCACATCTGGAGGCATTCTGTAATCTGTGGACCTTCAAATTGTTGATGAAACACAGAAACTGTCGCGGGATTGAATACAACAGTCACCATGCGCACTTTCCTCCGTGGGGTAATGTCACAAAGAGTCTACGCTTTGATCGTTGCCTGCAAGACCAGTCGTAGTTTCTGATGCACATCTGGAGGCATTCTGTAATCTGTGGACCTCCAAAGTGTTGATTAAACACAGAAATTGCCTCGGGATTAAATACAACAGTCACCATGCGCATTTTCCTCCATTGGAGTAATGTCTCAAACAGTCTACGGTTTGATCGTTTCCTGGAAGACCAGTAGTAGTCTCCGATGCACATCTGGAGGCATTCTGTAATCTGTGGACCATCAGAGAGTTGATGAAACAGAGAATTTGCATCGCAATGGAATACAACAGTCACCATGCGCACTTTCCTCCATGGGAGTAATGTCTCAAACAGTCTACGCTTTGATCGTTAACTGGAAGACCAGTAGTAGTTTCCGATGCACATCTGGAGGCATTCTGTAATCTGTGGACTATCAGAGTGTTGATGAAACACAGAAATTGCATCGGGATTTAATACAACAGTCACTATGCGCACTTTCCTCCACGGGAGTAATGTCTCAAACAGTCTACGCTTTGATCGTTCCCTGGAAGACCAGTAGTAGTCTCTGATGCACATCTGGTGGCATTCAGTAATCTGTGGACGATCAGAGTGTTGAAGAAACACAGATATTGCATCGGGATTCAATACAACAGTCACCATGAGCACTTTCCTCCATGGGAGTAATGTCTCAAACAGTCTACGCTTTGATCGTTCCTTGGAAGACCAGAAGTAGTTTGCGATGCACATCTGGTGGCATTCTGTAATCTGTGGACCATCAGAGTGTTGATGAAACACAGAAATTGCATCGGGATTGAATACAACAGTCAAGATGCGCACTTTCCTCCACGGGAGTAATGTCTCAAACAGTGTACGCTTTGATCGTTCCCTGGAAGACCAGTACTAGTTTCCGATGCACGTTTGGTGGCATTCTGTAATCTGTGGAGTATCAGAGTGTTGATGAAACACAGAAATTTCATCGGGATTGAATACATCAGCCACTATCCGCACTTTCCTCCACGGGAGTAATATCTCAAACTGTCTACGCCTTGATCCGTAACTGGAAGACCAGTAGTAGTATCCGATGCACATCTGGCGGCATTCTGTATTCTGTGGACTATCAGAGTGTTGACGAAACACAGAAATTGCATCGGGATTGAATTCAACAGTCACCATGCTCACTTTCCCTCACTGGAGTAATTTCTCAAATAGTCTACGCCCTGATCGTTCCCTGCAAGACCAGTAGTAGTTTCCGATGCACATCTGGTGGCATTCTGTAATCTGTGGACTATCAGAGTGTTGATAAAACACAGAAATTGCATCGGGATTGAATACAACAGTCACCATGCGCACATTCTCCACGGGAGTAATGTCTCAAACAGTCTACGCTTTGATCGTTCCCTGGAAGACCAGTAGAAGTTTCCGATGCACATCTGGTGGCATTCTGTAATCTGTGGACTATCAGAGTGTTGATGAAACGTAGAAATTTCATCGGGATTGAATACAACAGTCACTATGCGCACATTCCCTCAGTGGAGTAATGTCTCAAATAGCCTACGCTCTGATCGTTCCCTGGAAGACCAGTAGTAGTTTCCGATGCACATCTGGAGGCATTCTGTAATTGTGGACTATCAGAGTGTTGATGAAACAGAGAAATTGCATCTGGATTGAATACAACAGTTACCATGCGCACTTTCCTCCACGTGAGTAATGCCTGAAACAGTCTACGCTTTGATCCTTCCCAGGAAGACCAGTAGTAGTTTCCGATGCACATCTGAAGGCATTCTGTAATCTGTGGACTATCAGAGTGTCAGATGAAACACAGAAATAGCTTCGGGAATGAATACAACAGTTATCATACGCACATTCCTCTACCCGAGTAATGTCTCAAACAGTCTACGCTTTGATCGTTTCCTGGAAGACCAGTAGTAGTTTTGCGATGCACATCTGGTGGTATTCTGTAATCTGTGGACTATCAGAGTGTTGATGAAACACAGAAATTGCATCAGAACTGAATACAACAGTCACCATGTGCACTTTCCTCCACGGGAGTAATGTCTCAAACAGTCTACGCTTTGATCGTTTCCTGGAAGACCAGTAGTAGTTTCCGATGCACATCTGGTGGCATTCTGTAATCAGTGGACTATCAGAGTGTTGATGATACACAGAAATTGCATCGGCATTGAATACAACAGTCAAGATGCGCACTTTCCTCCACGGGAGTAATGTCTCAAACAGTCTACGCTTTGATCGTTCCCTGGAAGACCACTAGTAGTTTCCGATGCACGTGTGGTGGCATTCTGTAATCTGTGGACTATCAGAGTGTTGTTGAAACACAGAAATTGCATCGGGATTCAATACAACAGTCACCACGCGCACTTTCTCCACTGGAGTAACGTCTCAAACAGTCTACGCTTCGATCGTACCCTGGAAGACCAGTAGTAGTTTCCGATGCACATCTGGTGGCATTCTGTAATCTGTGGACTATCTGAGTGTTGATGAAACACAGAAATTGCATCGGGATTGAATACAACAGTCACTATGCTCACTTTCCTCCACGGGAGTAATGTCTCAAACAGTCTACGCTTCGATCCTTCCCTGGAAGACCGGTAGTAGTTTCCGATGCACATCTGGAGGAATTCTGTATAATCTAAGGAAAATCAGAGTGTTGATGACACACAGAAATTGCATCGGGATTGAATACAACAGTCACAATGCCCACTTTCCTCCACGGGAGTAATGTCTCAAACAGTCTACGGTTTGATCGTTCCCTGGAAGACCAGTAGTAGCTTCCGATGCACAACTGGATGCATTCTGTAATCTGTGGACCTTCAAAGTGTTGATGAAACACTGAAATTGCATCGGGATTGAATACAACAGTCATCATGTGCACTTTCCTCCATGGGAGTAATGTCTCAAACAGTTTACGCTTTTATCGTTCCCTGCAAGACCAGTAGTTGTTTCTGACGAACATCTAGGAGCATTCTGTAAAGTGTGGTCTATCGGAGTGTTGATGAAACACAGAAATTGCATCGGTATTGAATACAACAGTCACCGTGCAAACTTTCCTCCATGGGAGTAATGTCTCAAACAGTTTAAGTTTTGATCGTTCCCTTGAACACCAGTAGTAGTTTCCGATGCACATCGGGTGTCATTCTGTAATCTGTGGACTATCAGAGTGTCGATGAAACACAGAAATTGCATCGAGATTGAATACAACAGTCACCATGCGCACTTTCCTCCATGGGAGTAATGTCTCAAACAGTCTACGCTTCGATCGGTCCCTGGAAGACCAGTAGTAGTTTCCGATGCCTATCTGGAGGCATTCTGTAATCTGTGGACTATCAGACTGTTGATGAAACACAGAAATTGCATCGGGATTGAATACAACAGTCATCATGCGCACTTTCCTCCATGGGAGTAATGCCTCAAACAGTTTACGCTTTGATCCGTCCCTGGAAGACCAGTAGTAGTTTCCGATGCACGTCTGGTGGAAATCTGTAATCTGTGGACTATGAGAGTGTTGATGAAACACAGAAATTGCATCGGGATTGAATACAACAGTCACCATGCACACTTCCCTCCATGGGAGTAGTGTCTCGAACAGTCTACGCTTTGATCGTTTCCTGGATGACCAGTAGTAGTTTCCGATTCACATCTGGAGGCATTCTGTAATCTGTGGACCTTCAAATTGTTGATGAAACACAGAAACTGCCGCGGGATTGAATACAACAGTCACCATGCGCACATTCCTCCGTGGGGTAATGTCACAAACAGTCTACGCTTTGATCGTTCCCTACAAGACCAGTCGTAGTTTCCGATGCACATCTGAAGGCATTCTGTAATCTGTGGACCTCCAAAGTGTTGATTAAACACAGAAATTGCATCGGGATTAAATACAGCAGTCACCATGCGCATTTTCCTCCATGGGAGTAATGTCTCAAACAGTCTACGGTTTGATCGTTTCCTGGAAGACCAGTAGTAGTCTCCGATGCACATCTGGAGGCATTCTGTAATCTGTGGACTATCAGAGAGTTGATGAAACACAGAATTTACATCGCAATGGAATACAACAGTCACCATGCGTACTTCCCTCCATGGGAGTAATGTCTCAAACAGTCTACGCTTTGATCGTTAACTGGAAGACCAGTAGTAGTTTCCGATGCCTGTCTGGTGGTATTCTGAAATCTGTGAACTATCAGAGTGTTGATGAAACACAGAAATTGCATCGGGATTGAATACAACTGTCACCATGCGCACTTTCTCCACGGGAGTAATGTCTCAAAGAGTTTACGCTTTGATCGTTCCCTGGAAGACCAGTAGTAGTTTCCGAAGCACATCTGGTGGCATTCTGTAATCTGTGGACTATCAGAGTGTTGATGAAACACAGAAATTGCATCGGGATTTAATACAACAGTCACTATGCGCACTTTCCTCCACGGGAGTAATGTCTCAAACAGTCTACGCTTTGATCGTTCCCTGGAAGGCCAGTAGTAGTCTCTGATGCACATCTGGTGGCATTCAGTAATCTGTGGAAGATCAGAGTGTTGATGAAACACAGATATTGCATCGAGATTCAATACAACAGTCACCATGCGCACTTTCCTACATGGGTGTAATGTCACAAACAGTCTACGCTTTGATCGTTCCCTGGAAGACCAGTAATAGTTTCCGATGCATTTCTGGTGGCATTCTGAAATGTGTGGACTATCAGAGTGTTGATGAAACACAGAAATTGCATCGGGATTGAATACAACAGTCACCATGCGCACTTTCTCCGCGGGAGTAATGTCTCAAAGAGTCTACGGTTTGATCGTTCCCTGGAAGACCAGTAGTAGTTTCCGATGCACATCTGGATGCATTCTGTAATCTGTTCACATTCAAAGTGTTGATGAAGCACAGAAATTGAATCGGGATTGAATACAACAGTCACCATGCGCACTTCCCTCCATGTTAGTAATGTCTCAAACAGTCTACGCTTTGATCGTTCCCTGGAAGACCAGTGGTGGTTTCCGATGCATATCTGGAGGCATTCTGTAATCTGTGGAATATCAGAGTGTTGATGAAACACAGAAATCGCATCGGGATTGAATACAACAGTCACCATGAGCACTTTCCTCGATGGGAGTAATGTCTCAAACAGTCTACGCTTTGATCGTTCCTTGGAAGACCAGAAGTAGTTTGCGATGCACATCTGGAGGCATTCTGTAATCTGTGGACTATCAGAGTGTTAATGAAACACAGAAATTGCATCATGATTGAATAGCAGAGTCACCATGCGCACTTTCCTCCACGTGAGTAATGCCTCAAACAGTCTACGCTTTGATCCTTCCCAGGAAGACCAGTAGTAGTTTCCGATGCACATCTGAAGGCATTCTGTAATCTGTGGACTATCAGAGTGTCAGATGGAACACAGAAATAGCATCGGGACTGAATACAACAGTCACCATACGCACATTCCTCTACGGTAGTTATGTCTCAAACAGTCTACGCTTTGATCGTTCCCTGGAAGACCAGTAGTAGTTCCCGATGCACATCTGGTGGCATTCTGTAATCTGTGGACTATCAGAGTGTTGATGAAACACAGAAATTGCTTCGGGATTGAATACAACAGTGACCATGCGCACATTCCTCCACAGGAGTAATGTCTCAAACAGTCTACGCTTTGATCGTTAACAGGAAGACTAGCAGTTGTTTCCGATTCACGTCTGGTGGCATTCTGTAATCTGTGGACTATCAGAGTGTTGAAGAAACACAGGAATTGCATCGGGATTGAATACAACAGTCACCATGCGCACATTCTCCACGGGAGTAATGTCTCAAACAGTCTACGCTTTGATCGTTCCCTGGAAGACCAGTAGAAGTTTCCGATGCACATCTGGTGGCATTCTGTAATCTGTGGACTATCAGAGTGTTGATGAAACATAGATATTGCATCGGGATTGAATACAACAGTCACTATGCGCACTTTCCCTCACGGGAGTAATGTCTCAAATAGTCTACGCTCTGATCGTTCCCTGGAAGACCTGTAGTAGTTTCCGATGCACATCTGGAGGCAATCTGTAATTGTGGACTATCAGAGTGTTGATGAAACAGAGAAATTGCATCTGGATTGAATACAACAGTCACCATGCGCACTTTCCTCCATGTGAGTAATGCCTCAAACAGTGTACGCTTTGATCGTTCCCTGGAAGACCAGTAGTATTTTCCGACGCACATCTGGAGGCATTCTGTAATCTGTGGACTATCAGGGTGTTGATGAAACACAGAAATTGCATTGGGACTGAATACAACAGTCACCATGCGCACTTTCCTATACGGGAGTAAATTCTCAAACAGTCTACGCTTTGATCGTTTCCTGGAAGACCAGTACTAGTTTCCGATGCACGTTTGGTGGCATTCTGTAATCTGTGGACTATCAGAGTGTTGATGAAACACAGAAATTCCATCGGGATTGAATACAACAGCCACTATCCGCACTTTCCTCCACGGGAGTAATGTCTCAAACAGTCTACGCCTTGATCCGTAACTGGAAGACCAGTAGTAGTATCCGATGCACATCTGGCGGCATTCTGTAATCTGTGGACTATCAGAGTGTTGACGAAACACAGAAATTGCATCGGGATTGAATTCAACAGTCACCATGCTCACTTTCCCTCACTGGAGTAATTTCTCAAATAGTCTACGCAATGATCGTTCCCTGCAAGACCAATAGTAGTTTCCGATGCACATCTGGTGGCATTCTGTAATCTGTGGACTATCAGAGTGTTGATGAAACACAGAAATTGCATCGGGATTGAATACAACAGTCACCATGCGCACATTCTCCACGCGAATAATGTCTCAAACAGTCTACGCTTTGATCGTTCCCTGGAAGACCAGTAGAAGTTTCCGATGCACATCTGGTGGCATTCTGTAATCTGTGGACTATCAGAGTGTTGATGAAACGTAGAAATTTCATCGGGATTGAATACAACAGTCACTATGCGCACTTTCCCTCAGGGGAGTAATGTCTCAAATAGTCTACGCTCTCATCGTTCCCTGGAAGACCAGTAGTAGTTTCTGATGCACATCTGGAGGCATTCTGTAATTGTGGACTATCAGAGTATTGATGAAACAGAGAAATTGCATCTGGATTGAATACAACAGTCACCATGCGCACTTTCCTCCACGTGAGTAATGCCTCAAACAGTCTACGCTTTGATCCTTCCCAGGAAGACCAGTAGTAGTTTCCGATGCAAATCTGAAGGCATTCTGTAATCTGTGGACTATCAGAGTGTCAGATGAAACACAGAAATAGCTTCGGGAATGAATACAACAGTTATCATACGCACATTCCTCTACGGGAGTCATGTCTCAAACAGTCTACGCTTTGATCGTTCCCTGGAAGACCAGTAGTAGTTCCCGATGCACATCTGGTGGCATTCTGTAATCTGTGGACTATCAGAGTGTTGATGAAACACAGAAATTGCATCGGGATTGAATACAACAGTCACCATGAGCACATTCCTCCACAGGAGTAATGTCTCAAATAGTCTACGCTCTGATCGTTCCCTGGAAGACCTGTAGTAGTTTCCGATGCACATCTGGAGGCAATCTGTAATTGTGGACTATCAGAGTGTTGATGAAACAGAGAAATTGCATCTGGATTGAATACAACAGTCACCATGCGCACTTTCCTCAATATGAGTAATGCCTCAAACAGTCTACGCTTTGATCGTTCCCAGGAAGACCAGTAGTATATTTCGACGCACATCTGGAGGCATTCTGTAATCTGTGGACTATCAGGGTGTTGATGAAACACAGAAATTGCATCGGGACTGAATGCAACAGTCACCATGCGCACTTTCCTATACGGGAGTAAATTCTCAAACAGTCTACGCTTTGATCGTTTCCTGGAAGACCAGTACTAGTTTCCGATGCACATCAGGTGGCATTCTGTAATCTGTGGACCATCAGAGTGTTGATGAAACACAGAAATTGCATCGGGATTGAATACAACAGTCAAGATGCGCACTTTCCTCCACGGAAGTAATGTCTCAAACAGTGTACGCTTTGATCCGTAACTGGAAGACCAGTAGTAGTATCCGATGCACATCTGGCGGCATTCTGTAATCTGTGGACTATCAGAGTGTTGATGAAACACAGAAATTGCATCGGGATTGAATACAACAGTCACCATGCGCACATTCTCCAAGGGAGTAATGTCTCAAACAGTCTACACTTTGATCGTTCCCTGGAAGACCAGTAGAAGTTTCCGATGCACATCTGGTGGCATTCTGTAATCTGTGGACTATCAGACTGTTGATGAAACATAGAAATTGCATCGGGATTGAATACAACAGTCACTATGCGCACTTTCCCTCACGGGAGTAATGTCTCAAATAGTCTACGCTCTGATCGTTCCCTGGAAGACCAGTAGTAGTTTCCGATGCACATCTGGAGGCATTCTGTAATTGTTGACTATCAGAGTGTTGATGAAACAGAGAAATTGCATCTGGATTGAATACAACTGTCACCATGCGCACTTTCCTCCACGGAAGTAATGTCTCAAACAGTGTACGCTTTGATCCGTAACTGGAAGACCAGTAGTAGTATCCGATGCACATCTGGTGGCATTCTGTAATCTGTGGACTATCAGAGTGTTGACGAAACACAGAAATTGCATCGGGATTGAATTCAACAGTCACCATGCTCACTTTCCCTCACTGGAGTAATTTCTCAAATAGTCTACTACCTGATCGTTCCCTGCAAGACCAGTAGTAGTTTCCGATGCACGTCTGGTGGCATTCTGTAATCTGTGGACTATCAGAGTGTTGATGAAACACATAAATTGCATTGCGATTGAATACAACAGTCACCATGCGCACATTCTCCAAGGGAGTAATGTCTCAAACAGTCTACGCTTTGATCGTTCCCTGGAAGACCAGTAGAAGTTTCCGATGCACATCTGGTGGCATTCTGTAATCTGTGGACTATCAGAGTGTTGATGAAACACAGAAATTGCATCGGGATTGAATACAACAGTCAAGATGCGCACTTTCCTCCACGGGAGTAATGTCTCAGACAGTGTACGCTTTGATCGTTCCCAGGAAGACCAGTAGTAGTTTCCGATGCACGTTTGGTGGCATTCTGTAATCTGTGGACTATCAGAGTGTTGATGAAACACAGAAATTGCATCGGGATTGAATACAACAGTCACTATCCGCATTTTCCTCCACGGGAGTAATGTCTCAAACAGTCTACGCTTTGATCCGTAACTGGAAGACCAGTAGTAGTTTCCGATGCACATCTGGTGGCATTCTGTAATCTGTGGACTATTAGAGTGTTGATGAAACACAGAAATTGCATCGGGATTGAATACAACAGTCACCATGCGCACATTCTCCACGGGAGTAATGTCTCAAACAGTCTACGCTTTGATCGTTCCCTGGAAGACCAGTAGAAGTTTCCGATGCACATCTGGTGGCATTCTGTAATCTGTGGACTATCAGAGGGTTGATGAAACATAGAAAATGCATCGGGATTGAATACAACAGTCACTATGCGCACTTTCCCTCACAGGAGTAATGTCTCAAATAGCCTACGCTCTGATCGTTCCCTGGAAGACCAGTAGTAGTTTCCGATGCACATCTGGAGGCATTCTGTAATTGTGGACTATCAGAGTGTTGATGAAACATAGAAATTGCATCTGGATTGAATACAACAGTCACCATGCGCACTTTCCTCCACGTGAGTAATGCCTCAAACAGTCTACGCTTTGATCCTTCCCAGGAAGACCAGTAGTAGTTTCCGATGCACATCTGAAGGCATTCTGTAATCTGTGGACTATCAGAGTGTCAGATGAAACACAGAAATAGCTTCGGGATTGAATACAACAGTTATCATACGCACATTCCTCTACGGGAGTAATGTCTCAAACAGTCTACGCTTTGATCGTTCCCTGGAAGACCAGTAGTAGTTCCCGATGCATATCTGGTGGCATTCTGTAATCTGTGGACTATCAGAGTGTTGATGAAACACAGAAATTGCATCGGGATTGAATACAACAGTCATCATCTGCACATTATCCACGGGAGTAATGTCTCAAACAGTCTACGCTTTGATCGTTCCCTGGAAGACCAGTAGAAGTTTCCGATGCACATCTGGTGGCATTCTGTGATCTGTGAAGTATCAGAGTGTTGATGAAACATAGAAATTGCATCGGGATTGAATACAACAGTCACTATGCGCACTTTCCCTCACGGGAGTAATGTCTCAAATAGTCTACGCTCTGATCGTTCCCTGGAAGACCAGTAGTAGTTTCCGATGCACATCTGGAGGCAATCTGTAATTGTGGACTATCAGGGTGTAGATGAAACACAGAAATTGCATCGGGACTGAATACAACAGTCACCATGCGCACTTTCCTATGCGGAGTAAATTCTCAAACAGTCTACGCTTTGATCGTTTCCTGGAAGACCAGTAGTAGTTTCCGATGCACATCTGGTGGCATTCTGTAATCTGTGGACCATCAGAGTGTTGATGAAACACAGAAATTGCGTCGGGATTGAATACAACAGTCAAGATGCGCACTTTCCTCCACGGGAGTAATGTCTCAAACAGTGTACGCTTTGATCGTTCCCTGGAAGACCAGTAGTAGTTTCCGATGCACATCTGGCGGCATTCTGTAATCTGTGGACTATCAGAGTGTTGACGAAACACAGAAATTGCATCGGGATAGAATTCAACAGTCACCATGCTCACTTTCCCTCACTGGAGTAATTTCTCAAATAGTCTACGCCCTGATCGTTTCCTGGAAGACCAGTAGTAGTTTCCGATGCACATCTGGTGGCATTCTGTAATCTGTGGACTATCAGAGTGTTGATGAAACACAGAAATTGCATCGGGATTGAATACAACAGTCACCATGCGCACATTCTCCAAGGGAGTAATGTCTCAAACAGTCTACGCTTTGATCGTTCCCTGGAAGACCAGTAGAAGTTTCCGATGCACATCTGGTGGCATTCTGTAATCTGTGGACTATCAGAATGTTGATGAAACATAGAAATTGCATCGGGATTGAATACAACAGTCACTATGCGCACTTTCCCTCACGGGAGTAATGTCTCAAATAGTCTACGCTCTGATCGTTCCCTGGAAGACCAGTAGCAGTTTCCGATGCCCATCTGGAGGTATTCTGTAATTGTGGACTATCAGAGTGTTGATGAAACACAGAAATTGCATCTGGATTGAATACAACAGTCACCATGCGCACTTTCCTCAATGTGAGTAATGCCTCAAACAGTCTACGCTTTGATCGTTCCCAGGAAGACCAGTAGTAGTTTCCGATGCACATCTGGAGGCATTCTGTAATCTGTGGACTATCAGGGTGTTGATGAAACACAGAAATTGCATCGGGACTGAATACATCAGTCACCATGCGCACTTTCCTATACGGGAGTAATGTCTCAAACAGTGTACGCTTTGATCGTTCCCTGGAAGACCAGTAGAAGTTTCCGATGCACGTTTGGTGGCATTCTGTAATCTGTGGACTATCAGAGTGTTGATGAAACACAGAAATTGCATCGGGATTGAATACAACAGTCACTATCCGCATTTCCCTCCACGGGAGTAATGTCTCAAACATTCTACGCTTTGATCCGTAACTGGAAGGCCAGTAGTAGTTTCCGATGCACATCTGGTGGCATTCTGTAATCTGTGGACTATCAGAGTGTTGACGAAACACAGAAATTGCATCGGGATTGAATTCAACAGTCACCATGCTCACTTTCCCTCACTGGAGTAATTTCTCAAATAGTCTACGCTCTGATCGTTCCCTGCAAGACCAGTAGTAGTTTCCGATGCCCATCTGGAGCCATTCTGTAATCTGTGGACTATCAGAGTGTTGATGAAACACAAAAATTGCATCGGGATTGAATACAACAGTCACCATGTTCACTTTCATCCATGGGAGTAATGTCTCAAACAGTCTACGCTTTGATCGTTCACTGGAAGACCAGTAGTTGTTTCCGATGCACATCTGGAGGCATTCTGTAATCTGTGGACTATCAGAGTGTTGACAAAATTCAGAAATTGCATCGGGATTGAATACAACAGTCACCATGAGCACTTTCCTCCATGGGAATAATGTCTCAGACAGTCTACGCATTGATCATTCCCTGGAAGACCAGAAGTAGTTTCCGATGCATATCTGTAAGCATTCTGTAATCTGTGGACTATCAGAGTGTTGATGAAACACAGAAAATACATCGCGATTGAATACAACTGTCACCATGCGCACTTTCCTCCACGGAAGTAATGTCTCAAACAGTCTACGCTTTGATCGTTTCCTGGAAGACCAGTAGTAGTTTCCGATGCACATCTGGATGCATTCTGTAATCTGTGGACTATCAGAGTGTTGACGAAACACAGAAATTGCAATCGGGATTGAATACAACAGTCACCATGCGCACTTTCCTCCATGGGAGTAGTGTGTCAAACAGTCTACGCTTTGATCGTTCCGTGGAAGACCAGAAGTAGTTTCCGATGCATATCTGGAGGCATTCTGCAATCTGTGTAGTATCAGAGTGTTGATGAATCACAGATATTGCAATCTGATTGAATACAACAGTCACCATACGCAATTTCCTCCACGGGAGTAATGTATCAAACAGGTTACGATTTGATCGTTCCCTGGAAGATAAGTAGTAGTTTCCGATGCACGTCTGGTGGCATTCTGTAATCTGTGGACTATCAGAGTGTTGATGAAGCACAGAAATTGCATCGGGATTGAATACAACAGTCACTATGCTCACTTCCCTACACGGGGGTAAAGTCTCAAACAGTCTACACTTTGATCGTTCCCAGGAAGACCAGTGGTAGTTTCCGATGCACATCTGGAGACATTCTGAAATCTGTGGACTAACTGAGTCTTGATGAAACACAGAAATTGCATCGGGATTGAATACAACAGTCACCATGCGCACTTTCCTTCATGGAAGTAATATCTCAAACAGTCCACGCTTTGAGTTCCCTGGAAGACCAGTAGTAGCCTCCGATTCACATCTGGAGGCATTCTGTTATAAGTGGACTATCAGAGTGTTGATGAAAAACAGAAATCGCATCGGGATTGAATACACCAGTCACCATGCGCACTTTCCTCCATGGGAGTATTGTCTCAAACTGTCTACGCTTTGATCGTTCCCTGGAAGACCAGAAGGTAATTCCGATGCACATCTGGAGGCATTCTGTAATCTGTGGACTATCAGAGTGTCAGATGAAACACAGAAATAGCATCGGGACTGAATACAACAGTCACCATACGCACATTCCTCTACGGGAGTAATGTCTCAAACAGTCTACGCTTTGATAGTTCCCTGGAAGACCAGTAGTAGTTTCCGATGCACGTTTGGTGGCATTCTGTAATCTGTGGACTATCAGAGTGTTGATGAAACACAGATATTGCATCGGGATTGAATACAACAGTCACTATCCGCACTTTCCTCCACGGGAGTAATGTCTCAAACAGTCTACGCTTTGATCCGTAACTGGAAGACCAGTAGTAGTATCCGATGCACATCTGGCGGCATTCTGTAATCTGTGGACTATCAGAGTGTTGACGAAACACAGAAATTGCATCGGGATTGAATTCAACAGTCACCATGCTCACTTTCCCTCACTGGAGTAATTTCTTAAATAGTCTACGCCCTGATCGTTCCCTGCAAGACCAGTAGTAGTTTCCGATGCACATCTGGTGGCATTCTGTAATCTGTGGAGTATCAGAGTGTTGATGAAACACAGAAAATGCATCGGGATTGAATACAACAGTCACCATGCGCACATTCTCCACGGGAGTAATGTCTCAAACACTCTACGCTTTGATCGTTCCCTGGAAGACCAGTAGAAGTTTCCGATGCACATCTGTTGGTCAGAGTGTTGATGAAACATAGAAATTGCATCGGGATTGAATACAACAGTCACTATGCGCACTTTCCCTCACGGGAGTAAGGTCTCAAATAGTCTACGCTCTGATCGTTCCCTGGAAGACCAGTAGTAGTTTCCGATGCTCATCTGGAGGCATTCTGTAATTGTGGACTATCAGAGTGTTGATGAAACAGAGAAATTGCATCTGGATTGAATACAACAGTCACCATACGCACTTTCCTCCATGTGAGTAATGCCTCAAACAGTCTACGCTTTGATCGTTTCCTGGAAGACCAGTAGTAGTTTCCGATGCACATCTGGTGGCATTCTGTAATCTGTGGACCATCAGAGTGTTGATGAAACACAGAAATTGCATCGGGATTGAATACAACAGTCAAGATGCGCACTTTCCTCCACGGGAGTAATGTCTCAAACAGTGTACGCTTTGATCGTTCCCTGGAAGACCAGTAGTAGTTTCCGATGCACGTTTGGTGGCATTCTGTAATCTGTGGACTATCAGAGTGTTGATGAAACACAGAAATTGCATCGGGATTGAATACAACAGTCACTATCCGCATTTTCCTCATCGGGAGTAATGTCTCAAACAGCCTACGCTTTGATCCGTAACTGGAAGACCAGTAGTAGTTTCCGATGCACATCTGGTGGCATTCTGTAATCTGTGGACTATCAGAGTGTTGACGAAACACAGAAATTGCATCGGGATTGAATACAACAGTCACCATGCGCACTTTCCTCCATGGGATAATGTGTCAAACAGTCTACGCTTCGATAGTTCCGAAGAAGACCAGAAGTAGTTTCCGATGCATATCTGGAGGCATTCTGCAATCTGTGGAGTATCAGAGTGTTGATGAAACACAGATATGGCAATCTGATTGAATACAACAGTCACCATACGCAATTTCCTCCACGGGAGTAAAGTATCAAACAGTCTACGATTTGATCGTTCCCTGGAAGACCAGTAGTAGTTTCCGATGCACGTCTGGTGGCATTCTGTAATCTGTGGACTATCAGAGTGTTGATGAAGCACAGAAATTGCATCGGGACTGAATACAACAGTCACTATGCTCACTTTCCTACACGGGAGTAATGTCTCAAACAGTCTACGCTTTGATCGTTCCCAGGTAGACCAGTGGTAGTTTCCGATGCACATCTGGAGACATTCTGAAATCTGTGGTCTAACTGAGTCTTGATGAAACACAGAAATTGCATCGGAATTGAATACAACAGTCACCATGCGCACTTTTCTAAATGGGAGTAATATCTCAAACAGTCCACGTTTTGAGTTCCCTGGAAGACCAGTAGTAGCCTCCGATTCACATCCGGAGGCATTCTGTTATAAGTGGACTATCAGAGTGTTGATGAAAAACAGAAATCGCATCGGGATTGAATACAACAGTCACCATGCGCACATTCTCCACGGGAGTAATGTCTCAAACAGTCTACGCTTTGATCGTTCCCTGGAAGACCAGTAGAAGTTTCCGATGCACATCTGTTGGTCAGAGTGTTGATGAAACATAGAAATTGCATCGGGAATGAATACAACAGTCACTATGCGCACTTTCCCTCACGGGAGTAATGTCTCAAACAGTCTACGCTCTGATCGTTCCCTGGAAGACCAGTAGTAGTTTCCGATGCACATCTGGAGGCATTCTGTAATTGTGGACTATCAGAGTGTTGATGAAACAGAGAAATTGCATCTGGATTGAATACAACAGTCACCATGCGCACTTTCCTCCATGTGAGTAATGCCCCAAACAGTCTACGCTTTGATCGTTCCCAGGAAGACCAGTAGTAGTTTCCGATGCACATCTGGAGGCATTCTGTAATCTGTGGACTATCAGGGTGTTGATGAAACACAGAAATTGCATCGGGACTGAATACAACAGTCACCATGCGCACTTTCCTATACGGGAGTAAATTCTCAAACAGTCTACGCTTTGATCGTTTCCTGGAAGACCAGTAGTAGTTTCCGATGCACATCTGGTGGCATTCTGTAATCTGTGGACCATCAGAGTGTTGATGAAACACAGAAATTGCATCGGGATTGAATACAACAGTCAAGATGCGCACTTTCCTCCACGGGAGTAATGTCTCAAACAGTGTACGCTTTGATCGTTCCCTGGAAGACCAGTAGTAGTTTCCGATGCACGTCTGGTGGCATTCTGTAATCTGTGGACTATCAGAGTGTTGATGAAGCACAGAAATTGCATCGGGACTGAATACAACAGTCACTATGCTCACTTTCCTCCATGGGAGTAATGTGTCAAACAGTCTACGCTTCGATAGTTCCAAAGAAGACCAGAAGTAGTTTCCGATGCATATCTGGAGGCATTCTGCAATCTGTGGAGTATCAGAGTGTTGATGAAACACAGATATGGCAATCTGATTGAATACAACAGTCACCATACGCAATTTCCTCCACGGGAGTAAAGTATCAAACAGTCTACGATTTGATCGTTCCCTGGAAGACCAGTAGTAGTTTCCGATGCACGTCTGGTGGCATTCTGTAATCTGTGGACTATCAGAGTGTTGATGAAGCACAGAAATTGCATCGGGACTGAATACAACAGTCACTATGCTCACTTTCCTACACGGGAGTAATGTCTCAAACAGTCTACGCTTTGATCGTTCCCAGGTAGACCAGTGGTAGTTTCCGATGCACATCTGGAGACATTCTGAAATCTGTGGTCTAACTGAGTCTTGATGAAACACAGAAATTGCATCGGGATTGAATACAACAGTCACCATGCGCACTTTTCTCCATGGGAGTAATATCTCAAACAGTCCACGCTTTGAGTTCCCTGGAAGACCAGTAGTAGCCTCCGATTCACATCCGGAGGCATCCTGTTATAAGTGGACTATCAGAGTGTTGATGAAAAACAGAAATCGCATCGGGATTGAATACAACAGTCACCATGCGCACTTTCCTCCATGGGAGTATTGTCTCAAACAGTCTACGCTTTGATCGTTCCCTGGAAGACCAGAAGGTAATTGCGATGCACATCTGGAGGCATTCTGTAATCTGTGGACTATCAGAGTGGTGATGAAACACAGAAATTGCATCGGGATTGAATACAACAGTCACCATGCGCACTTTCCTCCACGGGAGTAATGTCTCATACAGTCTACGCTTTGATCGTTCCCTAGAAGACCAGTACTAGTTTCCGATGCACATCTGAATGAATTCTGTATTTTGTGGACCTTCAAAGTGTTGATGAACGACAGAAATTGCATCGGGATATAATACAACAGGCTCCATGCGCACTTGCCTACATGTTAGTAATGTCTCAAACAGTCTACGCTTTGTTCGTTCCCTGGAAGACCAGTGGTAGTTTCCGATGCACATCTGGAGGCATTCTGTAATCTGTGGACTATCAGAGTGGTGATGAAACACAGAAATTGTATCGAGATTGAATACAACTTTCACCATGCGCACTTTCCTCAACGGGAGTAATGTCTCAAACAGTCTACGCTCTGATCGTTCCCTGGAAGACCAGTAGTAGTTCCCGATGCACGTCTGGTGGCATTCTGTAATCTGAGGACTATCAGAGTGTTGATGAAACACAGAAATTGCATCGGGATTGAATACAACAGTCACCAAGCGCACTTTCCTCCACGGGAGTAATGTCTCAAACAGTCTACGTTTTGATCGTTCCCTGGAAGACCAGTAGTAGTTTCCGATGCACGTCTGGTGGCATTCTGTAATCTGTGGACTATCAGAGTGTTGATGAAACACAGAAATTGCATCGGGATTGAATACAACAGTCACCAAGCGCACTTTCCTCCACAGGAGTAATATCTCAAACAGTCTACGTTTTGATCGTTCCCTGGAAGACCAGTAGTGGGTTCCGATGCACGTCTGGTGGCATTCTGTAATCTGTGGACTATCAGAGTGTTGATGAAACACAGAATTTGCATCGGGATTGAATACAACAGTCACCATACGCAATTTCCTCCACGGGAGTAATGTATCAAACAGTCTACGTTTTGATCGTTCCCTGGAAGACCAGTAGTAGTTTCCGATGCACGTCTGGTGGCATTCTGTAATCTGTGGACTATCAGAGTGTTGATGAAGCACAGAAATTGCATCGGGATTGAATACAACTGTCACTATGCTCACTTTCCTCCACGGGAGTAATGTCTCAAACAGTCTACGATTTGATCCTTCCCTGGAAGACCAGTAGTAGTTTCCGATGCACGTCTGGTGGCATTCTGTAATCTGTGGACTATCAGAGTATTGATGAAACACAGAAATTGCATTGGGATTGAATACAATAGTCATCATGCGCACTTTCCTCCATGGGATTAGTGTGTCAAACAGTCTACGATTTGATCGTTCCGTGGAAGACCAGAAGAAGTTTCCGATGCATATCTGGTGGCATTCTGCAATCTGTGGAGTATCCGAGTGTTGATGAAACACAGAAATTGCATCGGAATTGAATACAACATTCACCATGCGCACTTTCCTAGATGGGAGTAGTATCTCAAACAGTCTACGCTTTGACCGTTCTCTGGAAGACCAGAAGTAGTCTCCGATGCACATCTGGAGGCATTCTATAATCTGTTGACTATCATAGTGTTGATGAAACACAGAAATTGCATCGGGAACGAATGTAACAGTCACCATGCGCACTTTTCTCCATGGGAGTAATGTCACAAACAGTCTACGCACTGATCGTTCCCAGGAAGACCAGTGTTAGTTTCCGATGCACATCTGGAGACATTCTGAAATCTATGGACTAACTGAGTGTTGATAAAACACAGAAATTGCATCGGGATTGAATACAACAGTCACCATGCGCACTTTCCTCCATGGGAGTAATATCTCAAAATGTCTACGCTTTGAGTTCCCTGGAAGACCAGTACTAGCTTCCGATTCACATCTGGAGGCATTCTGTAATAAGTGGACTATCAGAGTGTTGATGAAAAACGGAAATCGCATCGGGGTTGAATACAACAGTCACCATGCGCACTTTCCTCCATGGGAGTAGTGTCTCAAACAGTCTACGCTTCGATCGTTCACTGGTAGACCTGTAGTAGTTTCCGATGCACGTCTGGTGGCATTCTGTAATCTGTTTACTATCAGAGTGTTGACGAAACACAGAAATTGCATCGGGATTGAATACAACAGTCACCATGCGCACTTTCCTCCACGGGAGTAATGTCTCAAACAGTCTACGCTTTTATCGTTCCCTGGAAGACCAGTAGTAGTTTCCGATGCACATCTGGTGGCATTCTGTAATCTGTGGACTATCTGTGTGTTAATGAAACACAGAAATTGCAGCGGGATTAAATACAACAGTCACCATGCGCACTTCTTTCCACAGGTGTAATGTCTCAAACAGTCTACGCTTTAATCGTTCCATGGAAGACCAGTAGTAGTTTCCCATGCACATCTGGATGCATTCTGAAATCTGTGGACCTTTAAAGTGTTGATAAACCACAGAAATTGCATCGGGATTTAATGCAACAGTCACCATGCGCACTTGCCTACATTTTAGTAATGTCTCAAACAGTCTACGTTTTGATCGTTCCCTGGAAGACCAGTAGTAGTTTCCGATGCACATATGGATGCATTCTGTAATCTGTGGACCTTCAAAGTGTTGATGAACCACAGAAATTGCATCGGGATTAAATATAACAGTCACCATGCTCAATTGCCTAAACGTTAGTAATGTCTCAAACAGTGTACGTTTTGATCGTTCCCTGAAAGACCAGTGGTAGTTTCCGATGCACATCTGGAGGCATTCTTTAATCTGTGGACTATCAGAGTGTTGATGAAACACAGAAATTGCATCGGGATTGAATACAACAGTCACCATGCGCACTTTCTCCACGGGAGTAATGTGTCAAACAGTCTACATTTTGATCGTTCCCTGGAAGACCAGAAGTAGTTTCCGATGCACATCTGGTGGCATTCTGTAATCTGTGGACTATCAGTGTGTTGATGAAACACCGAAACTGCAAAGGGATTGAATACAACAGTCACTATGCGCACTTTCCTCCACGGAGTAATGTCTCAAACAGTCTACGATTTGACCCTTCCCTTGAAGACCAGTAGTAGTTTCCGATGCACATCTGGTGGCATTCTGTAATCTGTGGACTATCAGAGTGTTGACGAACACAGAAATTGCATCGGGATCGAATACAACAGTCACCATGAACACTTTCCCTCACGTGAGTAATGTCTCAAATAGTCTACGCTCTGATCGTTCCCTGGAAGACCAGTGGTAGTTTCCGATGCACATCTGGAGTCATTCTGTAATCTGTGGTCTATCAGAGTGTTGATGAAACACAGAAATTGCATCGGGATTGAATACAACAGTCATCATGCGCACTTTCCTCCATGGGAGTATTGTCTCAAACAGTCTACGCTTTGATCGTTCCCTGGAAGACCAGTAGTAGTTTCCGATGCACATCTGGAGGCATTCTGTAATCTGTGGACTATCAGAGTGTTGATGAAACACAGAAAATGCATCGGGATTCAATACAACAGTCACCATGCGCACTTTCCTCCATGGGAGTAATGTCTCAAACAGTCCACGCTTTGATCGTTCCCAAGAAGACCAGTAGTAGTTTCCGATGCACATCTGGATTCATTCTGTGATCTGTGGAGTATCAGAGTGTTGATTGAACACAGAAATTGCATCGGGATTGAATACAGCAGTCACCATGCGCACCTTCCTCACTGGGGGTAATGCCTCAAAGAGTTTACGCTTTGATCGTTCCATGGAAGACCAGAAGTAGTTTCCGATGCAAATCTGGAGGCATTCTGTAATCTGTGGACTATAAGAGTGTTGATGAAACACAGAAATTGCATCGGGATTGAATACAACAGTCGCCATGCGCACTTTCCTCCATGTGAGTAATGCCTCAAACAGTCTACGCTTTGATCGTTCCCAGGAAGACCAGTAGTAGTTTCCGATGCACATCTAGAGGTATTCTGTAATCTGTGGACTATCACAGTGTTGATGAAACACAGAAATTGTATCGGGACTGAATACAACAGTCACTATGCTCACTTTCCTACACGGGAGTAATGTCTCAAACAGTCTACGCTTTGATCGTTCCCAGGTAGACCAGTGGTAGTTTCCGATGCATATCTGGAGATATTCTGAAATCTGTGGTCTAACTGAGTCTTGATGAAACACAGAAATTGCATCGGGATTGAATACAACAGTCACCATGCGCCCTTTTCTCCATGGGAGTAATATCTCAAACAGTCCACGGTTTGAGTTCCCTGGAAGACCAGTAGTAGCCTCCGATTCACATCCGGAGGCATTCTGTTATAAGTGGACTATCAGAGTGTTGATGAAAAACAGAAATCGCATCGGGATTGAATACAACAGTCACCATGCGCACTTTCCACCATGGGAGTATTGTCTCAAACAGTGTACGCTTTGATCGTTCCCTGGAAGACCAGAAGGTAATTGCGATGCACATCTGGAGGCATTCTGTAATCTGTGGACTATCAGAGTGGTGATGAAACACAGAAATTGCATCGGGATTGAATACAGCAGTCACCATGCGCACTTTCCTCCACGGGAGTAATGTCTCATACAGTCTACGCTTTGATCGTTCCCTAGAAGACCAGTAGTAGTTTCCGATGCACATCTGAATGCATTCTGTATTTTGTGGACCTTCAAAGTGTTGATGAACGACAGAAATTGCATCGGGATTTAATACAACAGTCACCATGCGTACTTTCCTACATGTTAGTAATGTCTCAAACAGTCTACGCTTTGTTCGTTCCCTGGAAGACCAGTGGTAGTTTCCGATGCACATCTGGAGGCATTCTGTAATCTGTGGACTATCAGAGTGTTGATGAAACACAGATATTGCATCGGGATTGAATACAACAGTCACTATCCGCACTGTCCTCCACGGGAGTAATGTTTTAAACAGTCTACGCTTTGATCCGAACTGGAAGACCAGTAGTAGTATCCGATGCACATCTGGCGGCATTCTGTAATCTGTGGACTATCAGAGTGTTGACGAAACACAGAAATTGCATCGGGATTGAATTCAACAGTCACCATGCTCACTTTCCCTCACTGGAGTAATTTCTCAAATAGTCTACGCCCTGATCGTTCCCTGCAAGACCAGTAGTAGTTTCCGATGCACATCTGGTGGCATTCTGTAATCTGTGGACTATCAGAGTGTTGATGAAACACAGAAATTGCATCGGGATTGAATACAACAGTCACCATGCGCACATTCTCCACGGGAGTAATGTCTCAAACAGTCTACGCTTTGATCGTTCCCTGGAAGACCAGTAGAAGTTTCCGATGCACATCTGTTCGTCAGAGTGTTGATGAAACATAGAAATTGCATCGGGATTGAATACAACAGTCACTATGCGCACTTTCCCTCACGGGAGTAATGTCTCAAATAGTCTACGCTCTGATCGTTCCCTGGAAGACCAGTAGTAGTTTCCGATGCACATCTGGAGGCATTCTATAATTGTGGACGATCAGAGTGTTGACGAAACACAGAAATTGCATCGGGATTGAATACAACAGTCACCATGCGCACTTTCTCCATGGGAGTAATGTCTCAAACAGTCTACTTTTTGATCGTTCCCTGGAAGACCAGTAGTAGTATCCGATGCACATCTGGTGGCATTCTGTAATCTGTGGACTATCAGAGTGTTGATGAAGCACAGAAATTGCATCGGGACTGAATACAACAGTCACTATGCGCACTTTCCTCCACGGAGTAATGTCTCAAACAGTCTACGATTTGACCCTTCCCTTGAAGACCAGTAGTAGTTTCCGATGCACATCTGGAGTCATTCTGTAATCTGTGGTCTATCAGAGTGTTGATGAAACACAGAAATTGCATCGGGATTGAATACAACAGTCATCATGCGCACTTTCCTCCATGCGAGTATTGTCTCAAACACTCTACGCTTTGATCGTTCCCTGGAAGACCAGTAGTAGTTTCCGATGCACATCTGGAGGCATTCTGTAATCTGTGGACTATCAGAGTGTTGATGAAACACAGAAAATGCATCGGGATTCAATACAACAGTCACCATGCGCACTTTCCTCCATGGGAGTAATGTCTCAAACAGTCCACGCTTTGATCGTTCCCAAGAAGACCAGTAGTAGTTTCCGATGCACATCTGGATTCATTCTGTGATCTGTGGAGTATCAGAGTGTTGATTGAACACAGATATTGCATCGGGATTGAATACAGCAGTCACCATGCGCACCTTCCTCACTGGGGGTAATGCCTCAAAGAGTTTACGCTTTGATCGTTCCATGGAAGACCAGAAGTAGTTTCCGATGCAAATCTGGAGGCATTCTGTAATCTGTGGACTATAAGAGTGTTGATGAAACACAGAAATTGCATCGGGATTGAATACAACAGTCGCCATGCGCACTTTCCTCCATGTGAGTAATGCCTCAAACAGTCTACGCTTTGATCGTTCCCAGGAAGACCAGTAGTAGTTTCCGATGCACATCTAGAGGTATTCTGTAATCTGTGGACTATCACAGTGTTGATGAAACACAGAAATTGTATCGGGACTGAATACAACAGTCACTATGCTCACTTTCCTACACGGGAGTAATGTCTCAAACAGTCTACGCTTTGATCGTTCCCAGGTAGACCAGTGGTAGTTTCCGATGCATATCTGGAGATATTCTGAAATCTGTGGTCTAACTGAGTCTTGATGAAACACAGAAATTGCATCGGGATTGAATACAACAGTCACCATGCGCCCTTTTCTCCATGGGAGTAATATCTCAAACAGTCCACGGTTTGAGTTCCCTGGAAGACCAGTAGTAGCCTCCGATTCACATCCGGAGGCATTCTGTTATAAGTGGACTATCAGAGTGTTGATGAAAAACAGAAATCGCATCGGGATTGAATACAACAGTCACCATGCGCACTTTCCACCATGGGAGTATTGTCTCAAACAGTGTACGCTTTGATCGTTCCCTGGAAGACCAGAAGGTAATTGCGATGCACATCTGGAGGCATTCTGTAATCTGTGGACTATCAGAGTGGTGATGAAACACAGAAATTGCATCGGGATTGAATACAGCAGTCACCATGCGCACTTTCCTCCACGGGAGTAATGTCTCATACAGTCTACGCTTTGATCGTTCCCTAGAAGACCAGTAGTAGTTTCCGATGCACATCTGAATGCATTCTGTATTTTGTGGACCTTCAAAGTGTTGATGAACGACAGAAATTGCATCGGGATTTAATACAACAGTCACCATGCGTACTTTCCTACATGTTAGTAATGTCTCAAACAGTCTACGCTTTGTTCGTTCCCTGGAAGACCAGTGGTAGTTTCCGATGCACATCTGGAGGCATTCTGTAATCTGTGGACTATCAGAGTGTTGATGAAACACAGATATTGCATCGGGATTGAATACAACAGTCACTATCCGCACTGTCCTCCACGGGAGTAATGTTTTAAACAGTCTACGCTTTGATCCGAACTGGAAGACCAGTAGTAGTATCCGATGCACATCTGGCGGCATTCTGTAATCTGTGGACTATCAGAGTGTTGACGAAACACAGAAATTGCATCGGGATTGAATTCAACAGTCACCATGCTCACTTTCCCTCACTGGAGTAATTTCTCAAATAGTCTACGCCCTGATCGTTCCCTGCAAGACCAGTAGTAGTTTCCGATGCACATCTGGTGGCATTCTGTAATCTGTGGACTATCAGAGTGTTGATGAAACACAGAAATTGCATCGGGATTGAATACAACAGTCACCATGCGCACATTCTCCACGGGAGTAATGTCTCAAACAGTCTACGCTTTGATCGTTCCCTGGAAGACCAGTAGAAGTTTCCGATGCACATCTGTTCGTCAGAGTGTTGATGAAACATAGAAATTGCATCGGGATTGAATACAACAGTCACTATGCGCACTTTCCCTCACGGGAGTAATGTCTCAAATAGTCTACGCTCTGATCGTTCCCTGGAAGACCAGTAGTAGTTTCCGATGCACATCTGGAGGCATTCTATAATTGTGGACTATCAGAGTGTTGACGAAACACAGAAATTGCATCGGGATTGAATACAACAGTCACCATGCGCACTTTCCTCCATGGGAGTAATGTGTCAAACAGTCTACGCTTCGATAGTTCCGAAGAAGACCAGAAGTAGTTTCCGATGCATATCTGGAGGCATTCTGCAATCTGTGGAGTATCAGAGTGTTGATGAAACACAGATATGGCAATCTGATTGAATACAACAGTCACCATACGCAATTTCCTCCACGGGAGTAAAGTATCAAACAGTCTACGATTTGATCGTTCCCTGGAAAACCAGTAGTAGTTTCCGATGCACGTCTGGTGGCATTCTGTAATCTGTGGACTATCAGAGTGTTGATGAAGCACAGAAATTGCATCGGGACTGAATACAACAGTCACTATGCTCACTTTCCTACACGGGAGTATTGTCTCAAACAGTCTACGCTTTGTTCGTTCCCAGGTAGACCAGTGGTAGTTTCCGATGCACATCTGGAGACATTCTGAAATCTGTGGTCTAACTGAGTCTTGATGAAACACAGAAATTGCATCGGGATTGAATACAACAGTCACCATGCGCACTTTTCTCCATGGGAGTAATATCTCAAACAGTCCACGCTTTGAGTTCCCTGGAAGACCAGTAGTAGCCTCCGATTCACATCCGGAGGCATTCTGTTATAAGTGGACTATCAGAGTGTTGATGAAAAACAGAAATCGCATCGGGATTGAATACAACAGTCACCATGCGCACTTTCCTCCATGGGATTAGTGTGTCAAACAGTCTACGATTTGATCGTTCCGTGGAAGACCAGAAGTAGTTTCCGATGCATATCTGGTGGCATTCTGCAATCTGTGGAGTATCCGAGTGTTGATGAAACACAGAAATTGCATCGGAATTGAATACAACATTCACCATGCGCACTTTCCTAAATGGGAGTAGTATCTCAAACAGTCTACGCTTTGACCGTTCTCTGGAAGACCAGAAGTAGTCTCCGATGCACATCTGGAGGCATTCTGTAATCTGTTGACTATCATAGTGTTGATGAAACACAGAAATTGCATCGGGATTGAATACAACAGTCACCATGAACACTTTCCCTCACGTGAGTAATGTCTCAAATAGTCTACGCTCTGATCGTTCCGTGAAAGACCACGGGAGTAATGTCTCAAATAGTCTACGCTCTGATCGTTCCCTGGAAGACCAGTAGTAGTTTCCGATGCACATCTGGAATCATTCTGTAATCTGTGGTCTATCAGAGTGTTGATGAAACACAGAAATTGTATCGGGACTGAATACAACAGTCACCATGCACACTTTCCTCCATAGGAGTAGTGTCTCAAACAGTCTACGCTTTGATCGTTCCCTGGAAGACCAGTAGTAGTTTCCGATGCACATCTGGAGGCATTCTGTAATCTGTGGACTATCAGAGTGTTGATGAAACACAGAAAATGCATCGGGATTCAATACAACAGTCACCATGCGTACTTTCCTCCATGGGAGTAATGTCTCAAACAGTCCACGCTTTGATCGTTCCCAAGAAGACCAGTAGTAGTTTCCGATGCACATCTGGATTCATTCTGTGATCTGTGGAGTATCAGAGTGTTGATTGAACACAGAAATTGCATCGGGATTGAATACAGCAGTCACCATGCGCACCTTCCACACTGGGGGTAATGCCTCAAAGAGTTTACGCTTTGATCGTTCCATGGAAGACCAGAAGTAGTTTCCGATGCAAATCTGGAGGCATTCTGTAATCTGTGGACTATAAGAGTGTTGATGAAACACAGAAATTGCATCGGGATTGAATACAACAGTCGCCATGCGCACTTTCCTCCATGTGAGTAATGCCTCAAACAGTCTACGCTTTGATCGTTCCCAGGAAGACCAGTAGTAGTTTCCGATGCACATCTAGAGGTATTCTGTAATCTGTGGACTATCAGAGTGTTGATGAAACACAGAAATTGTATCGGGACTGAATACAACAGTCACCATGCACACTTTCCTCCATAGGAGTAGTGTCTCAAACAGTCTACGCTTTGATCGTTCACTGGTAGACCTGTAGTAGTTTCCGATGCACGTCTGGTGGCATTCTGTAATCTGTGGACTATCAGAGTGTTCATAAAACACAGAAATTGCATCGGGATTAAATACAACAGTCACCATGCGCACTTTTTTCCACAGGTGTAATGTCTCAAACAGTCTACGCTTTGATCGTTCCCTGGAAGACCAGTAGTAGTTTCCCATGCACATCTGGATGCATTCTGTAATCTGTGGACCTTTAAAGTGTTGATAAACCACAGAAATTGCATCGGGATTTAATACAACCGTCACCATGCGCACTTGCCTACATGTTAGTAATGTCTCAAACAGTCTACGTTTTGATCGTTCCCTGGAAGACCAGTAGTAGTTTCCGATGCACATCTGGATGCATTCTGTAATCTGTGGACCTTCAAAGTGTTGATGAACCACAGAAATTGCATCGGGATTAAATATAACAGTCATCATGCTCAATTGCCTAAATGTTAGTAATGTCTCAAACAGTCTACGTTTTGATCGTTTCCTGAAAGACCAGTGGTAGTTTACGATGCACATCTGGAGGCATTCTTTAATCTGTGGACTATCAGAGTGTTGATGAAACAAAGAAATTGCATCGGGATTGAATACAACAGTCACCATGCGCACTTTCTCCACGGGAGTAATGTGTCAAACAGTCTACATTTTGATCGTTCCCTGGAAGACCAGTAGTAGTTTCCGATGCACATCTGGTGGCATTCTGTAATCTGTGGACTATCAGAGTGTTGATGAAACACCTAAACTGCATCGGAATTGAATACAACAGTCACTATGCGCACTTTCTTCCACGGAGTAATGTCTCAAACAGTCTACGATTTGACCCTTCCCTGGAACACCAGTAGTAGTTTCCGATGCACATCTGGTGGCATTCTGTAATCTGTGGACTAACAGAGTGTTGACGAAACACAGAAATTGCATCGGGATTGAATACAACATTCACCATGAGCACTTTCCTCCAAGGGAGTAATGTTTCAAACAGTCTACGCTTTGATCGTTCCCTGGAAGACCAGAAGTAGTATCCGATGCACATATGGAGGCATTCTGTAATCTGTGGAGGATCAGAGTGTTGATGAAACACAGAAATCGCATCGGAATTGAATACAACAGTCATCATGCGCACTTTCCTCCATGGGAGTGTTGTCTCAAACAGTCTACGCTTTGATCGTTCCCTGGAAGACCAGTAGTAGTTTCCGATGCACATCTGGAGTCATTCTGTAATCTGTGGTCTATCAGAGTGTTGATGAAACACAGAAATTGTATCGGGACTGAATACAACAGTCACCATGCACACTTTCCTCCATAGGAGTAGTGTCTCAAACAGTCTACGCTTTGATCGTTCCCTGGAAGACCAGTAGTAGTTTCCGATGCACATCTGGAGGCATTCTGTAATCTGTGGACTATCAGAGTGTTGATGAAACACAGAAAATGCATCGGGATTCAATACAACAGTCACCATGCGTACTTTCCTCCATGGGAGTAATGTCTCAAACAGTCCACGCTTTGATCGTTCCCAAGAAGACCAGTAGTAGTTTCCGATGCACATCTGGATTCATTCTGTGATCTGTGGAGTATCAGAGTGTTGATTGAACACAGAAATTGCATCGGGATTGAATACAGCAGTCACCATGCGCACCTTCCACACTGGGGGTAATGCCTCAAAGAGTTTACGCTTTGATCGTTCCATGGAAGACCAGAAGTAGTTTCCGATGCAAATCTGGAGGCATTCTGTAATCTGTGGACTATAAGAGTGTTGATGAAACACAGAAATTGCATCGGGATTGAATACAACAGTCGCCATGCGCACTTTCCTCCATGTGAGTAATGCCTCAAACAGTCTACGCTTTGATCGTTCCCAGGAAGACCAGTAGTAGTTTCCGATGCACATCTAGAGGTATTCTGTAATCTGTGGACTATCAGAGTGTTGATGAAACACAGAAATTGTATCGGGACTGAATACAACAGTCACCATGCACACTTTCCTCCATAGGAGTAGTGTCTCAAACAGTCTACGCTTTGATCGTTCACTGGTAGACCTGTAGTAGTTTCCGATGCACGTCTGGTGGCATTCTGTAATCTGTGGACTATCAGAGTGTTCATAAAACACAGAAATTGCATCGGGATTAAATACAACAGTCACCATGCGCACTTTTTTCCACAGGTGTAATGTCTCAAACAGTCTACGCTTTGATCGTTCCCTGGAAGACCAGTAGTAGTTTCCCATGCACATCTGGATGCATTCTGTAATCTGTGGACCTTTAAAGTGTTGATAAACCACAGAAATTGCATCGGGATTTAATACAACCGTCACCATGCGCACTTGCCTACATGTTAGTAATGTCTCAAACACTCTACGTTTTGATCGTTCCCTGGAAGACCAGTAGTAGTTTCCGATGCACATCTGGATGCATTCTGTAATCTGTGGACCTTCAAAGTGTTGATGAACCACAGAAATTGCATCGGGATTAAATATAACAGTCATCATGCTCAATTGCCTAAATGTTAGTAATGTCTCAAACAGTCTACGTTTTGATCGTTTCCTGAAAGACCAGTGGTAGTTTACGATGCACATCTGGAGGCATTCTTTAATCTGTGGACTATCAGAGTGTTGATGAAACAAAGAAATTGCATCGGGATTGAATACAACAGTCACCATGCGCACTTTCTCCACGGGAGTAATGTGTCAAACAGTCTACATTTTGATCGTTCCCTGGAAGACCAGTAGTAGTTTCCGATGCACATCTGGTGGCATTCTGTAATCTGTGGACTATCAGAGTGTTGATGAAACACCTAAACTGCATCGGAATTGAATACAACAGTCACTATGCGCACTTTCTTCCACGGAGTAATGTCTCAAACAGTCTACGATTTGACCCTTCCCTGGAACACCAGTAGTAGTTTCCGTTGCACATCTGGTGGCATTCTGTAATCTGTGGAATAACAGAGTGTTGACGAAACACAGAAATTGCATCGGGATTGAATACAACATTCACCATGAGCACTTTCCTCCAAGGGAGTAATGTTTCAAACAGTCTACGCTTTGATCGTTCCCTGGAAGACCAGAAGTAGTATCCGATGCACATATGGAGGCATTCTGTAATCTGTGGAGGATCAGAGTGTTGATGAAACACAGAAATCGCATCGGAATTGAATACAACAGTCATCATGCGCACTTTCCTCCATGGGAGTGTTGTCTCAAACAGTCTACGCTTTGATCGTTCCCTGGAAGACCAGTAGTAGTTTCCGATGCACTTCTGCAGGCATTCTGTAATCTGTGGAGTATCAGAGTGTTGATGAAACACAGAAATCGCATCGGGATTGAATACAACAGTCATCATGCGCACTTTCCTCCATGGGAGTATTGTCTCAAACAGTCTACGCTTTGATCGTTCCCTGGAAGACCAGTAGTAGTTTCCGATGCACATCTGGAGGCATTCTGTAATCTGTGGACTATCAGAGTGTTGATGAAACACAGAAAATGCATCGGGATTCAATACAACAGTCACCATGCGCACTTTCCTCCATGGGAGTAATGTCTCAAACAGTCCACGCTTTGATCGTTCCCAAGAAGACCAGTAGTAGTTTCCCATGCACATCTGTATTCATTCTGTGATCTGTGGAGTATCAGAGTGTTGATGAAACACAGAAATTGCATCGGGATTGAATACAGCAGTCACCATGCGCACCTTCCTCACTGGGGGTAGTGCCTCAAAGAGTTTACGCTTTGATCGTTCCCAGGAAGACCAGTAGTAGTTTCCGATGCACATCTAGAGGTATTCTGTAATCTGTGGACTATCAGAGTGTTGATGAAACACAGAAATTGTATCGGGACTGAATACAACAGTCACCATGCGCACTTTCCTCCATGGGAGTAATGTCTCAAACAGTCCACGTTTTGATCGTTCCCTGAAAGACCAGTAGTAGTTACCGATACACATCAGGTGGCATTCTGTAATCTGTGGACTATCAGGGTGTTGATGAATCATAGAAATTGCATCGGGATTGAATACAACAGTCAAGATGCGCATTTTCCTCCACGGGAGTAATGTCTCAAACAGTCTACGCTTTGATCGTTCCCTGGAAGGCCAGTAGTAGTTTCCGATGCACGTCTAGTGGCATTCTGTAATCTGTGGACTATCAGAGTGTTGATGAAACACAGAAATTGCATTGGGATTGAATACAACAGTCACCATGCGCACTTTCTCCACGGGAGTAATGTCTCAAACAGTCTACTTTTTGATCGTTCCCTGGAAGACCAGTATTAGTTTCCGATGCACATCTGGTGGCATTCTGTAGTCTGTGGACTATCAGAGTGTTGATGAAACACTGAAAATGCATCGGGATTGAATACAACAGTCACAATGCGCATTTTCCTCCACGGGAGTAATGTCACAAACAGTCTACGTTTTGACACTTCCCTGGAAGACCAGTAATAGTTTCCCATGCACATCTGGTGGCATTCTGTAATCTGTGGACTATCAGGGTGTCGACGAAACCCAGAAATTGCATCGGGATTGATTACAACAGTCACCATGAGCACTTTCCCTCACGGGAATAATGTCTCATATTGTCTACGCTCTGATCGTTCCCTGGAAGACCACGGTAGCAATGTCTCAAATAGTCTATGCTCTGATCGCTCCCTGGAAGACCAGTAGTAGTTTCCGATGCACATCTGGAGGCATTCTGTAATCTGTGGACTATCAGAGTGTTGATGAAACACAGAAATAGCCTCGGGATTGAATACAACAGTCACCATTCGCACTTTCCTCCATGGGAGTAATGTCTCAAACAGTCTACGCTTTGATCGTTCCCTGGAAGACCAGTAGTAGTTTCCGATGCACATCTGGAGGCATTCTGTAATCTATGGACTATCAGAGTGTTGATGAAACACAGAAAATGCAACGGGATTGAATACAACTGTCACCATAAGCCCTTTCCTCCATGGGAGTAATTTCTCAAACAGTCCACGCTTTGATCGTTCCCAAAAAGACCAGTAGTAGTTTCCGATGCACATCTGGATTCATTCTGTAATCTGTTGAGTGTCAGAGTGTTGATGAAACACAGAAATTGCATAGGGATTGAATACAACAGTCACCATGCGCACTTTCCTAAATGGGAGTAGTATCTCAAACAGTCTACGCTTTTATCGTTCCCTCGAAGACCAAAAGTAGTCTCCAATGCACATCTGGAGGCATTCTGTAATCTGTTGACTATCATAGTGTTGATGAAACACAGAAATTGCATCGGGATTGAATACAACAGTCACCATGCGCACTTTCCTCCACGAGAGTAATGTCTCAAACAGTCTACGCTTTGATCGTTCACTGGAAGACCTGCAGTAGTTTCCGATGCACGTCTGGTGGCATTCTGTAATCTGTGGACTATCAGAGTGTTGATGAAACACAGAAATTGCATCGGGATTGAATACAACAGTCACCATGCGCACTTTCCTCAACGGGAGTAATGTCTCAAACAGTCTACGCTTTTATCGTTCCCTGGAAGACCAGTAGTAGATTCCGATGCACATCTGGTGGCATTCTGTAATCTGTGGACTATCAGTGTGTTAATGAAACACAGAAATTGCAGCGGGATTGAATACAATAGTCACCGTGCGCACTTTCCTCCACAGGTGTAATGTCTCAAACAGTCTACGATTTGATCGTTCCCTGGAAGACCAGTAGTAGTTTCCGATGCACATCTGGTGGCATTCTGTAATCTGTGGACTATCAGTGTGTTAATGAAACACAAAAATTCCAGCGGGATTGAATACAACAGTCACCATGCACACTTTCCTATACGGGTGTAAAGTCTGAAACAGTCTACGCTTTGATCGTTCCCTGGAAGACCAGTAGTAATTTCCGTTGCACGTCTAGTGGCATTCTGTAATCTGTGGACTATCAGAGTGTTGATGAAACACAGAAATTGCATCGGGACTGAATACAACAGTCACCATGCGCACTTTCTCCATGGGAGTAATGTCTCAAACAGTCTATTTTTTGATCGTTCCCTGGAAGACCAGTAGTAGTTTCAGTTGCACATCTGGTGGCATTCTGTAATCTGTGGACTATCAGAGTGTTGATGAAACACAGAAATTGCATCGGGATTAAATACAACAGTCACTATGCGCACTTTCCTCCACGGGAGTAATGTCTCAAACAGTCTACGCTTTGACCCATTCCTGGAAGACCAGTAGTAGTTTCCGATGCACATCTGGTGGCATTCTGTAATATGTGGTCTATTAGAGTGTTGACGAAAAACACAGAAATTGCATCAGGATTGAATACAACAGTCACCATGAGCACTTTCCCTCACGGGAGTAATGTCTCAAATAGTCTACGCTCTGATCTTTCCCTGGAAGACCACGGGAGTAATGTCTCAAATAGTCTACGCTCTAATCGTTCCCTAGAAGACCAGTAGTAGTTTCCGATGCACATCTGGAGGCATTCTGTAATCTGCGGTCTATCAGAGTGTTGATGAAACACAGAAATTGCATCGGGATTGATTACAACAGTCACCATGAGCACTTTCCTCCATGGGAGTAATGTTTCAAACAGTCTAAGCTTTGATCGTTCCCTGGAAGACCATTAGTAGTATCCGATGCACATCTGGAGGCATTCTGTAAACTGTGGAGTATCAGAGTGTTGATGAAACACAGAAATTGCATCGAGATTGAATACAACAGTCACCATGCGCACTTTCCTCCCTGGGAGTAATGTCTCACACAGTCTACGATTTGATCGTTCCCTGGAGGACCTGTAGTAGTTTCCGATGCACATCTGGAGGCATTCTGTAATCTGTGGACTATCAGAGTGTTGATGAAACACAGAAAATGCATCGGAATTGAATACAACAGCCACCATGCGCACTTTCCTCCATGGGAGTAATGTCTCAAACAGTCAACGCTTTGATAGTTACCAAGAAGACCAGTAGTAGTTTCCGATGCACATCTGGTGGCATTCTGTAGTCTGTGGAGTATCAGAGTGTTGATGAAACACTGAAATTGCATCGGGATTGAATACAACAGTCACCATGCGCACTTTCCTAAATGGGAGTAGTATCTCAAACAGTCTACGCTTTAATCGTTCCCTGGAAGACCAAAAGTAGTCTCCGATGCACATCTGGAGGCATTCTGTAATCTGTTGACTATCATAGTGTTGATGAAACACAGAAATTGCATCGGGATTGAATACAACAGTCAGCATGCGCACTTTTCTCCATGGGAGTAATGTCTCAAACAGTCTACGCTCTGATCGTTCCCAGGAAGACCAGTGGTAGTTTCCGATGCACATCTGGAGACATTCTGAAATCTGTGGACTAACTGAGTGTTGATAAAACACAGAAATTGCATCGGGATTGAATACAACAGTCACCATGCGCACTTTAATCCATGGTAGTAATATCTCAAAGAGTCTACGCTTTGAGTTCCCTGGAAGACCAGTAGTAGCTTCCGATTCACATCTGGAAGCATTCTGTAATAAGTGGACTATCAGAGTGTTGATGAAAAACAGAAATCGCATCGAGGTTGAATACAACAGTCACCGTGCGCACTATCTTCCATGGGAGTAGTGTCTCAAACAGTCTACGCTTTGATCGTTCCCAGGAAGTCCAGAAGGTGATTCCCATGCACATCTGGAGGCATTCTGTAATCTGTCTACTATCAGAGTGTTGATGGAACACAGAAATGGCATCATATTGAATACAACAGTCACCATGCGCACTTTCCTCCACGAGAGTAATGTCTCAAACAGTCTACGCTTTGATCGTTCACTGGAAGACTTGTAGTAGTTTCCGATGCACGTCTGGTGGCATTCTGTAATCTGTTGACGATCAGTTTGTTGATGAAACACAGAAATTGCATCGGGATTGAATACAACAGTCACCATGCGCACTTTCCTCAACGGGAGTAATGTCTCAAACAGTCTACCCTTTTATCGTTCCCTGGAAGACCAGTAGTAGTTTCCGATGCACATCTGGTGGCATTCTGTAATCTGTGTACTATCAGAGTGTTGACGAAACACAGAAATTTCATCGGAATTGAATTCAACAGTCACCATGCGCAATTTCCCTCGCGGGAGTAATGTCTCAAATAGTCTACGCTCTGATCGTTCCCTGGAAGACCACGGGAGTAATGTCTCAAATAGTCTACGCTCTGATCGTTCCCTGGAAGACCAGTAATAGTTTCCGATGCACATCTGGAGGCATTCTGTAATCTGTGGTCTATCAGAGTGTTGATGAAACACAGAAATTGCATCGGGATTGATTACAACAGTCACCATGAGCACTTTCCTCCATGGGAGTAATGTTTCAAACAGTATACGCTTTGATCGTTCCATGGAAGACCAGAAGTAGTTTCCAATGCACATCTGGAGGCATTCTGTAATCTGTGGACTATCAGAGTGTTGATGAAACACGGAAATTGTATCGGGATTGAATACAACAGTCACTATGCGCACTTTCCTCCACGGTGTAATGTCTCAAACAGTCTATGACTTGATCCTTCCCTGGAAGACCAGTAGTAGTTTCCGATGCACATCTGGAGGCATTCTGTAATCTGTGGACTATCAGAGTGTTGATGAAACACAGAAATTGCATCGGGATTGAATACAACAGTCACCATGCGCACTTTCCTACATGGGAGTAATGTCTCAAACAGTCAACGCTTTGATCGTTCCCAGGAAGACCAGAAGTAGTTTCAGATGCACATCTGGTGGCATTCTGTAATCAGTGGATTATCAGTGTGTTAATGAAACACAGAAATTGCAGCGGGATTGAATACAACAGTCACCATGCGCACTTTCCTCCACAGGTGTAATGTCTCAAACAGTCTACGCTTTGATCGTTAACTGGAAGACCAGTAGTAGTTTCCGATGCACATCTGGATGCATTCTGTAATCTGTGGACCTTTAAAGTGTTGATAAACCACAGAAATTGCATCGCTATTTAATACAACAGTCACAATGCGCACTTGCCTACATGTTAGTAATGTCTCAAACAGTCTACGCTTTGATCGTTCCCTGGAAGACCAGTAGTAATTTCCGATGCACATCTGGATGCATTATGTAATCTGTGGACCTTCAAAGTGTTGATGAACCACAGAAATTGCATCGGGATTGAATACAACAGTCACCATGCGCACTTTCTCCATGGGAGTAATGTCTCAAACAGTCTACTTTTTGATCATTCCCTGGAAGACCAGTAGTTGTTTCAGATGCACGTCTGGTATCATTCTGTAATCTGTGGACTATCAGAGTGTTGATGAAACACCGAAATTGCATCGGGATTGAATACAACAGTCACTATGCGTACTTTCCTCCACGGGAGTAATGTCTCAAACAGTCTACGCATTGACCCATCCCTGGAAGACCAGTAGTAGTTTCCGATGCACATCTGGTGGCATTCTGTAATCTGTGGACTATCAGAGTGTTGACGAAACACAGAAATTGCATGGGGATTGAATACAACGGTCATCATGAGCACTTTCCTCCATGGGAGTAATGTTTCAAACAGTCTAAGCTTTGATCGTTCCCTGGAAGACCATTAGTAGTATCCGATGCACATCTGGAGGCATTCTGTAAACTGTGGAGTATCAGAGTGTTGATGAAACACAGAAATTGCATCGAGATTGAATACAACAGTCACCATGCGCACTTTCCTCCATGGGAGTAATGTCTCACACAGTCTACGATTTGATCGTTCCCTGGAGGACCTGTAGTAGTTTCCGATGCACATCTGGAGGCATTCTGTAATCTGTGGACTATCAGAGTGTTGATGAAACACAGAAAATGCATCGGAATTGAATACAACAGCCACCATGCGCACTTTCCTCCATGGGAGTAATGTCTCAAACAGTCAACGCTTTGATAGTTACCAAGAAGACCAGTAGTAGTTTCCGATGCACATCTGGTGGCATTCTGTAGTCTGTGGAGTATCAGAGTGTTGATGAAACACTGAAATTGCATCGGGATTGAATACAACAGTCACCATGCGCACTTTCCTAAATGGGAGTAGTATCTCAAACAGTCTACGCTTTAATCGTTCCCTGGAAGACCAAAAGTAGTCTCCGATGCACATCTGGAGGCATTCTGTAATCTGTTGACTATCATAGTGTTGATGAAACACAGAAATTGCATCGGGATTGAATACAACAGTCAGCATGCGCACTTTTCTCCATGGGAGTAATGTCTCAAACAGTCTACGCTCTGATCGTTCCCAGGAAGACCAGTGGTAGTTTCCGATGCACATCTGGAGACATTCTGAAATCTGTGGACTAACTGAGTGTTGATAAAACACAGAAATTGCATCGGGATTGAATACAACAGTCACCATGCGCACTTTAATCCATGGTAGTAATATCTCAAAGAGTCTACGCTTTGAGTTCCCTGGAAGACCAGTAGTAGCTTCCGATTCACATCTGGAAGCATTCTGTAATAAGTGGACTATCAGAGTGTTGATGAAAAACAGAAATCGCATCGAGGTTGAATACAACAGTCACCGTGCGCACTATCTTCCACGGGAGTAGTGTCTCAAACAGTCTACGCTTTGATCGTTCCCAGGAAGTCCAGAAGGTGATTCCCATGCACATCTGGAGGCATTCTGTAATCTGTCTACTATCAGAGTGTTGATGGAACACAGAAATGGCATCATATTGAATACAACAGTCACCATGCGCACTTTCCTCCACGAGAGTAATGTCTCAAACAGTCTACGCTTTGATCGTTCACTGGAAGACTTGTAGTAGTTTCCGATGCACGTCTGGTGGCATTCTGTAATCTGTTGACGATCAGTTTGTTGATGAAACACAGAAATTGCATCGGGATTGAATACAACAGTCACCATGCGCACTTTCCTCAACGGGAGTAATGTCTCAAACAGTCTACCCTTTTATCGTTCCCTGGAAGACCAGTAGTAGTTTCCGATGCACATCTGGTGGCATTCTGTAATCTGTGGACTATCAGTGTGTTAATGAAACACAGAAATTGCAGCGGGATTGAATACAACAGTCACCATGCGCACTTTCCTCCAAAGGTGTAATGTCTCAAACAGTCTACGTTTTGATCGTTCCCTGGAAGACCAGTAGTAGTTTCCGATGCACATCTGGATGCATTCTGTAATCTGTGGACCTTTAAAGTGTTGATAAACCACAGAAATTGCATCGGGATTAAATAAAACAGTCACCATGAACACTTTCCTATACGGTTGTAATGTCTCAAACAGTCTACGCTTTGACCCATCCCTGGAAGACCAGTAGTAGTTTCCGATGCACATCTGGTGGCATTCTGTAATCTGTGTACTATCAGAGTGTTGACGAAACACAGAAATTTCATCGGAATTGAATTCAACAGTCACCATGCGCAATTTCCCTCGCGGGAGTAATGTCTCAAATAGTCTACGCTCTGATCGTTCCCTGGAAGACCACGGGAGTAATGTCTCAAATAGTCTACGCTCTGATCGTTCCCTGGAAGACCAGTAATAGTTTCCGATGCACATCTGGAGGCATTCTGTAATCTGTGGTCTATCAGAGTGTTGATGAAACACAGAAATTGCATCGGGATTGATTACAACAGTCACCATGAGCACTTTCCTCCATGGGAGTAATGTTTCAAACAGTATACGCTTTGATCGTTCCATGGAAGACCAGAAGTAGTTTCCAATGCACATCTGGAGGCATTCTGTAATCTGTGGACTATCAGAGTGTTGATGAAACACGGAAATTGTATCGGGATTGAATACAACAGTCACTATGCGCACTTTCCTCCACGGTGTAATGTCTCAAACAGTCTACGCTTTGATCCGTAACTGGAAGACCAGTAGTAGTTTCCGATGCACATCTGGTGGCATTCTGTAATCTGTGGACTATCAGAGTGTTGACGAAACACAGAAATTGCATCAGGATTGAATTCAACAGTCACCATGCGCAATTTCCCTCACGGGAGTAATGTCTCTAATAGTCTACGCTCTGGTCGTTCCCTTGAAGACCAGTAGTAGTTTCCGATGCACATCTGGAGGCATTCTGTAATCTGTGGACTATCAGAGTGTTGATGAAACACAGAAATTGCATCGGGATTGAATACAACAGTCACCATGCGCACTTTCCTACATGGGAGTAATGTCTCAAACAGTCAACGCTTTGATCGTTCCCAGGAAGACCAGAAGTAGTTTCAGATGCACATCTGGTGGCATTCTGTAATCAGTGGATTATCAGTGTGTTAATGAAACACAGAAATTGCAGCGGGATTGAATACAACAGTCACCATGCGCACTTTCCTCCACAGGTGTAATGTCTCAAACAGTCTACGCTTTGATCGTTAACTGGAAGACCAGTAGTAGTTTCCGATGCACATCTGGATGCATTCTGTAATCTGTGGACCTTTAAAGTGTTGATAAACCACAGAAATTGCATCGCTATTTAATACAACAGTCACAATGCGCACTTGCCTACATGTTAGTAATGTCTCAAACAGTCTACGCTTTGATCGTTCCCTGGAAGACCAGTAGTAATTTCCGATGCACATCTGGATGCATTATGTAATCTGTGGACCTTCAAAGTGTTGATGAACCACAGAAATTGCATCGGGATTGAATACAACAGTCACCATGCGCACTTTCTCCATGGGAGTAATGTCTCAAACAGTCTACTTTTTGATCGTTCCCTGGAAGACCAGTAGTTGTTTCAGATGCACGTCTGGTATCATTCTGTAATCTGTGGACTATCAGAGTGTTGATGAAACACCGAAATTGCATCGGGATTGAATACAACAGTCACTATGCGTACTTTCCTCCACGGGAGTAATGTCTCAAACAGTCTACGCATTGACCCATCCCTGGAAGACCAGTAGTAGTTTCCGATGCACATCTGGTGGCATTCTGTAATCTGTGGACTATCAGAGTGTTGACGAAACACAGAAATTGCATGGGGATTGAATACAACGGTCATCATGAGCACTTTCCACCATGGGAGTAATGTCTCAAATAGTCTACGCTCTGATCGTTCCCTGGAAGACCAGTAGTAGTTTCCGATGCACATCTGGAGGCATTCTGTAATCTGTGGTCTATCAGAGTATTGATGAAACACAGAAATTGCATCGGGATTGATTATAACAGTCACCATGAGCACTTTCCTCCACGGGAGTAATGTTTCAAACAGTCTACGCTTTGATCGTTCCCTGGAAGACCAGAAGTAGTATCCGATGCACATCTGGAGGCATTCTGTAATCTGTGGAGTGTCAGAGTGTTGATGAAACACAGAAATTGCATCGGGAATGAATGCAACAGTCACCATGCGCACTTTCCTCCATGGGAGTAATGTCTCAAACAGTCCACGATTTGATCGTTCCCTGGAAGACCAGTAGTAGTTTCCGATGCACATCTGGAGGCATTCTGTAATCTGTGGACTATCAGAGTGTTGATGAAACACAGAAATTGCATCGGGATTGAATACAACAGTCACCATGAGCACTTTCCTCCATGGGAGTAATGTTTCAAACAGTCTACGCTTTGATCGTTAACTGGAAGACCAGTAGTAGTTTCCGATGCACATCTGGATGCATTCTGTAATCTGTGGACCTTTAAAGTGTTGATAAACCACAGAAATTCCATCGGGATTTAATACAACAGTCACCATACGCACTTGCCTACATGTTAGTAATGTCTCAAACAGTCTACGCTTTGATCGTTCCCTGGAAGACCAGTAGTAATTTCCGATGCACATCTGGATGCATTCTGTAATCTGTGGACCTTCAAAGTGTTGATGAACCACAGAAATTGCATCGGGATTGAATATAACAGTCACCATGCGCAATTGCCTAAATGTTAGTAATGTCTCAAACAGTCTACGTTTTGATCGTTCCCTGAAAGACCAGTGGTAGTTTCCGATGCACATCTGGAGGCATTCTGTAATCTGTGGACTATCAGAGTGTTGATGAAACACAGAAATTGCATCGCGATTGAATTCAACAGTCACCATGCGCACGTTCCTCCATGGGAGTAATGTCTCAAACAGTCTACACTTTGATCGTTCCCTGGAAGACCAGTAGTAGTTTCCGATGCACGTCTGGTGGCATTCTGTAATCTGTGGACTATCAGAGTGTTGATGAAACACAGAAATTGAATCGGGATTGAATACAACAGTCACCATGCGCACTTTCTCCACGGGAGTAATGTCTCAAACAGTCTACTTTTTGATCGTTAACTGGAAGACCAGTATTAGTATCCGATGCACATCTGGTGGCATTCTGTAATCTGTGGACTATCAGAGTGTTGATGAAACACCGAAATTGCATCCGGATTGAATACAACAGTCACTATGCCCACTTTCCACCACGGAAGTAATGTCTCAAACAGTCTACGCTTTGACCCTTCCCTGGAAGACCAGTAGTAGTTTCCGATGCACGTCTGGTGGCATTCTGTAATCTGTGGACTATCAGAGTGTTGATGAAACACAGAAATTGCATCGGGATTGAATACAACAGTCACCATGAGCACTTTCCTCCATGGGAGTAATGTTTCAAACAGTCTACGCTTTGATCGTTAACTGGAAGACCAGTAGTAGTTTCCGATGCACATCTGGATGCATTCTGTAATCTGTGGACCTTTAAAGTGTTGATAAACCACAGAAATTCCATCGGGATTTAATACAACAGTCACCATACGCACTTGCCTACATGTTAGTAATGTCTCAAACAGTCAACGCTTTGATAGTTACCAAGAAGACCAGTAGTAGTTTCCGATGCACATCTGGTGGCATTCTGTAATCTGTGGAGTATCAGAGTGTTGATGAAACACTGAAATTGCATCGGGATTGAATACAACAGTCACCATGCGCACTTTCCTAAATGGGAGTAGTATCTCAAACAGTCTACGCTTTAATCGTTCTCTGGAAGACCAAAAGTAGTCTCCGATGCACATCTGGAGGCATTCTGTAATCTGTTGACTATCATAGTGTTGATGAAACACAGAAAATGCATCGGGATTGAATACAACAGTCAGCATGCGCACTTTTCTCCATGGGAGTAATGTCTCAAACAGTCTACGCTCTGATCGTTCCCAGGAAGACCAGTGGTAGTTTCCGATGCACATCTGGAGACATTCTGAAATCTGTGGACTAACTGAGTGTTGATAAAACACAGAAATTGCATCGGGATTGAATACAACAGTCACCATGCGCACTTAAATCCATGGTAGTAATATCTCAAAGAGTCTACGCTTTGAGTTCCCTGGAAGACCAGTAGTAGCTTCCGATTCACATCTGGAAGCATTCTGTAATAAGTGGACTATCAGAGTGTTGATGAAAAACAGAAATCGCATCGAGGTTGAATACAACAGTCACCGTGCGCACTATCTTCCATGGGAGTAGTGTCTCAAACAGTCTACGTTTTGATCGTTCCCAGGAAGACCAGAAGGTGATTCCCATGCACATCTGGAGGCATTCTGTAATCTGTCTACTATCAGAGTGTTGATGGAACACAGAAATTGCATCATATTGAATACAACAGTCACCATGCGCACTTTCCTCCACGAGAGTAACGTCTCAAACAGTCTACGCTTTGATCGTTCACTGGAAGACCTGTAGTAGTTTCCGATGCACGTCTGGTGGCATTCTGTAATCTGTTGACGATCAGTTTGTTGATGAAACACAGAAATTGCATCGGGATTGAATACAACAGTCACCATGCGCACTTTCCTCAACGGGAGTAATGTCTCAAACAGTCTACCCTTTTATCGTTCCCTGGAAGACCAGTAGTAGTTTCCGATGCACATCTGGTGGCATTCTGTAATCTGTGGACTATCAGTGTGTTAATGAAACACAGAAATTGCAGCGGGATTGAATACAACAGTCACCATGCGCACTTTCCTCCAAAGGTGTAATGTCTCAAACAGTCTACGTTTTGATCGTTCCCTGGAAGACCAGTAGTAGTTTCCGATGCACATCTGGATGCATTCTGTAATCTGTGGACCTTTAAAGTGTTGATAAACCACAGAAATTGCATCGGGATTAAATACAACAGTCACCATGAACACTTTCCTATACGCTTGTAATGTCTGAAACAGTCTACGCTTTGATCGTTCCCTGGAAGTCCAGTAGTTATTTCCGATGCACGTCTGGTGGCATTCTGTAATCTGTGGACTATCAGAGTGTTGATGAAACACAGAAATTGCATCGGGATTGAATACAACAGTCACCATGCGCACTTTCTCCATGGGAGTAATGTCTCAAACAGTCTACTTTTTGATCGTTCCCTGGAAGACCAGTAGTAGTTTCAGATGCACATCTGGTGGCATTCTGTAATCTGTGGACTATCAGAGTGTTGATGAAACACCGAAATTGCATCGGGATTGAATACAACAGTCACTATGCGCACTTTCCTCCACGGGAGTAATGTCTCAAACAGTCTACGCTTTGACCCATCCCTGGAAGACCAGTAGTAGTTTCCGATGCACATCTGGTGGCATTCTGTAATCTGTGTACTATCAGAGTGTTGACGAAACACAGAAATTTCATCGGGATTGAATTCAACAGTCACCATGCGCAATTTCCCTCGCGGGAGTAATGTCTCAAATAGTCTACGCTCTGATCGTTCCCTGGAAGACCACGGGAGTAATGTCTCAAATAGTCTACGCTCTGATCGTTCCCTGGAAGACCAGTAATAGTTTCCGATGCACATCTGGAGGCATTCTGTAATCTGTGGTCTATCAGAGTGTTGATGAAACACAGAAATTGCATCGGGATTGATTACAACAGTCACCATGAGCACTTTCCTCCATGGGAGTAATGTTTCAAACAGTATACGCTTTGATCGTTCCATGGAAGACCAGAAGTAGTTTCCAATGCACATCTGGAGGCATTCTGTAATCTGTGGACTATCAGAGTGTTGATGAAACACGGAAATTGTATCGGGATTGAATACAACAGTCACTATGCGCACTTTCCTCCACGGTGTAATGTCTCAAACAGTCTACGCTTTGATCCGTAACTGGAAGACCAGTAGTAGTTTCCGATGCACATCTGGTGGCATTCTGTAATCTGTGGACTATCAGAGTGTTGACGAAACACAGAAATTGCATCAGGATTGAATTCAACAGTCACCATGCGCAATTTCCCTCACGGGAGTAATGTCTCTAATAGTCTACGCTCTGGTCGTTCCCTTGAAGACCAGTAGTAGTTTCCGATGCACATCTGGAGGCATTCTGTAATCTGTGGACTATCAGAGTGTTGATGAAACACAGAAATTGCATCGGGATTGAATACAACAGTCACCATGCGCACTTTCCTACATGGGAGTAATGTCTCAAACAGTCAACGCTTTGATCGTTCCCAGGAAGACCAGAAGTAGTTTCAGATGCACATCTGGTGGCATTCTGTAATCAGTGGATTATCAGTGTGTTAATGAAACACAGAAATTGCAGCGGGATTGAATACAACAGTCACCATGCGCACTTTCCTCCACAGGTGTAATGTCTCAAACAGTCTACGCTTTGATCGTTAACTGGAAGACCAGTAGTAGTTTCCGATGCACATCTGGATGCATTCTGTAATCTGTGGACCTTTAAAGTGTTGATAAACCACAGAAATTGCATCGCTATTTAATACAACAGTCACAATGCGCACTTGCCTACATGTTAGTAATGTCTCAAACAGTCTACGCTTTGATCGTTCCCTGGAAGACCAGTAGTAATTTCCGATGCACATCTGGATGCATTATGTAATCTGTGGACCTTCAAAGTGTTGATGAACCACAGAAATTGCATCGGGATTGAATACAACAGTCACCATGCGCACCTTCTCCATGGGAGTAATGTCTCAAACAGTCTACTTTTTGATCGTTCCCTGGAAGACCAGTAGTTGTTTCAGATGCACGCCTGGTATCATTCTGTAATCTGTGGACTATCAGAGTGTTGATGAAACACCGAAATTGCATCGGGATTGAATACAACAGTCACTATGCGTACTTTCCTCCACGGGAGTAATGTCTCAAACAGTCTACGCATTGACCCATCCCTGGAAGACCAGTAGTAGTTTCCGATGCACATCTGGTGGCATTCTGTAATCTGTGGACTATCAGAGTGTTGACGAAACACAGAAATTGCATGGGGATTGAATACAACGGTCATCATGAGCACTTTCCACCATGGGAGTAATGTCTCAAATAGTCTACGCTCTGATCGTTCCCTGGAAGACCAGTAGTAGTTTCCGATGCACATCTGGAGGCATTCTGTAATCTGTGGTCTATCAGAGTGTTGATGAAACACAGAAATTGAATCGGGATTGAATACAACAGTCACCATGCGCACTTTCTCCACGGGAGTAATGTCTCAAACAGTCTACTTTTTGATCGTTAACTGGAAGACCAGTATTAGTATCCGATGCACATCTGGTGGCATTCTGTAATCTGTGGACTATCAGAGTGTTGATGAAACACCGAAATTGCATCCGGATTGAATACAACAGTCACCATGCGCACTTTAATCCATGGTAGTAATATCTCAAAGAGTCTACGCTTTGAGTTCCCTGGAAGACCAGTAGTAGCTTCCGATTCACATCTGGAAGCATTCTGTAATAAGTGGACTATCAGAGTGTTGATGAAAAACAGAAATCGCATCGAGGTTGAATACAACAGTCACCGTGCGCACTATCTTCCACGGGAGTAGTGTCTCAAACAGTCTACGCTTTGATCGTTCCCAGGAAGTCCAGAAGGTGATTCCCATGCACATCTGGAGGCATTCTGTAATCTGTCTACTATCAGAGTGTTGATGGAACACAGAAATGGCATCATATTGAATACAACAGTCACCATGCGCACTTTCCTCCACGAGAGTAATGTCTCAAACAGTCTACGCTTTGATCGTTCACTGGAAGACTTGTAGTAGTTTCCGATGCACGTCTGGTGGCATTCTGTAATCTGTTGACGATCAGTTTGTTGATGAAACACAGAAATTGCATCGGGATTGAATACAACAGTCACCATGCGCACTTTCCTCAACGGGAGTAATGTCTCAAACAGTCTACCCTTTTATCGTTCCCTGGAAGACCAGTAGTAGTTTCCGATGCACATCTGGTGGCATTCTGTAATCTGTGGACTATCAGTGTGTTAATGAAACACAGAAATTGCAGCGGGATTGAATACAACAGTCACCATGCGCACTTTCCTCCAAAGGTGTAATGTCTCAAACAGTCTACGTTTTGATCGTTCCCTGGAAGACCAGTAGTAGTTTCCGATGCACATCTGGATGCATTCTGTAATCTGTGGACCTTTAAAGTGTTGATAAACCACAGAAATTGCATCGGGATTAAATACAACAGTCACCATGAACACTTTCCTATACGGTTGTAATGTCTCAAACAGTCTACGCTTTGACCCATCCCTGGAAGACCAGTAGTAGTTTCCGATGCACATCTGGTGGCATTCTGTAATCTGTGTACTATCAGAGTGTTGACGAAACACAGAAATTTCATCGGAATTGAATTCAACAGTCACCATGCGCAATTTCCCTCGCGGGAGTAATGTCTCAATCAGTCAACGCTTTGATCGTTCCCAGGAAGACCAGAAGTAGTATCCGATGCACATCTGGAGGCATTCTGTAATCTGTGGAGTGTCAGAGTGTTGATGAAACACAGAAATTGCATCGGGAATGAATGCAACAGTCACCATGCGCACTTTCCTCCATGGGAGTAATGTCTCAAACAGTCCACGATTTGATCGTTCCCTGGAAGACCAGTAGTAGTTTCCGATGCACATCTGGAGGCATTCTGTAATCTGTGGACTATCAGAGTGTTGATGAAACACAGAAATTGCATCGGGATTGAATACAACAGTCACCATGAGCACTTTCCTCCATGGGAGTAATGTTTTAAACAGTCTACGCTTTGATCGTTAACTGGAAGACCAGTAGTAGTTTCCGATGCACATCTGGATGCATTCTGTAATCTGTGGACCTTTAAAGTGTTGATAAACCACAGAAATTCCATCGGGATTTAATACAACAGTCACCATACGCACTTGCCTACATGTTAGTAATGTCTCAAACAGTCTACGCTTTGATCGTTCCCTGGAAGACCAGTAGTAATTTCCGATGCACATCTGGATGCATTCTGTAATCTGTGGACCTTCAAAGTGTTGATGAACCACAGAAATTGCATCGGGATTGAATATAACAGTCACCATGCGCAATTGCCTAAATGTTAGTAATGTCTCAAACAGTCTACGTTTTGATCGTTCCCTGAAAGACCAGTGGTAGTTTCCGATGCACATCTGGAGGCATTCTGTAATCTGTGGACTATCAGAGTGTTGATGAAACACAGAAATTGCATCGCGATTGAATTCAACAGTCACCATGCGCACGTTCCTCCATGGGAGTAATGTCTCAAACAGTCTACACTTTGATCGTTCCCTGGAAGACCAGTAGTAGTTTCCGATGCACGTCTGGTGGCATTCTGTAATCTGTGGACTATCAGAGTGTTGATGAAACACAGAAATTGAATCGGGATTGAATACAACAGTCACCATGCGCACTTTCTCCACGGGAGTAATGTCTCAAACAGTCTACTTTTTGATCGTTAACTGGAAGACCAGTATTAGTATCCGATGCACATCTGGTGGCATTCTGTAATCTGTGGACTATCAGAGTGTTGATGAAACACCGAAATTGCATCCGGATTGAATACAACAGTCACTATGCCCACTTTCCACCACGGAAGTAATGTCTCAAACAGTCTACGCTTTGACCCTTCCCTGGAAGACCAGTAGTAGTTTCCGATGCACGTCTGGTGGCATTCTGTAATCTGTGGACTATCAGAGTGTTGATGAAACACTGAAATTGCATCGGGATTGAATACAACAGTCACCATGCGCACTTTCCTAAATGGGAGTAGTATCTCAAACAGTCTACGCTTTAATCGTTCTCTGGAAGACCAAAAGTAGTCTCCGATGCACATCTGGAGGCATTCTGTAATCTGTTGACTATCATAGTGTTGATGAAACACAGAAAATGCATCGGGATTGAATACAACAGTCAGCATGCGCACTTTTCTCCATGGGAGTAATGTCTCAAACAGTCTACGCTCTGATCGTTCCCAGGAAGACCAGTGGTAGTTTCCGATGCACATCTGGAGACATTCTGAAATCTGTGGACTAACTGAGTGTTGATAAAACACAGAAATTGCATCGGGATTGAATACAACAGTCACCATGCGCACTTAAATCCATGGTAGTAATATCTCAAAGAGTCTACGCTTTGAGTTCCCTGGAAGACCAGTAGTAGCTTCCGATTCACATCTGGAAGCATTCTGTAATAAGTGGACTATCAGAGTGTTGATGAAAAACAGAAATCGCATCGAGGTTGAATACAACAGTCACCGTGCGCACTATCTTCCATGGGAGTAGTGTCTCAAACAGTCTACGTTTTGATCGTTCCCAGGAAGACCAGAAGGTGATTCCCATGCACATCTGGAGGCATTCTGTAATCTGTCTACTATCAGAGTGTTGATGGAACACAGAAATTGCATCATATTGAATACAACAGTCACCATGCGCACTTTCCTCCACGAGAGTAACGTCTCAAACAGTCTACGCTTTGATCGTTCACTGGAAGACCTGTAGTAGTTTCCGATGCACGTCTGGTGGCATTCTGTAATCTGTTGACGATCAGTTTGTTGATGAAACACAGAAATTGCATCGGGATTGAATACAACAGTCACCATGCGCACTTTCCTCAACGGGAGTAATGTCTCAAACAGTCTACCCTTTTATCGTTCCCTGGAAGACCAGTAGTAGTTTCCGATGCACATCTGGTGGCATTCTGTAATCTGTGGACTATCAGTGTGTTAATGAAACACAGAAATTGCAGCGGGATTGAATACAACAGTCACCATGCGCACTTTCCTCCAAAGGTGTAATGTCTCAAACAGTCTACGTTTTGATCGTTCCCTGGAAGACCAGTAGTAGTTTCCGATGCACATCTGGATGCATTCTGTAATCTGTGGACCTTAAAGTGTTGATAAACCACAGAAATTGCATCGCTATTTAATACAACAGTCACAATGCGCACTTGCCTACATGTTAGTAATGTCTCAAACAGTCTACGCTTTGATCGTTCCCTGGAAGACCAGTAGTAATTTCCGATGCACATCTGGATGCATTATGTAATCTGTGGACCTTCAAAGTGTTGATGAACCACAGAAATTGCATCGGGATTGAATACAACAGTCACCATGCGCACTTTCTCCATGGGAGTAATGTCTCAAACAGTCTACTTTTTGATCGTTCCCTGGAAGACCAGTAGTTGTTTCAGATGCACGTCTGGTATCATTCTGTAATCTGTGGACTATCAGAGTGTTGATGAAACACCGAAATTGCATCGGGATTGAATACAACAGTCACTATGCGTACTTTCCTCCACGGGAGTAATGTCTCAAACAGTCTACGCATTGACCCATCCCTGGAAGACCAGTAGTAGTTTCCGATGCACATCTGGTGGCATTCTGTAATCTGTGGACTATCAGAGTGTTGACGAAACACAGAAATTGCATGGGGATTGAATACAACGGTCATCTTGAGCACTTTCCACCATGGGAGTAATGTCTCAAATAGTCTACGCTCTGATCGTTCCCTGGAAGACCAGTAGTAGTTTCCGATGCACATCTGGAGGCATTCTGTAATCTGTGGTCTATCAGAGTGTTGATGAAACACAGAAATTGAATCGGGATTGAATACAACAGTCACCATGCGCACTTTCTCCACGGGAGTAATGTCTCAAACAGTCTACTTTTTGATCGTTAACTGGAAGACCAGTATTAGTATCCGATGCACATCTGGTGGCATTCTGTAATCTGTGGACTATCAGAGTGTTGATGAAACACCGAAATTGCATCCGGATTGAATACAACAGTCACCATGCGCACTTTAATCCATGGTAGTAATATCTCAAAGAGTCTACGCTTTGAGTTCCCTGGAAGACCAGTAGTAGCTTCCGATTCACATCTGGAAGCATTCTGTAATAAGTGGACTATCAGAGTGTTGATGAAAAACAGAAATCGCATCGAGGTTGAATACAACAGTCACCGTGCGCACTATCTTCCACGGGAGTAGTGTCTCAAACAGTCTACGCTTTGATCGTTCCCAGGAAGTCCAGAAGGTGATTCCCATGCACATCTGGAGGCATTCTGTAATCTGTCTACTATCAGAGTGTTGATGGAACACAGAAATGGCATCATATTGAATACAACAGTCACCATGCGCACTTTCCTCCACGAGAGTAATGTCTCAAACAGTCTACGCTTTGATCGTTCACTGGAAGACTTGTAGTAGTTTCCGATGCACGTCTGGTGGCATTCTGTAATCTGTTGACGATCAGTTTGTTGATGAAACACAGAAATTGCATCGGGATTGAATACAACAGTCACCATGCGCACTTTCCTCAACGGGAGTAATGTCTCAAACAGTCTACCCTTTTATCGTTCCCTGGAAGACCAGTAGTAGTTTCCGATGCACATCTGGTGGCATTCTGTAATCTGTGGACTATCAGTGTGTTAATGAAACACAGAAATTGCAGCGGGATTGAATACAACAGTCACCATGCGCACTTTCCTCCAAAGGTGTAATGTCTCAAACAGTCTACGTTTTGATCGTTCCCTGGAAGACCAGTAGTAGTTTCCGATGCACATCTGGATGCATTCTGTAATCTGTGGACCTTTAAAGTGTTGATAAACCACAGAAATTGCATCGGGATTAAATACAACAGTCACCATGAACACTTTCCTATACGGTTGTAATGTCTCAAACAGTCTACGCTTTGACCCATCCCTGGAAGACCAGTAGTAGTTTCCGATGCACATCTGGTGGCATTCTGTAATCTGTGTACTATCAGAGTGTTGACGAAACACAGAAATTTCATCGGAATTGAATTCAACAGTCACCATGCGCAATTTCCCTCGCGGGAGTAATGTCTCAATCAGTCAACGCTTTGATCGTTCCCAGGAAGACCAGAAGTAGTATCCGATGCACATCTGGAGGCATTCTGTAATCTGTGGAGTGTCAGAGTGTTGATGAAACACAGAAATTGCATCGGGAATGAATGCAACAGTCACCATGCGCACTTTCCTCCATGGGAGTAATGTCTCAAACAGTCCACGATTTGATCGTTCCCTGGAAGACCAGTAGTAGTTTCCGATGCACATCTGGAGGCATTCTGTAATCTGTGGACTATCAGAGTGTTGATGAAACACAGAAATTGCATCGGGATTGAATACAACAGTCACCATGAGCACTTTCCTCCATGGGAGTAATGTTTTAAACAGTCTACGCTTTGATCGTTAACTGGAAGACCAGTAGTAGTTTCCGATGCACATCTGGATGCATTCTGTAATCTGTGGACCTTTAAAGTGTTGATAAACCACAGAAATTCCATCGGGATTTAATACAACAGTCACCATACGCACTTGCCTACATGTTAGTAATGTCTCAAACAGTCTACGCTTTGATCGTTCCCTGGAAGACCAGTAGTAATTTCCGATGCACATCTGGATGCATTCTGTAATCTGTGGACCTTCAAAGTGTTGATGAACCACAGAAATTGCATCGGGATTGAATATAACAGTCACCATGCGCAATTGCCTAAATGTTAGTAATGTCTCAAACAGTCTACGTTTTGATCGTTCCCTGAAAGACCAGTGGTAGTTTCCGATGCACATCTGGAGGCATTCTGTAATCTGTGGACTATCAGAGTGTTGATGAAACACAGAAATTGCATCGCGATTGAATTCAACAGTCACCATGCGCACGTTCCTCCATGGGAGTAATGTCTCAAACAGTCTACACTTTGATCGTTCCCTGGAAGACCAGTAGTAGTTTCCGATGCACGTCTGGTGGCATTCTGTAATCTGTGGACTATCAGAGTGTTGATGAAACACAGAAATTGAATCGGGATTGAATACAACAGTCACCATGCGCACTTTCTCCACGGGAGTAATGTCTCAAACAGTCTACTTTTTGATCGTTAACTGGAAGACCAGTATTAGTATCCGATGCACATCTGGTGGCATTCTGTAATCTGTGGACTATCAGAGTGTTGATGAAACACCGAAATTGCATCCGGATTGAATACAACAGTCACTATGCCCACTTTCCACCACGGAAGTAATGTCTCAAACAGTCTACGCTTTGACCCTTCCCTGGAAGACCAGTAGTAGTTTCCGATGCACGTCTGGTGGCATTCTGTAATCTGTGGACTATCAGAGTGTTGATGAAACACAGAAATTGCATCGGGATTGAATACAACAGTCACCATGAGCACTTTCCTCCATGGGAGTAATGTTTCAAACAGTCTACGCTTTGATCGTTAACTGGAAGACCAGTAGTAGTTTCCGATGCACATCTGGATGCATTCTGTAATCTGTGGACCTTTAAAGTGTTGATAAACCACAGAAATTCCATCGGGATTTAATACAACAGTCACCATACGCACTTGCCTACATGTTAGTAATGTCTCAAACAGTCAACGCTTTGATAGTTACCAAGAAGACCAGTAGTAGTTTCCGATGCACATCTGGTGGCATTCTGTAATCTGTGGAGTATCAGAGTGTTGATGAAACACTGAAATTGCATCGGGATTGAATACAACAGTCACCATGCGCACTTTCCTAAATGGGAGTAGTATCTCAAACAGTCTACGCTTTAATCGTTCTCTGGAAGACCAAAAGTAGTCTCCGATGCACATCTGGAGGCATTCTGTAATCTGTTGACTATCATAGTGTTGATGAAACACAGAAAATGCATCGGGATTGAATACAACAGTCAGCATGCGCACTTTTCTCCATGGGAGTAATGTCTCAAACAGTCTACGCTCTGATCGTTCCCAGGAAGACCAGTGGTAGTTTCCGATGCACATCTGGAGACATTCTGAAATCTGTGGACTAACTGAGTGTTGATAAAACACAGAAATTGCATCGGGATTGAATACAACAGTCACCATGCGCACTTAAATCCATGGTAGTAATATCTCAAAGAGTCTACGCTTTGAGTTCCCTGGAAGACCAGTAGTAGCTTCCGATTCACATCTGGAAGCATTCTGTAATAAGTGGACTATCAGAGTGTTGATGAAAAACAGAAATCGCATCGAGGTTGAATACAACAGTCACCGTGCGCACTATCTTCCATGGGAGTAGTGTCTCAAACAGTCTACGTTTTGATCGTTCCCAGGAAGACCAGAAGGTGATTCCCATGCACATCTGGAGGCATTCTGTAATCTGTCTACTATCAGAGTGTTGATGGAACACAGAAATTGCATCATATTGAATACAACAGTCACCATGCGCACTTTCCTCCACGAGAGTAACGTCTCAAACAGTCTACGCTTTGATCGTTCACTGGAAGACCTGTAGTAGTTTCCGATGCACGTCTGGTGGCATTCTGTAATCTGTTGACGATCAGTTTGTTGATGAAACACAGAAATTGCATCGGGATTGAATACAACAGTCACCATGCGCACTTTCCTCAACGGGAGTAATGTCTCAAACAGTCTACCCTTTTATCGTTCCCTGGAAGACCAGTAGTAGTTTCCGATGCACATCTGGTGGCATTCTGTAATCTGTGGACTATCAGTGTGTTAATGAAACACAGAAATTGCAGCGGGATTGAATACAACAGTCACCATGCGCACTTTCCTCCAAAGGTGTAATGTCTCAAACAGTCTACGTTTTGATCGTTCCCTGGAAGACCAGTAGTAGTTTCCGATGCACATCTGGATGCATTCTGTAATCTGTGGACCTTAAAGTGTTGATAAACCACAGAAATTGCATCGCTATTTAATACAACAGTCACAATGCGCACTTGCCTACATGTTAGTAATGTCTCAAACAGTCTACGCTTTGATCGTTCCCTGGAAGACCAGTAGTAATTTCCGATGCACATCTGGATGCATTATGTAATCTGTGGACCTTCAAAGTGTTGATGAACCACAGAAATTGCATCGGGATTGAATACAACAGTCACCATGCGCACTTTCTCCATGGGAGTAATGTCTCAAACAGTCTACTTTTTGATCGTTCCCTGGAAGACCAGTAGTTGTTTCAGATGCACGTCTGGTATCATTCTGTAATCTGTGGACTATCAGAGTGTTGATGAAACACCGAAATTGCATCGGGATTGAATACAACAGTCACTATGCGTACTTTCCTCCACGGGAGTAATGTCTCAAACAGTCTACGCATTGACCCATCCCTGGAAGACCAGTAGTAGTTTCCGATGCACATCTGGTGGCATTCTGTAATCTGTGGACTATCAGAGTGTTGACGAAACACAGAAATTGCATGGGGATTGAATACAACGGTCATCTTGAGCACTTTCCACCATGGGAGTAATGTCTCAAATAGTCTACGCTCTGATCGTTCCCTGGAAGACCAGTAGTAGTTTCCGATGCACATCTGGAGGCATTCTGTAATCTGTGGTCTATCAGAGTGTTGATGAAACACAGAAATTGAATCGGGATTGAATACAACAGTCACCATGCGCACTTTCTCCACGGGAGTAATGTCTCAAACAGTCTACTTTTTGATCGTTAACTGGAAGACCAGTATTAGTATCCGATGCACATCTGGTGGCATTCTGTAATCTGTGGACTATCAGAGTGTTGATGAAACACCGAAATTGCATCCGGATTGAATACAACAGTCACTATGCCCACTTTCCACCACGGAAGTAATGTCTCAAACAGTCTACGCTTTGACCCTTCCCTGGAAGACCAGTAGTAGTTTCCGATGCACGTCTGGTGGCATTCTGTAATCTGTGGACTATCAGAGTGTTGATGAAACACAGAAATTGCATCGGGATTGAATACAACAGTCACCATGAGCACTTTCCTCCATGGGAGTAATGTTTCAAACAGTCTACGCTTTGATCGTTAACTGGAAGACCAGTAGTAGTTTCCGATGCACATCTGGATGCATTCTGTAATCTGTGGACCTTTAAAGTGTTGATAAACCACAGAAATTCCATCGGGATTTAATACAACAGTCACCATACGCACTTGCCTACATGTTAGTAATGTCTCAAACAGTCTACGCTTTGATCGTTCCCTGGAAGACCAGTAGTAATTTCCGATGCACATCTGGATGCATTCTGTAATCTGTGGACCTTCAAAGTGTTGATGAACCTCAGATATTGCATCGGGATTGAATATAACAGTCACCATGCGCAATTGCCTAAATGTTAGTAATGTCTCAAACAGTCTACGTTTTGATCGTTCCCTGAAAGACCAGTGGTAGTTTCCGATGCACATCTGGAGGCATTCTGTAATCTGTGGACTATCAGAGTGTTGATGAAACACAGAAATTGCATCGCGATTGAATACAACAGTCACCATGCGCACGTTCCTCCATGGGAGTAATGTCTCAAACAGTCTACACTTTGATCGTTCCCTGGAAGACCAGTAGTAGTTTCCGATGCACGTCTGGTGGCATTCTGTAATCTGTGGACTATCAGAGTGTTGATGAAACACAGAAATTGCATCGCGATTGAATACAACAGTCACCATGCGCACGTTCCTCCATGGGAGTAATGTCTCAAACAGTCTACACTTTGATCGTTCCCTGGAAGACCAGTAGTAGTTTCCGATGCACGTCTGGTGGCATTCTGTAATCTGTGGACTATCAGAGTGTTGATGAAACACAGAAATTGAATCGGGATTGAATACAACAGTCACCATGCGCACTTTTTCCACGGGAGTAATGTCTCAAACAGTCTACTTTTTGATCGTTAACTGGAAGACCAGTATTAGTATCCGATGCACATCTGGTGGCATTCTGTAATCTGTGGACTATCAGGGTGTCGGCGAAACACAGAAATTGCATCGGGATTGAATACAACAGTCACCATGAGCACTTTCCTCCATTTCAATAATGTCTTAAACAGTCTACGCTCTGATCGTTCCCAGGAAGACCAGTGGTAGTTTCCGATGCACGTCTGGAGACATTCTGAAATCTGTGGACAAACTGAGTGTTGATAAAACACAGAAATTGCATCGGGATTGAATACAACAGTCACCATGCGAACTTTCCTCCATGGGAGTAATATCTCAAACAGTCTACGCTTTGACTTCCCTGGAAGACCAGGAGTAGCTTCCGATTCACATCTGGAGGCATTCTGTAATAAGTGGACTATCAGAGTGTTGATGAAAAACAGAAATCGCATCGGGGTTGAATACAACAGTCACCATGCGCACTTTCCTCCATGGGAGTAGTGTCTCAAACAGTCTACGCTTTGATCGTTCCCAGGAAGACCAGAAGATGATTCCGATGCACATCTGGAGGCATTCTGTAATCTGTCTACTATCAGAGTGTTGATGGAACACAGAATTTGCATCGGGAATGAAAACAACAGTCACCATGCGCACTTTCCTCCACGAGATTAATGTCTCAAACAGTCTACGCTTTGATCGTTCACTGGAAGACCTGTAGTAGTTTCCGATTCACGTCTGGTGGCATTCTATAATCTGTGGACTATCAGAGTGTTGATGAAACACCGAAATTGCATCGGGATTGAATGCAACAGTCACCATGCGCACATTCCTCCATGGGAGTAATGTCTCAAACAGTCCACGCTATGATCGTTCCCTCCAAGTCCAGTAGTAGTAGTTTACGATGCACATCTGTTGGCATTTTGTAATGAGTGGACTATCAGAGTGTTGATGAAACACAGAAATTGCATCGGGATTGAATACAACAGTCACCATGAGCACTTTCCCTCACTGGAGTAAGGTCTCAAATAGTCTACGCTCTGATCGTTCCCTGGAAGACCACGGGAGTAATGTCTCAAATAGTCTACGCTCTGATCGTTCCCTGGAAGACCAGTAGTAGTTTCCGATGCACATCTGGAGGCATTCTGTAATCTGTGGTCTATCAGAGTGTTGATGAGACACAGAAATTGCATCGGGTTTGGATACAACAGTCACCATGAGCTCTTTCCTGAATGGGAGTAATGTTTCAAACAGTCTACGCTTTGATCGTTCCCTGGAAGACCAGAAGTAGTATCCGATGCACATCTGGAGGCATTCTGTAATCTGTGGAGTATCAGAGTGTTGATGAAACACAGAAATTGCATCGGCATTGAATACAACAGTCACCATGCGCACTTTCCTCCATGGGAGTAATGTCTCAAACAGTCTACGCATTGATCGTTCCCTGGAAGACCAGTGGTAGTTTCCGATGCACATCTGGAGGTATTCTGTAATCTGTGGACTATCAGAGTGTTGATGAAACACAGAAATAGCACCGGGATTGAATACAACCGTCACCATGCGCACTTTCTCCACGGGAGTAATGTCTCAAACAGTTTACTTTTTGATCGTTCCCTGCAAGTCCAGTAGTAGTTTCCGATGCACATCTGTTGGCATTTTGTAATGAGTGGACTATCAGAGTGTTGATGAAACACAGAAATTGCATCGGTATTGAATACAACAGTCACCATGTGCACTTACCTCCATGGGAGTAATGTCTCTAACCGTATACGCTTTGATCGTTCCCTGCAAGACCAGTAGTCGTTGCCGATGCGCATCTGTAGGCATTCTGTATTCTGTGGACCTTCAAAGTGTTGATGAAACACAGGATTTGCCGCGGGATTTAATACAACAGACACCATGCGCACTTTCCTCCATGTGAGTAATGCCTCAAACAGTCTACGCTTTGATCGCTCCCAGGAAGACCAGTAGTAGTTTCCGATGCACGTCTGGTGGCATTCTGTAATCTGTGGACTATCAGAGTGTTGATGAAACACAGAAATTGCATCGGGATTGAATACAACAGTCACCATGCGCACTTTCTCCACGGGAGTAATGTCTCAAATCGTCTACCCTTTGATCGTTCCCTGGAAGACCAGTAGTAGTTTCCGATGCACATCTGGTGGCATTCTGTAATCTGTGGACTATCAGAGTGTTGATGAAACACCGAAATTGCATCGGAATTGAATACAACAGTCACTATGCGCACTTTCCTCCACGGGAGTAATGTCTCAAACAGTCTACGCTTTGACCCTCCCCTGGAAGACCAGTAGTAGATTCCGATGCACATCTGGTGGCATTCTGTAATCTGTGGACTATCAGAGTGTTGACGAAACACAGAAATTGCATCGGGATTGAATACAACAGTCACCATGAGCACTTTCCCTCACTGGAGTAAGGTCTCAAATAGTCTACGCTCTGATCGTTCCCTGGAAGACCACGGGAGTAATGTCTCAAATAGTTTACGCTCTGATCGTTCCCTGGAAGACCAGTAGTAGTTTCCGATGCACATCTGGAGGCATTCTGTAATCTGTGGTCTATCAGAGTGTTGATGAGACACAGAAATTGCATCGGGATTGGATACAACGGTCACCATGGGCTCTTTCCTGAATGGGAGTAATGTTTCAAACAGTCTACGCTTTGATCGTTCCCTGGAAGACCAGAAGTAGTATCCGATGCACATCTGGAGGCATTCTGTAATCTGTGGTGTATCAGAGTGTTGATGAAACACAGAAATTGCATCGGGATTGAATACAACAGTTACCATGCGCACTTTCCTCCATAGGAGTAATGTCTGAAACAGTCTATGCACTGATCGTTCCCTGGAAGACCAGTAGTAGTTGCCGATGCACATCTGTAGGCATTCTGTAATCTGTGGACCTTCAAAGTGGTGATGAAACACAAGATTTGTCGCGGGATTTAATACAACAGTCACCATGCGCACTTTCCTCCATATGAGTAATGCCTCAAACAGTCTACGCTTTGATCGTTTCATGGAAGACAAGTAGTAGTTTCCGATGCACATCAGGTGGCATTCTGTAATCTTGGACTATCAGAGTGTTGATGAAACACAGAAATTGCATCGGGATTGAATACAACAGTCAAGATGCGCACTTTCCTCCACAGGAGTAATGTCTCAAACAGTCTACGATTTGATCGTTCCCTGGAAGACCAGTAGTAGTTTCCGATGCACGTTTGGTGGCATTCAGTAATCTGTGGACTGTCAGAGTGTTGATGAAACACAGAAATTGCATCGCGATTTAATACAACAGTCACCATGCCCACTTTCTCAACGGGATTAATGTCTCAAACAGTCTATGCTTTTATCGCTCCCTGGAAGACCAGTAGTAGTTTCCGATGCACATCTGGTGGCATTCTGTAATCTGTGGAGTATCAGAGTGTTGGTGAAACACAGAAATTGCATCGGGATTGAATACAACAGTCACTATGCGCACTTTCCTCCACGGGAGTAATGTCTCAAAGAGGCTACGCCTTGATCCTTCCCTGGAAGACCAGTAGTAGTTTCGATGCATATCTGGTGGCATTCTGTAATCTGTGAATTATCAGAGTGTTGACGAAAAACAGAAATTGCATCGGGATTGAATTCAACAGTCACCATGCGCAATTTCCCTCACGGGAGTAATGTCTCAAATAGTCTACGCTCTGGTCGTTCCCTGGAAGACCAGTAGTAGTTTCCGAAGCACATCTGGAGGCATTCTGTAATCTGTGGACTATCAGAGTGTTGATGAAACACAGAAATTGCATTGGGATTGAATACAACTGTCACCATGCGCACTTTCCTCCATGGGAGTAATTCTCAAACAGTCTACGCTTTGATCGTTCCCTGGAAGACCAGAAGTAGTTTCCGAAGCACATCAGGAGGCATTCTGTAATCTGTGGACTATCAAAGTGTTGATGAAACACAGAAATTGCATCGGGATTGAATACAACAGTCACCATGAGCACTTTCCTCCATGGGCTGTAATGTTTCAAGCAGTCTACGCTTTCATCGTTCCCTGGAAGACCAGAAGTAGTATCCGATGCACATCTGGAGGCATTCTGTAATCTGTGGACTATCAGAGTGTTGATGAAACACAGAAATGGCATCGGGATTGAATACAACAGTCACCATGAGCACTTTCCTCCATGGGAGTAGTGTCTCAAACAGTCTACGCTTTGATCGTTCCCTGTAGACCAGTAGTAGTTTCCGATGCACATCTGGAGGCATTCTGCAATCTTAGGACTATCAGAGTGTTGATGAAACACAGAAATTGCATCGGGATTGAATACAACAGTCACCATGAGCACTTTCCTCCATGGGAGTAAAGTCTCAAACAGTCTACGCTTTGATCGTTCCCTGGAAGACCAGAAGTAGTATCCGATGCACATCTGGTGTCATTCTGTAATCTGTGGACTGTCAGAGTGTTGATGAAACACAGAAAATGCATCGGGATTGAATTCAACAGTCACCATGCGCACTTCCCCCACGGGAGTAATGTCTCAAATAGTCTACGCTCTGATCGTTCCCTGGAAGACCAGTAGTAGTTTCCGATGCACATCTGGTGGCATTCTGTAATCTGTGGACTGTCAGAGTGTTGACGAAACACAGAAATTGCATCGGGATTGAATTCAACAGTCACCATGCGCACTTTCTACCACGGGAGTAATGTCGCAAGTAGTCTACGCTCTGATCGTTCCCTGGAATACCAGTAGTAGTTTCCAATGCACATCTGGAGGCATTCTGTAATCTGTGGACTATCAGAGTGTTGATGAAACACAGAAATTGCATCGGGATTGAATACAACAGTCACCATGAGCACTTTATTCCATGGGAGTAATGTTTCAAACAGTCAAAGCTTTGATCGTTCCCAGGAAGACCAGTAGTAGTTTCTTATGCACATCTGGATTCATTCTGTAATCTGTGGAGCATCAGAGTGTGGATGAAACACATGAATTGCATCGGGATTGAATACAACAGTCACTATGCGCACATTCCCTCAGGGGAGTAATGTCTCAAATAGCCTACGCTCTGATCGTTCCCTGGAAGACCAGTAGTAGTTTCCGATGCACATCTGGAGGCATTCTGTAATTGTGGACTATAAGAGCGTTGATGAAACACAGAAATTGCATCGGGATTGAATACAACAGTCACCATGTGCACTTTCCTCCATGTGAGTAATGCCTCAAACAGTCTACGCATTGATCGTTCCCAGGAAGACCAGTAGTAGTTTCCGAAGCACATCTAGAGCTATTCTGTAATCTGTGGACTATCAGAGTGTTGATGAAACACAGAAATTGCATCGCGACTGAATACAACAGTCACCATGCGCACATTCCTCCACGGGAGTAATGTCTCAAACAGTCTACGCTTTGATCATTTCCTGGAAGGCCAGTAGTAGTTTCCGATGCACATCAGGTGGCATTCTGTAATCTGTGGACTATCAGAGTGTTGACGAAACACAGGAATTGCATCGGGATTGAATTCAACAGTCACCATGCGCTATTTCTCTCACGGGAGTAATGTCTCAAATAGTATACGCTCTGATCTTTCCCTGGAAGGCCAGTAGTAGTTTCCGATGCCCATCTGGAGGCATTCTGTAATCTGTGGACTATCAGAGTGTTGATGAAACACAGAAATTGCATCGGGATTGAATACAACAGTCACCATGCGCACTTTCCTCCATGGGAGTAATGTCTCAAACAGTCTACGCTTTGATCGTTCCCTGGAAGACCAGTAGTAGTTTCCGAGGCACATCAGGAGGCATACTGTAATCTGTGGACTATCAGAGTGTTGATGAAACACAGAAATTGCATCGGGATTGAATACAACAGTCACCTTGAGCACTTTCCTCCATGGCAGAAATGTTTCAAACAGTCTACGCTTTCATCGTTCCCTGGAAGACCAGAAGTAGTATCCGATGCACATCTGGAGGCATTCTGTAATCTGTGGACTATCAGAGTGTTGATGAAACACAGAAATTGCATCGGGATTGAATACAACAGTCACCATGCGCACTTTCCTCCGTGGAAGTAGTGTCCAAACAGTCTACACTTCGTTGGTTCCCTGTAGACCAGTAGTAGTTTCCGATGCACATCTGGAGGCATTCTGCAATCTGTGGACTATTCGAGTGGTGATGAAACACAGAAATTGCATCGGGATTGAATACAACAGTCACCAAGAGCACTTTCCTCCATGGGAGTAAAGTCTCAAACAGTCTACGCTTTGATCGTTCCCTGGAAGACCAGAAGTAGTATCCGATGCACATCTGGAGTCATTCTGTAATCTGTGGACTATCAGAGTGTTGATGAAACACAGATAATGCATCGGGATTGAATTCAACAGTCACCATGCGCACTTTCCCTCATGGGAGTAATGTCTCAAATAGTCTACGATCTGATCGTTCCCTGGAATACCAGTAGTAGTTTCCGATGCACATCTGGTGGCATTCTGCAATCTGTGGACTATCAGAGTGTTGACGAAACACAGAAATTGCATCGGGATTGATTTCAACAGTCACCATGTGCACTTTCCCTCACGGGAGTAATGTCTCAAATAGTCTACGCTCTGATTGTTCCCTGGAAGACCAGTAGTAGTTTCCGATGCACATCTGGAGGCATTCTGTAACCTGTGGACTATCAGAGTGTTGATGAAACACAGAAATTGCATCGGGACTGAATACACAGTCACCATGAGCTCTTTATTCCGTGGGAGTAATGTTTCAAACAGTCTACACTTTGATCGTTCCCTGGAAGACCAGAAGTAGTATCCGATGCACATCTGGACGCATTCTGTAATCTGTTGAGTCTCAGAGTGTTGATGAAATACAGAAATTGCATCGGGATTGAATACAACTGTCACCATGCGCACTTTCCTCCATGGGAATAATGTCTCAAACAGTCTACGCTTTGATCGTTCCCTGGAAGACCAGTAGTAGTTTCCGATGCACATCTGGAGGCATTCTGTAAGCTGTGGACTATCAGAGTGTTGATGAAACACAGAAATTGCATCGGGATTGAATACAACAGTCACCATGTACACTTTCCTCCATGGGAGTAATGTTTCAAACAGTCTACGATTTGATCGTTCCCTGGAAGACCAGAAGTAGTATCCGATGCACATCTGGAGGCATTCTGCAATCTGTGGACTATCAGAGTGTTGATGAAACACAGAAAATGCATCGGGATTGAATACAACAGTCACCATGCGCACTTTCCTCCTTGGGAGTAATGTCTCAAGCAGTCAACGCTTTGATCGTTCCCAGGAAGACCAGTAGTAGTTTCCGATGCACATCTGGATTCATTCTGTAATCTGTGGAGTATCAGAGTGTGGATGAATCACATGAATTGCATCGGGATTGAATACAACAGTCACCATGCGCTCCTTCCTCACTGGGGGTAATGCCTCAAAGAGTTTACGCTTTGATCGTTCCCTGGAAGACCAGAAGTAGTTTCCGATGCACATCTGGAGGCATTCTGTAATCTTTGGACTATAAGAGCGTTGATGAAACACAGAAATTGCATCGGGATTGAATACAACAGTCACCATGCGCACTTTCCTCCATGTAAGTAATGCCTCAAACATTCTACGCATTGATCGTTCCCAGGAAGACCACTAGTAGTTTCCGATGCCCATCTAGAGGTATTCTGTAATCTGTGGACTATCAGAGTGTTGATGAAACACAGAAATTGCATCGGGACTGAATACAACAGTCACCATGCGCACTTTCCTCCACGGGAGTAATGTCTCAAACAGTCTACGCTTTGATCGTTTCCTGGAAGACCAGTAGTAGTTTCCGATACGCATCAGGTGGCATTCTGTAATCTGTGGACTATCAGAGTGTTGATGAAACACAGAAATTGCATCGGGATTGAATACAACTGACAAGATGCGCACTTTCCTCCACGGGAGTAATGTCTCAAACAGTCTACGCTTTGATCGTTCCCTGGAAGACCAGTAGTAGTTTCCGTTGCACGTCTGGTGGCATTCAGTAATCTGTGGACTGTCAGAGTGTTGATGAAACACAGAAATTGCATCGGGATTTAATACAACAGTCACCATGCGCACTTTCTCAACGGGAGTAATGTCTCAAACAGTCTACTCTTTTATCGTTCCCTGGAAGACCAGTAGTAGGTTCCGATGCACATCTGGTGGCATTCTGTAATCTGTGGACTATCAGAGTGTTGATGAAACACAGAAATTGCATCGAGATTGAATACAACAGTCACTATGCGCACTTTCCTCCTTGGGAGTAATATCTCAAACAGTCTAAGCTTTGATCCTTCCCTGGAAGACAGTAGTAGTTTCCGATGCACATCTGGTGGCATTCTGTAATCTGTGGACTATCAGAGTGTTGATGAAACACAGAAATTGCATCGGGATTGAATACAACAGTCACCATGCGCACTTTCCTCCATGGGAGTAGTGTCTCAAACAGTCTATGCTTTGATCGTTCCCGGTAGACCAGTAGTAGTTTCCGATGCACATCTGGAGGCATTCTGCAATCTGTGGACTATCAGAGTGTTGATGAAACACAGAAATTGCATCGGGATTTAATACAAGAGTCACCATGAGCACTTTACTCCATGGGAGTAAAGTCTCAAACAGTCTACGCTTTGATCGTTCCCACTAAGACCAGTAGTAGTTTCCGATGCACATCTAGAGGCATTCTGTAGTCTGTGGACTATCAGAGTGTTGATGAAACACAGAAATTGCATCGGGATTGAATACAACAGTTACCATGCGCACTTTCCTCCATGGGAGTAATGTCTAAAACAGTCTAGGCTTTGATCGTTCCCTGGAAGGCCACTAGTAGTTTCCGAAGCACATCTGGAGGCATTCTGTAATCTGTGGACTATCAGAGTGTTGATGAAACACAGAAATTGCGTCGGGATTGATTACAAGAGTCACCATGTGCACTTTACTCCATGGGAGTAAAGTCTCAAACAGTCTACGCTTTGATCGTTCCCAGGAAGACCAGTAGTAGTTTCCGATGCACATCTAGAGGCATTCTGTAATCTGTGGACTATCAGAGTGTTGATGAAACACAGAAATTGCATCGGGATTTAATACAACAGTCACCATGCGCACTTTCTCAACGGGAGTAATGTCTCAAACAGTCTACTCTTTTATCGTTCCCTGGAAGACCAGTAGTAGTTTCCGATGCACATCTGGTGGCATTCTGTAATCTGTGGACTATCAGAGTGTTGATGAAACACAGAAATTGCATCGGGATTGAATACAACAGTCACCATGCGCACTTTCCTCCATGGGAGTAATGTCTCAAACAGTCTAGGCTTTGTTCGTCCCCTGGAAGGCCACTAGTAGTTTCCGAAGCACATCTGGAGGCATTCTGTAATCTGTGGACTATCAGAGGGTTGATGAAACACAGAAATTGCATCGGGAGTGAATACAACAGTCACCATGAGCACTTTCCTCCATAGGAGTAATGTTTCAAACAGTCTACGCTTTCATCGTTCCCTCGAAGACCAGAAGTAGTATCCTATGCACATCTGGAGCATTCTGTAATCTGTGGACTATCAGAGTGTTGATGAAACACAGAAATTGCATTGGGATTGAATACAACAGTCACCATGCGCACTTTCCTCCATGGGAGTAGTGTCTCAAACAGTCTACGCTTTGATCGTTCCCCGTAGACCAGTAGTAGTTTCCGATGCACATCTGGAGGCATTCTGCAATCTGTGGACTATCAGAGTGTTGATGAAACACAGAAATTGCATCGGGATTGAATACAAGAGTCACCATGAGCACTTTACTCCATGGGAGTAAAGTCTCAAACAGTCTACGCTTTGATCGTTCCCAGGAAGACCAGTAGTAGTTTCCGATGGACATCTAGAGGCATTCTGTAATCTGTGGACTATCAGAGTGTTGATGAAACACAGAAAATGCATCGGGATTGAATACAACAGTGAATACAACAGTCACCATGTACACTTTCCTCCATGGGAGTAATGTTTCAAACAGTCTACGATTTGATCGTTCCCTGGAAGACCAGAAGTGGTATCCGATGCACATCTGGAGGCATTCTGTAATCTGTGGACTATCAGAGTGTTGATGAAACACAGAAAATGCATCGGAATTGAATACAACAGTCACCATGCGCACTTTCCTCCATGGGAGTAATGTCTCAAACAGTCAACGCTTTGATCGTTCCCAGGAAGACCAGTAGTAGTTTCCGATGCACATCTGGATTCATTCTGTAATCTGTGGAGTATCAGAGTGTGGATGAATCACATGAATTGCATCGGGATTGAATACAACAGTCACCATGCGCACCTTCCTCACTGGGGGTAAGTCCTCAAAGAGGTTACGCTTTGATCGTTCCCTGGAAGACCAGAAATAGTTTCCGATGCACATCTGGAGGCATTCTGTAATCTTTGGACTATAAGAGCGTTGATGAAACACAGAAATTGCATCGGGATTGAATACAACAGTCACCATGCGCACTTTCCTCCATGTAAGTAATGCCTCAAACAGTCTACGCATTGATCGTTCCCAGGAAGACCAGTAGTAGTTTCCGATGCACATCTAGAGGTATTCTGTAATCTGTGGACTATCAGAGTGTTGATGAAACACAGAAATTGCATCGGGACTGAATACAACAGTCACCTTGCGCACTTTCCTCCACGGGAGTAATGTCTCTAACAGTCTACGCTTTGATCGTTTCCTGGAAGACCAGTAGTAGTTTCCGATGCACATCTGGTGGCATTCTGTAATCTGTGGACTATCAGAGTGTTGATGAAACACAGAAATTGCATCGGGATTCAATACAACAGTCACTATGCGCACTTTCCTCCACGGGAGTAATGTCTCAAACAGTCTAAGTATTGATCCTTCCCTGGAAGACAGAAACAGTTTCCGATGCACATCTGGTGGCATTCTGTAATCTGTGGACTATCAGAGTGTTGATGAAACACAGAAATTGCATCGGGATTGAATACAACAGTCACCATGCGCACTTTCCTCCATGGGAGTAATGTCTCAAACAGTCTAGGCTTTGATCGTTCCCTGGAAGGCCACTAGTAGTTTCAGAAGCACATCTGGAGGCATTCTGTAATCTGTGGACTATCAGAGTGTTGATGAAACACAGAAATTGCATCGGAAGTGAATACAACAGTCAGCATGAGCACTTTCCTCCATAGGAGTAATGTTTCAAACAGTCTACGCTTTCATCGTTCCCTCGAAGACCAGAAGTAGTATCCTATGCACATCTGGAGCATTCTGTAATCTGTGGACTATCAGGGTGTTGATGAAACACAGAAATTGCATCGGGATTGAATACAACAGTCACCATGCGCACTTTCCTCCATGGGAGTAGTGTCTCAAACGGTCTACGCTTTGATCGTTTCCCGTAGACCAGTAGTAGTTTCCGATGCACATCTGGAGGCATTCTGCAATCTGTGGACTATCAGAGTGTTGATGAAACACAGAAATTGCATCGGGATTGAATACAAGAGTCACCATGAGCACTTTACTCCATGGGAGTAAGGTCTCAAACAGTCTACGCTTTGATCGTTCCCAGGAAGACCAGTAGTAGTTTCCGATGCACATCTGGAAGCAATCTGTAATCCGTGGAGTATCAGAGTGTTAATGAAACACATGAATTGCATCGGGATTGAATTCAACAGTCACCATGCGCACCTTCCTCACTGGGGGTAATGTCTCAAAGAGTTTACGATTTGATCGTTCCCTGGAAGACAAGAAGTAGTTTCCGATGCACATCTGGAGGCATTCTGTAATCTGTGGACTATAAGTGTGTTGATGAAACACAGAAATTGCATCGGGATTGAATACAACAGTCACAATGCGCACTTTCCTCCATGTGAGTAATGCCTCAAACAGTCTACGCTTTGATCGTTCCCAGGAAGACCAGTAGTAGTTTCCGATGCACATCTAGAGGCATTCTGCAATCTGTGGCCTATCAGAGTGTTGATGAAACACAGAAATTGCATCGCGATTGAATACAACAGTCACCATGCGCACTTTCCTCCATGGGAGTAATGTCTCACACAGTCTACGCTTTGATCGTTCCCTGGAAGACCAGTAGTAGTTACCGATGCACATCTGGAGGCATTCTGTAAGCAGTGGACTAACAGAGTGTTGATGAAACACAGAAATTGCATCGGGATGGAATACAACTGTCACCATGCCCACCTTCCTCACTGGGGGTAATGCCTCAAAGAGTTTACGCTTTGATCGTTCCCTGGAAGACCAGAAGTAGTTTCCGATGCACATCTGGATGCATTCTGTAATCTGTGGACTATAAGAGCGTTGATGAAACACAGAAATTGTCGCGGGATTGAATACAACAGTCACCATGCGCACTTTCCTCCATGGGAGTAAAGTCTCAAACAGTCTACGCTTTGATCGTTCCCTGGAAGACCAGAAGTAGTATCCGATGCACATCTGGAGTCATTCTGCAATCTGTGGACTATCAGAGTGTTGATGAAACACAGAAAATGCTTCGGGATTGAATTCAACAGTCACCATGCGCACTTTCCCTCACAGGAGTAATGTCTCAAACAGTCTACGCTTTGATCGTTCCCTGGAAGACCAGTAGTAGTTTCCGATGCACATCTGGAGGCATTCTGTAAGCTGTGGACTATCAGAGTGTTGATGAAACACAAAAATTGCATCGGGATTGAATACAACAGTCACCATGTACACTTTCCTCCATGGGAGTAATGTTTCAAACAGTCTACGCATTGATCGATCCAGGGAAGACCAGAAGTAGTATCCGATGCACATCTGGAGGCATTCTGCAATCTGTGGTCTATCAGAGTGTTGATGAAACACAGAAAATGCATCGGGATTGAATACAACAGTCACCATGCGCACTTTCCACCATGGGAGTAATGTCTCAAACAGTCAACGCTTTGATCGTTCCCAGGAAGACCAGTAGTAGTTTCCGATGCACATCTGGATTCATTCTGTAATCTGTGGAGTATCAGAGTGTGGATGAAACACATGAATTGCATCGGGATTGAATACAACAGTCACCATGCGCACCTTCCCCAGGGGGGGGTAATGATTCAAAGAGTTTACGCTTTGACCGTTCCCTGGAAGACCAGAAGTAGTTTCCGATGCACGTCTGAAGCCATTCTGTAACCTTTGGACTATACGAGCGTTGATGAAACACAGAAATTGCATCGGGATTGAATACAACAGTCACCATGCGCACTTTCCTCCATGTGAGTAATGCCTCAAACAGTCTATGCATTGATCGTTCCCAGGAAGACCAGTAGTAGTTTCCGATGCACATCTAGAGGTATTCTGTAATCTATGGACTATCAGAGTGTTGATGAAACACAGAAATTGCATCGGGACTGAATACAACAGTCACCATGCGCACTTTCCTCCACGGGAGTAATGTCTCAAACAGTCTACGCTTTGATCGTTTCCTGGAAGACCAGTAGTAGTTTCCGATGCACATCAGGTGGCATTCTGTAATCTGTGGACTATCAGAGTGTTGATGAAACACAGAAATTGCATCGGGATTGAATACAACTGACAAGATGCGCACTTTCCTCCACGGGAGTAATGTCTCAAACAGTCTACGCTTTGATCGTTCCCTGGAAGACCAGTAGTAGTTTCCGATACACGTCTGGTGGCATTCAGTAATCTGTGGACTGTCAGTGTGTTGATGAAACACAGATATTGCATCGGGATTTAATACAACAGTCACCATGCGCACTTTCTCAACGGGAGTAATGTCTCAAACAGTCTACTCTTTTATCGTTCCCTGGAAGACCAGTAGTAGTTTCCGATGCACATCTGGTGGCATTCTGTAATCTGTGGACTATCAGAGTGTTGATGAAACACAGAAATTGCATCGGGATTGAATACCACAGTCACTATGCGCACTTTCCTCCACGGGAGTAATGTCTCAAACAATCTAAGCTTTGATCCTTCCCTGGAAGACAGTAGTAGTTTCCGATGCACATCTGGTGGCATTCTGTAATCTGTGGACTATCAGAGTGTTGATGAAACACAGAAATTGCATCGGGATTGAATACAACAGTCACCATGCGCACTTTCCTCCATGGGAGTAATGTCTCAAACAGTCTAGGCTTTGATCGTTCCCTGGAGGGCCACTAGTAGTTTCCGAAGCACATCTGGAGGCATTCTGTAATCTGTGGACTATCAGAGTGTTGATGAAACACAGAAATTGCATCGGGATTGAATACAACAGTCACCATGAGCACTTTCCTCCATAGGAGTAATGTTTCAAACAGTCTACGCTCTCATCGTTCCCTCGAAGACCAGAAGTAGTATCCTATGCACATCTGGAGCATTCTGTAATCTGTGGACTATCAGAGTGTTGATGAAACACAGAAATTGCATCGGGATTGAATACAAGAGTCACCATGAGCACTTTCCTCCATGGGAGTAGTGTCTCAAACGGTCTACGCTTTGATCGTTCCCCGTAGACCAGTAGTAGTTTCCGATGCACATCTGGAGGCATTCAGCAATCTGTGGACTATCAGAGTGTTGATGAAACACAGAAATTGCATCGGGATTGAATACAAGAGTCACCATGAGCACTTTACTCCATGGGAGTAAAGTCTCAAACAGTCTACGCTTTGATTGTTCCCAGGAAGACCAGTAGTAGTTTCCGATGCATATCTAGAGGCATTATGTAATCTGTGGACTATCCGAGTGTTGATGAAACACAGAAAATGCATCGGGATTGAATACAACAGTCACCATGCGCACTTTCCTCCATGGGAGTAATGTCTCAAACAGTCTACGCTTTGATCGTTCCCAGGAAGACCAGTAGTAGTTTCCGATGCACATCTGGAAGCATTCTGTAATCCGTGGAGTATCAGAGTGTTGATGAAACACATGAATTGCATCGGGATTGAATTCAAAAGTCACCATGCGCACCTTCCTCACTGGAGGTAATGTCTCAAAGAGTTTACGATTTGATCGTTCCCTGGAAGACAAGAAGTAGTTTCCGATGCACATCTGGAGGCGTTCTGTAATCTGTGGACTATAAGAGTGTTGACGAAACACAGAAATTGCATCGGGATTGAATACAACAGTCACAATGCGCACTTTCCTCCATGTGAGTAATGCCTCAAACAGTCTACGCTTTGATCGTTCCCAGGAAGACCAGTAGTAGTTTCCGATGCACATCTAGAGGCATTCTGCAATATGTGGCCTATCAGAGTGTTGATGAAACACAGATATTGCATCGCGATTGAATACAACAGTCACCATGCGCACTTTCCTCCATGGAAGTAGTGTCCAAACAGTCTACACTTTGATCGTTCCCTGTAGACCAGTAGTAGTTTCCGATGCACATCTGGAGGCATTCTGGAATCTGTGGACTATCAGAGTGTTGATGAAACACAGAAATTGCATCGGGATTGAATACAACAGTCACCAAGAGCACTTTCCTCCATGGGAGTAAAGTCTCAAACAGTCTACGCTTTGATCGTTCCCTGGAAGACCAGAAGTAATATCCGATGCACATCTGGAGTCATTCTGTAATCTGTGGACTATCAGAGTGTTGATGAAACACAGATAATGCATCGGGATTGAATTCAACAGTCACCATGCGCACTTTCCCTCATGGGAGTAATGTCTCAAATAGTCTACGATCTGATCGTTCCCTGGAAGACCAGTAGTAGTTTCCGATGCACATCTGGTGGCATTCTGCAATCTGTGGACTATCAGAGTGTTGACGAAACACAGAAATTGCATCGGGATTGATTTCAACAGTCACATGCGCACTTTCCCTCACGGGAGTAATGTCTCAAATAGTCTACGCTCTGATCGTTCCCTGGAAGACCAGTAGTAGTTTCCGATGCACATCTGGAGGCATTCTGTAACCTGTGGACTATCAGAGTGTTGATGAAACACAGAAATTGCATCGGGACTGAATACAACAGTCACCATGAGCACTTTATTCCGTGGGAGTAATGTTTCAAACAGTCTACGCTTTGATCGTTCCCTGGAAGACCAGAAGTAGTATCCGATGCACATCTGGACGCATTCTGTAATCTGTTGAGTATCAGAGTGTTGATGAAATACAGAAATTGCATCGGGATTGAATACAACAGTCACCATGCGCACTTTCCTCCATGGGAGTAATGTCTCAAACAGTCTACGCTTTGATCGTTCCCTGGAAGTCCAGTAGTAGTTTCCGATGCACATCTGGAGGCATTCTGTAAGCTGAGGACTATCAGCGTGTTGATGAAACACAGAAATTGCATCGGGATTGAATACAACAGTCACCATGTACACTTTCCTCCATGGGAGTAATGTTTCAAACAGTCTACGATTTGATCGTTCCCTGGAAGACCAGAAGTAGTATCCGATGCACATCTGGAGGCATTCTGTAATCTGTGGACTATCAGAGTGTTGATGAAACACAGAAAATGCATCGGGATTGAATACAACAGGCACCATGCGCACTTTCCTCCTTGGGAGTAATGTCTCAAACAGTCAACGCTTTGATCGTTCCCAGGAAGACCAGTAGTAGTTTCCGATGCACATCTGGATTCATTCTGTAATCTGTGGAGTATCAGAGTGTGGATGAATCACATGAATTGCATCGGGATTGAATACAACAGTCACCATGCGCACCTTCCTCACTGGGGGTAATGCCTCAAAGAGTTTATGCTTTGATCGTTCCCTGGAAGACCAGAAGTAGTTTCCGATGCACATCTGGAGGCATTCTGTAATCTTTGGACTATAAGAGCGTTGATGAAACACAGAAATTGCATCGGGATTGAATACAAAAGTCACCATGCGCACTTTCCTCCATGTAAGTAATGCCTCAAACAGTCTACGCATTGATCGTTCCCAGGAAGACCAGTAGTAGTTTCCGATGCACATCTAGAGGTAATCTGTAATCTGTGGACTATCAGAGTGTTGATGAAACACAGAAATTGCATCGGGACTGAATACAACAGTCACCATGCGCACTTTCCTCCACGGGAGTAATGTCTCAAACAGTCTACGCTTTGATCGTTTCCTGGAAGACCAGTAGTAGTTTCCGATACGCATCAGGTGGCATTCTGTAATCTGTGGACTATCAGAGTGTTGATGAAACACAGAAATTGCATCGGGATTGAATACAACTGACAAGATGCGCACTTACCTCCACGGGAGTAATGTCTCAAACAGTCTACGCTTTGATCGTTCCCTGGAAGACCAGTAGTAGTTTCCGATGCACGTCTGGTGGCATTCAGTAATCTGTGGACTGTCAGAGTGTTGATGAAACACAGAAATTGCATCGGGATTTAATACAACAGACACCATGCGCACTTTCTCAACGGGAGTACTGTCTCAAACAGTCTACTCTTTTATCGTTCCCTGGAAGACCAGTAGTAGTTTCCGATGCACATCTGGTGGCATTCTGTAATCTGTGGACTATCAGAGTGTTGATGAAACACAGAAATTGCATCGGGATTGAATACAACAGTCACTATGCGCACTTTCCTCCACGGGAGTAATGTCTCAAACAGTCTAAGCTTTGATCCTTCCCTGGAAGACAGTAGTAGTTTCCGATGCACATCTGGTGGCATTCTGTAATCTGTGGACTATCAGAGTGTTGATGAAACACAGAAATTGCATCGGGATTGAATACAACAGTCACCATGCGCACTTTCCTCCTTGGGAGTAGTGTCTCAAACAGTCTATGCTTTGATCGTTCCCCGTAGTCCAGTAGTAGTTTCCGATGCACATCTGGAGGCATTCTGCAATCTGTGGACTATCAGAGTGTTGATGAAACACAGAAATTGCATCGGGATTGAATACAAGAGTCACCATGCGCACTTTCCTCCATGGGAGTAATGTCTCAAACAGTCTAGGATTTGGTCGTTCCCTGGAAGGCCACTAGTAGTTTCCGAAGCACATCTGGAGGCATTCTGTAATCTGTGGACTATCAGAGTGTTGATGAAACACAGAAATTGCATCGGGAGTGAATACAACAGTCACCATGAGCACTTTCCTCCATAGGAGTAATGTTTCAAACAGTCTACGCTTTCATCGTTCCCTCGAAGACCAGAAGTAGTATCCTATGCACATCTGGAGCATTCTGTAATCTGTGGACTATCAGAGTGTTGATGAAACACAGAAATTGCATTGGGATTGAATACAACAGTCACCATGCGCACTTTCCTCCATGGGAGTAGTGTCTCAAACAGTCTACACTTTGATCGTTCCCCGTAGACCAGTAGTAGTTTCCGATGCAATCTGGAGGCATTCTGCAATCTGTGGACTATCAGAGTGTTGATGAAACACAGAAATTGCATCGGGATTGAATACAAGGGTCACAATGAGCACTTTAATCCATGGGAGTAAAGTCTCAAACAGTCTACGCTTTGATCGTTCCCAGGAAGACCAGTAGTAGTTTCCGATGGACATCTAGAGGCATTCTGTAATCTGTGGACTATCAGAGTGTTGATGAAACACAGAAAATGCATCGGGATTGAATGCAACAGTCACCATGTACACTTTCCTCCATGGGAGTAATGTTTCAAACAGTCTACGATTTGATCGTTCCCTGGAAGACCAGAAGTAGTATCCGATGCACATCTGGAGGCATTCTGTAATCTGTGGACTATCAGAGTGTTGATGAAACACAGAAAATGCATCGGGATTGAATACAACAGTCACCATGCGCACTTTCCTCCATGGGAGTAATGTCTCAAACTGTCAACGCTTTGATCGTTCCCAGGAAGACCAGTAGTAGTTTCCGATGCACATCTGGATTCATTCTGTAATCTGTGGAGTATCAGAGTGTGGATGAATCACATGAATTGCATCGGGATTGAATGCAACAGTCACCATGCGCACCTTCCTCACTGGGGGTAAGGCCTCAAAGAGTTTACGCTTTGATCGTTCCCTGGAAGACATGAAGTAGTTTCCGATGCACATCTGGAGGCATTCTGTAATCTTTGGACTATAAGAGCGTTGATGAAACACAGAAATTGCATCGGGATTGAATACAACAGTCACCATGCGCACTTTCCTCCATGTAAGTAATGCCTCAAACAGTCTACGCATTGATCGTTCCCAGGAAGACCAGTAGTAGTTTCCGATGCACATCTAGAGGTATTCTGTAATCTGTGGACTATCAGAGTGTTGATGAAACACAGAAATTGCATCGGGACTGAATACAACAGTCACCATGCGCACTTTCCTCCAGGGGAGTAATGTCTCAAACAGTCTACGCTTTGATCGTTTCCTGGAAGACCAGTAGTAGTTTCCGATGCACATCAGGTGGCATTCTGTAATCTGTGGACTATCAGAGTGTTGATGAAACACAGAAATTGCATCGGGATTGAATACAACTGACAAGATGCGCACTTTCCTCCACGGGAGTAATGTCTCAAACAGTCTACGCTTTGATCGTTCCCTGGAAGACCAGTAGTAGTTTCCGATGCACGTCTGGTGGCATTCAGTAATCTGTGGACTGTCAGAGTGTTGATGAAACACAGAAATTGCATCGGGATTTAATACAACAGTCACCATGCGCACTTTCTCAACGGGAGTAATGTCTCAAACAGTCTACTCTTTTATCGTTCCCTGGAAGACCAGTAGTAGTTTCCGATGCACATCTGGTGGCATTCTGTAATCTGTGGACTATCAGAGTGTTGATGAAACACAGAAATTGCATCGGGATTGAATACAACAGTCACTATGCACACTTTCCTCCACGGGAGTAATGTCTCAAACAGTCTAAGCTTTGATCCTTCCCTGGAAGACAGTAGTAGTTTCCGATGCACATCTGTTGGCATTCTGTAATCTGTGGACTATCAGAGTGTTGATGAAACACAGAAATTGCATCGGGATTGAATACAACAGTCACCATGCGCACTTTCCCCCATGGGAGTAATGTCTCAAACAGTCTAGGCTTTGATCGTTCCCTGGAAGGCCACTAGTAGTTTCCGAAGCACATCTGGAGTCATTCTGTAATCTGTGGACTATCAGAGTGTTGATGAAACACAGAAATTGCATCGGGAGTGAATACAGCTGTCAGCATGAGCACTCTCCTCCATAGGAGTAATGTTTCAAAGAGTCTACGCTTTCATCTTTCCCTCGAAGACCAGAATTAGTATCCTATGCACATCTGGAGCATTCTGTAATCTGTGGACTATCAGAGTGTTGATGAATCACATGAATTGCATCGGGATTGAATTCAACAGTCACCATGCGCACCTTCCTCACTGGGGGTAATGTCTCAAAGAGTTTACGATTTGATCGTTCCCTGGAAGACAAGAAGTAGTTTCCGATGCACATCTGGAGGCAATCTGTAATCTGTGGACTATAAGAGTGTTGATGAAACACAGAAATTGCATCGGGATTGAATACAACAGTCACAATGCGCACTTTCCTCCATGTGAGTAATGCCTCAAACAGTCTACGCTTTGATCGTTCCCAGGAAGACCAGTAGTAGTTTCCGATGCACATCTAGAGGCATTCTGCAATCTGTGGCCTATCAGAGTGTTGATGAAACACAGAAATTGCATCGCGATTGAATACAACAGTCACCATGCGCACTTTCCTCCATGGGAGTAATGTCTCACACAGTCTACGCTTTGATCGTTCCCTGGAAGACCAGTAGTAGTTTCCGATGCACATCTGGAGGTATTCTGTAAGCTGTGGACTATCAGAGTGTTGATGAAACACAGAAATTGCATCGGGATTGAATACAACAGTCACCATGCGCACTTTCCTCCATGGGAGTAATGTCTAAAACAATCAACGCTTTGATCGTTCCCAGGAAGACCAGTAGCAGTTTCCGATGCACATCTGGATTCATTCTGTAATCTCTGGAGTATCAGAGTGTGGATGAAACACATGAATTGCATCGGGATTGAATACAACAGTCACCATGCGCACCTTCCTCACCGGGGGTAATGCCTCAAAGAGTTTACGTTTTGATCGTTCCCTGGAAGACGAGAAGTAGTTTCCGATGCACATCTGGATGCATTCTGTAATCTGTGGACTATAAGAGCGTTGATGAAACACAGAAATTGTTGCCGGATTGAATACAACAGTCACCATGCGCACTTTCCTCCATGGGAGTAAAGTCTCAAACAGTCTACGCTTTGATCGTTCCCTGGAAGACCAGAAGTAGTATCCGATGCACATCTGGAGGCATTCTGCAATCTGTGGACTATCAGAGTGTTGATGAAACACAGAAAATGCTTCGGGATTGAATTCAGCAGTCACCATGCGCACTTTCCCTCACGGGAGTAATGTCTGAAATAGTCTACGCTCTGATCGTTCCCTGGAAGACCAGTAGTAGTTTCCGATGCACATCTGGAATCATTATGCAATCTGTGGACTATCAGAGTGTTGATGAAACACAGAAATTGCATCGGGATTGAATACAACAGTCACCATGAGCACTTTATTCCATGGGAGTAATGTTTCAAACAGTCTACGCTTTGATCGTCCCCTGGAAGACCAGAAGTAGTATCCGATGCACATCTGGAGGCATTCTGTAATCTGTTGAGTATCAGAGTGTTGATGAAATACAGAAATTGCATCGGGATTGAATACAACAGTCACCATGCGCACTTTCCTCCATGGGAGTAATGTCTCAAACACTCTACGCTTTGATCGTTCCCTGGAAGACCAGTAGTAGTTTCCGATGCACATCTGGAGGCATTCTGTAAGCTGTGGACTATCAGAGTGTTGATGAAACACAAAAATTGCATCGGGATTGAATACAACAGTCACCATGTACACTTTCCTCCATGGGAGTAATGTTTCAAACAGTCTACGCATTGATCGATCCCTGGAAGACCAGAAGTAGTATCCGATGCGCATCTGGAGGTATTCTGTAATCTGTGGTCTATCAGAGTGTTGATGAAACAAAGAAAATGCATCGGGATTGAATACAACTGTCACCATGCGCACTTTCCACCATGGGAGTAATGTCTCAAACAGTCAACGCTTTGATCGTTCCCAGGAAGACCAGTAGTAGTTTCCGATGCACATCTGGATTCATTCTGTAATCTGTGGAGTATCAGAGTGTGGATGAAACACATGTATTGCATTCGGATTGACTACAACAGTCACCATGCGCACCTTCCCCAGGGGGGGTAATGCCTCAAAGAGTTTACGGTTTGATCGTTCCCTGGAAGACCAGAAGTAGTTTCCGATGCGCGTCTGAAGCCATTCTGTAACCATTGGACTATAAGAGCGTTGATGAAACACAGAAATTGCATCGGGATTGAATACAACAGTCACCATGCGCACTTTCCTCCATGTGAGTAATGCCTCAAACAGTCTACGCATTGATCGTTCCCAGGAAGACCAGTAGTAGTTTCCGATGCACATCTAGAGGTATTCTGTAATCTGTGGACTATCAGAGTGTTGACGAAACACAGAAACTGCATCGGGACTGAATACAACAGTCACCATGCGCACTTTCCTCCACGGGAGTAATGTCTCAAACAGTCTACGCTTTGATCGTTTCCTGGAAGACCAGTAGTAGTTTCCGATGCACATCAGGTGGCATTCTGTAATCTGTGGACTATCAGAGTGTTGATGAAACACAGAAATTGCATCGGGATTGAATACACCTGACAAGATGCGCATTTTCTTCCACAGGAGTAATGTCTCAAACAGTCTACGGTTTGATCGTTCCCTGGAAGACCAGTAGTAGTTTCCGATGCACGTCTGGTGGCATTCAGTAATCTGTGGACTGTCAGAGTGTTGATGAAACACAGAAATTTCATCGGGATTTAATACAAGAGTCACCATGCGCACTTTCTCAACGGGAGTAATGTCTCAAACAGTCTACTCTTTTATCGTTCCCTGGAAGAGCAGTAGTAGTTTCCGATGCACATCTGGTGGCATTCTGTAATCTGTGGACTATCAGAGTGTTGATGAAACACAGAAATTGCATCGGGATTGAATACAACAGTCACTATGCGCACTTTCCTCCACGGGAGTAATGTCTCAAACAGTCTAAGATTTGATCCTTCCCTGGAAGACAGTAGTAGTTTCCGATGCACATCTGGTGGCATTCTGTAATCTGTGGACTATCAGAGTGTTGATGAAACACAGAAATTGCATCGGGATTGAATACAACTGACAAGATGCGCATTTTCTTCCACAGGAGTAATGTCTCAAACAGTCTACGCTCTCATCGTTCCCTCGAAGACCAGAAGTAGTATCCTATGCACATCTGGAGCATTCTGTAATCTGTGGACTATCAGAGTGTTGATGAAACACAGAAAATGCATCGGGATTGAATACAACAGTCACCATGCGCACTTTCCTCCTTGGGAGTAATGTCTCAAACAGTCTACGATTTGATCGTTCCCTGGAAGACAAGAAGTAGTTTCCGATGCACATCTGGAGGCATTCTGTAATCTGTGGACTATAAGAGTGTTGATGAAACACAGAAATTGCATCGGGATTGAATACAACGGTCACAATGCGCACTTTCCTCCATGTGAGTAATGCCTCAAACAGTCTACGCTTTGATCGTTCCCAGGAAGACCAGTAGTAGTTTCCGATTCACATCTAGAGGCATTCTGCAATCTGTGGCCTATCAGAGTGTTGATGAAACACAGAAATTGCATCGCGATTGAATACAACAGTCACCATGCGCACTTTTCTCCATGGGAGTAATGTCTCACACAGTCTACGCTTTGATCGTTCCCTGGAAGACCAGTAGTAGTTTCCGATGCACATCTGGAGGCTTTCTAAAAGCTGTGGACTATCAGAGTGTTGATGAAACACAGAAGTTGCATCGGGATTGAGTACAACAGTCACCATGCGCACTTTCCTCCATGGGAGTAATGTCTAAAACAATCAACGCTTTGATCGTTCCCAGGAAGACCAGTAGCAGTTTCCGATGCACATCTGGATTCATTCTGTAATCTCTGGGGTATCAGAGTGTGGATGAAACACATGAATTGCATCGGGATTGAATACAACAGTCACCATGCGCACCTTCCTCACTGGGGGTAATGCCTCAAAGAGTTTACGCTTTGATCGTTCCCTGGAAGACCAGAAGTAGTTTCCGATGCACATCTGGATGCATTCTGTAATCTGTGGACTATAAGAGCGTTGATGAAACACAGTCACCATGCGCACTTTCCTCCATGGGTGTAAAGTCTCAAACAGTCTACGATTTGATCGTTCCCTGGATGACCAGTAGTAGTTTCCGATGCACATCTGGAGGCATTCTGTAAGCTGTGGACTATCAGAGTGTTGATGAAACACAGACATTGCATCGGGATTGAATACAACAGTCACCATGCGCACTTTCCTCCATGGGAGTAATGTCTAAAACAATCAACGCTTTGATCGTTCCCAGGAAGACCAGTAGCAGTTTCCGATGCACATCTGGATTCATTCTGTAATCTCTGGAGTATCAGAGTGTGGATGAAACACATGAATATCATCGGGATTGAATACAACAGTCACCATGCGCACCTTCCTCACTGGGGGTAATGCCTCAAAGAGTTTACGCTTTGATCGTTCCCTGGAAGACCAGAAGTAGTTTCCGATGCACATGTGGATGCATTCTGTAATCTGTGGACTATAAGAGCGTTGATGAAACACAGAAATTGTCGCGGGATTGAATACAACAGTCACCATGCGCACTTTCCTCCATGAAAGTAAAGTCTCAAACAGTCTACGCTTTGATCGTTCCCTGGATGACCAGAAGTAGTATCCGATGCACATCTGGAGTCATTCTGCAATCTGTGGACTATCAGAGTGTTGATGAAACACAGAAAATGCTTCGGGATTTAATTCAACAGTCACCATGCGCACTTTCCCTCACGGGAGTAATGTCTCAAATAGTCTACGCTCTGATCGTTCCCTGGAAGACCAGTAGTAGCTTCCGATGCACATCTGGAGTCATTCTGCAATCTGTGGTCTATCAGAGTGTTGATGAAACACAGAAAATGCATCGGGATTGTATACAACAGTCACCATGCGCACTTTCCACCATGGGAGTAATGTCTCAAACAGTCAACGCTTTGATCGTTCCCAGGAAGACCAGTAGTAGTTTCCGATGCACATCTGGATTCATTCTGTAATCTGTGGAGTATCAGAGTGTGGATGAAACACATGAATTGCATCGGGATTGAATACAACAGTCACCATGCGCACCTTCCCCAGGGGGGGTAATGCCTCAAAGAGTTTACGCTTTGATCGTTCCCTGGAAGACCAGAAGTAGTTTCCGATGCACGTCTGGAGCCATTCTGTAACCTTTGGACTATAAGAGCGTTGATGAAACACAGAAATTGCATCGGGATTGAATACAACAGTCACCATGCGCACTTTCCTCCATGTGAGTAACGCCTCAAACAGTCTACGCATTGATCGTTCCCAGGAAGACCAGTAGTAGTTTCCGATGGACATCTAGAGGTATTCTGTAATCTGTGGACTATCAGAGTGTTGATGAAACACAGAAATTGCATCGGGACTGAATACAACAGTCTCCATGCGCACTTTCCTCCACGGGAGTAATGTCTCCAACTGTCTACGCTTTGATCGTTTCCTGGAAGACCATTAGTAGTTTCCGATGCACATCAGGTGGCATTCTGTAATCTGTGGACTATCAGAGTGTTGATGAAACACAGAAATTGCATCGGGATTGAATACAACTGACAAGATGCGCTCTTTCCTCCACGGGAGTAATGTCCCAAACAGTCTACGCTTTGATCGTTCCCTGGAAGACCAGTAGTAGTTTCCGATGCGCGTCTGGTGGCATTCAGTAATCTGTGGACTGTCAGAGTGTTGATGAAACACAGAAATTGCATCTGGATTTAATACAACAGTCACCATGCGCACTTTCTCAACGGGAGTAATGTCTCAAACAGTCTACTCTTTTATCGTTCCCTGGAAGACCAGTAGTAGTTTCCGATGCACATCTGGTGGCATTCTGTAATCTGTGGACTATCAGAGTGTTGATGAAACACAGATATTGCATCGGGATTGAATACAACAGTCACCATGCGCACTTTCCTCCATGGGAGTAATGTCTCAAACAGTCTAGGCCTTGATCGTTCCCTGGAAGGCCACCAGTAGTTTCCGAAGCACATCTGGAGGCATTCTGTAATCTGTGGACTATCAGAGTGTTGATGAAACACAGATATTGCATCGGGAGTGAATACAACAGTCACCATGAGCACTTTCCTCCATAGGAGTAATGTTTCAAACAGTCTACGCTCTCATCGTTCCCTCGAAGACCAGAAGTAGTATCCTATGCACATCTGGAGCATTCTGTAATCTGTGGACTATCAGAGTGTTGATGAAACACAGAAATTGCATCGGGATTGAATACAACAGTCACCATGCGCACTTTCCTCCATGGGAGTAGTGTCTCAAACGGTCTACGCTTTGATCGTTCCCCGTAGACCAGTAGTAGTTTCCGATGCACATCTGGAGGCATTCTGCAATCTGTGGACTATCAGAGTGTTGATGAAACACAGAAATTGCATCGGGATAGAATACAAGAGTCACCATGAGCACTTTACTCCATGGGAGTAAAGTCTCAAACAGTCTACGCTTTGATCGTTCCCAGGAAGACCAGTAGTAGTTTCCGATGCACATCTAGAGGCATTATGTAATCTGTGGACTATCAGAGTGTTGATGAAACACAGAAAATGCATCGGGATTGAATTCAACAGTCACCATGCGCACCTTCCTCACTGGGGGTAATGTCTCAAAGAGTTTACGATTTGATCGTTCCCTGGAAGACAAGAAGTATTTTCCGATGCACATCTGGAGGCATTCTGTAATCTGTGGACTATAAGAGTGTTCATGAAACACAGAAATTGCATTGGGGATTGAATACAACAGACACAATGCGCAAATTCCTCCATGTGAGTAATGCCTCAAACAGTCTACGCTTTGATCGTTCCCAGGAAGACCAGTAGTAGTTTCCGATGCACATCTAGAGGCATTCTGCAATCTGTGGCCTATCAGAGTGTTGATGAAACACAGAAATTGCATCGCGATTGAATACAACAGTCACCATGCGCACTTTCCTCCGTAAGAGTAATGTCTAAAACAATCAACGCTTTGATCGTTCCCAGGAAGACCAGTAGCAGTTTCCGATGCACATCTGGATTCATTCTGTAATCTCTGGAGTATCAGAGTGTGGATGAAACACATGAATTGCATCGGGGTTGAATACAACAGTCACCATGCGCACCTTCCTCACTGGGGGTAATGCCTCAAAGAGTTAACGCTTTGATCGTTCCCTGGAAGACCAGTAGTAGTTTCCGATGCACGTCTGGTGGCATTCAGTAATCTGTGGACTGTCAGAGTGTTGATGAAACACAGAAATTGCATCGGGATTGAATACAACTGACAAGATGCGCTCTTTCCTCCACGGGAGTAATGTCCCAAACAGTCTACGCTTTGATCGTTCCCTGGAAGACCAGTAGTAGTTTCCGACGCGCGTCTGGTGGCATTCAGTAATCTGTGGACTGTCAGAGTGTTGATGAAACACAGAAATTGCATCTGGATTTAATACAACAGTCACCATGCGCACTTTCTCTACGGGAGTAATGTCTCAAACAGTCTACTCTTTTATCGTTCCCTGGAAGACCAGTAGTAGTTTCCGATGCACATCTGGTGGCATTCTGTAATCTGTGGACTATCAGAGTGTTGATGAAACACAGATATTGCATCGGGATTGAATACAACAGTCACTATGCGCACTTTCCTCCACGGGAGTAATGTCTCAAAGAATCTAAGCTTTGATCCTTCCCTGGAAGACAGTAGTAGTTTCCGATGCAAATCTGGTGGCATTCTGTAATCTGTGGACTATCAGAGTGTTGATGAAACACAGAAATTGCATCGGGATTGAATACAACAGTCACCATGCGCACTTTCCTCCATGGGAGTAATGTCTCAAACAGTCTAGGCCTTGATCGTTCCCTGGAAGGCCACTAGTAGTTTCCGAAGCACATCTGGAGGCATTCTGTAATCTGTGGACTATCAGAGTGTTGATGAAACACAGATATTGCATCGGGAGTGAATACAACAGTCACCATGAGCACTTTCCTCCATAGGAGTAATGTTTCAAACAGTCTACGCTCTCATCGTTCCCTCGAAGACCAGAAGTAGTATCCTATGCACATCTGGAGCATTCTGTAATCTGTGGACTATCAGAGTGTTGATGAAACACAGAAATTGCATCGGGATAGAATACAAGAGTCACCATGAGCACTTTACTCCATGGGAGTAAAGTCTCAAACAGTCTACGCTTTGATCGTTCCCAGGAAGACCAGTAGTAGTTTCCGATGCACATCTGGAAGCATTCTGTAATCCGTGGAGTATCAGAGTGTTGATGAAACACGTAAATTGCATCGGGATTGAATTCAACAGTCACCATGCGCACCTTCCTCACTGGGGGTAATGTCTCAAAGAGTTTACGATTTGATCGTTCCCTGGAAGACAAGAAGTATTTTCCGATGCACATCTGGAGGCATTCTGTAATCTGTGGACTATAAGAGTGTTCATGAAACACAGAAATTGCATTGGGGATTGAATACAACAGTCACAATGCGCAAATTCCTCCATGTGAGTAATGCCTCAAACAGTCTACGCTTTGATCGTTCCCAGGAAGACCAGTAGTAGTTTCCGATGCACATCTAGAGGCATTCTGCAATCTGTGTCCTATCAGAGTGTTGATGAAACACAGAAATTGCATCGCGATTGAATACAACAGTCACCATGCGCACTTTCCTCCGTAATAGTAATGTCTAAAACAATCAACGCTTTGATCGTTCCCAGGAAGACCAGTAGCAGTTTCCGATGCACATCTGGATTCATTCTGTAATCTCTGGAGTATCAGAGTGTGGATGAAACACATGAATTGCATCGGGGTTGAATACAACAGTCACCATGCGCACCTTCCTCACTGGGGGTAATGCCTCAAAGAGTTAACGCTTTGATCGTTCCCTGGAAGACCAGTAGTAGTTTCCGATGCACGTCTGGTGGCATTCAGTAATCTGTGGACTGTCAGAGTGTTGATGAAACACAGAAATTTCATCTGGATTTAATACAACAGTCACCATGCGCACTTTCTCAACGGGAGTAATGTCTCAAACAGTCTACTCTTTTATCGTTATCTGGAAGACCAGTAGTAGTTTCCGATGCACATCTGGTGGCATTCTGTAATCTGTGGACTATCAGAGTGTTGATGAAACACAGAAATTGCATCGGGATTGAATACAACAGTCACTATGCGCACTTTCCTCCACGGGAGTAATGTCTCAAACAGTCTAAGATTTGATCCTTCCCTGGAAGACAGTAGTAGTTTCCGATGCACATCTGGTGGCATTCTGTAATCTGTGGACTATCAGAGTGTTGATGAAACACAGAAATTGCATCGGGATTGAATACAACAGTCACCATGCGCACTTTCCTCCATGGGAGTAATGTCTCAAACAGTCTAGGTTTTGATCGTTCCCTGGAAGGCCACTAGTAGTTTCCGAAGCACATCTGGAGGCATTCTGTAATCTGTGGACTATCAGAGTGTTGATGAAACACAGAAATTGCATCGGGAGTGAATACAACAGTCACCATGAGCAATTTCCTCCATACGAGTAATGTTTCAAACAGTCAACGCTTTCATCGTTCCCTCGAAGACCAGAAGTAGTATCCTATGCACATCTGGAGCATTCTGTAATCTGTGGACTATCAGAGTGTTGATGAAACACAGAAATTGCATCGGGATTGAATACAACAGTCACCATGCGCACTTTCCTCCATGGGAGTAGTTTCTCAAACGGTCTACGCTTTGATAGTTCCCCGTAGACCAGTAGTAGTTTCCGATGCACATCTGGAGGCATTCTGCAATCTGTGGACTATCAGAGTGTTGATGAAACACAGAAATTGCATCGGGATTGAATACAAGAGTCACCATGAGCACTTTACTCCATGGGAGTAAAGTCTCAAACAGTCTACGCTTTGATCGTTCCCAGGAAGACCAGTAGTAGTTTCCGATGCACATCTAGAGGCATTATGTAATCTGTGGACTATCAGAGTGTTGATGAAACACAGAAAATGCATCGGGATCGAATACAACAGTCACCATGCGCACTTTCCTCCATGGGAGTAATGTCTCAAACAGTCTACGCTTTGATCGTTCCCAGGAAGACCAGTAGTAGTTTCCGATGCACATCTGGAAGCATTCTGTAATCCGTGGAGTATCAGAGTGTTGATGAAACACATGAATTGCATCGGGATTGAATTCAACAGTCACCATGCGCACCTTCCTCACTGGGGGTAATGTCTCAAAGAGTTTACGATTTGATCGTTCCCTGGAAGACAAGAAGTAGTTTCCGATGCACATTTGGAGGCATTCTGTAATCTGTGGACTATAAGAGTGTTGATGAAACACAGAAATTGCATCGGGATTGAATACAACAGTCACAATGCGCACTTTCCTCCATGTGAGTAATGCCTCAAACAGTCTACTCTTTGATCGTTCCCAGGAAGACCAGTAGTAGTTTCCGATGCACATCTAGAAACATTCTGGAATCTGTGGCCTATCAGAGTGTTGATGAAACACAGAAATTGCATCGGGATTGAATACAACAGTCACCATGCGCACTTCCCTCCATGGGAGTAATGTCTCACACAGTCTACGCTTTGATCGTTTCCTGGAAGACCAGTAGTAGTTTCCGATGCACATCTGGAGGCATTCTGTAAGCTGTGGACTATCAGAGTGTTGATGAAACACAGAAAATGCATCGGGATTGAATACAACAGTCACCATGCGCACTTTCCTCCATGGGAGTAATGTCTCAAACAGTCTACGCTTTGATCGTTCCCAGGAAGACCAGTAGTAGTTTCCGATGCACATCAAGAGGCATTCTGCAATCTGTGGCCTATCAGAGTGTTGATGAAACACAGAAATTTCATCGCGATTGAATACAACAGTCACAATGCGCACTTTCGTCCATGTGAGTAATGCCTCAAACAGTCTACTCTTTGATCGTTCCCAGGAAGACCAGTAGTAGTTTCCGATGCACATCTAGAAACATTCTGGAATCTGTGGCCTATCAGAGTGTTGATGAAACACAGAAATTGCATCGGGATTGAATACAACAGTCACCATGCGCACTTTCCTCCATGGGAGTAATGTCTAAAACAATCAACGCTTTGATCGTTCCCAGGAAGACCAGTAGCAGTTTCTGATGCACATCTGGATTCATTCTGTAATCTCTGGAGTATCAGAGTGTGGATGAAACACATGAATTGCATCGGGATTGAATACAACAGTCACCATGCGCACCTTCCTCACTGGGGGTAATGCCTCAAAGAGTTTACGCTTTGATCGTTCCCTGGAAGACCAGAGGTAGTTTCCGATGCACATCTGGATGCATTCTGTAATCTGTGGACTATAAGAGCGTTGATGAAGCACAGTCACCATGCGCACTTTCCTAAATGGGAGTAAAGTCTCAAACAGTCTACGCTTTGAGCGTTCCCTGGAAGACCAGAAGTAGTATCCGATGCACATCTGGAGTCATTCTGCAATCTGTGGACTATCAGATTGTTGATGAAACACAGAAAATGCTTCGGGATTGAATTCAACAGTCACCATGCGCACTTTCCCTCACGGGAGTAATGTCTCAAATAGTCTACGCTCTGATCGTTCCCTGGAAGACCAGTAGTAGTTTCCGATGCACATCTGGGGTCATTCTGAAATCTGTGGACTATCTGAGTGTTGATGAAACACAGAAATTGCATCGGGATTGAATACAACAGTCACCATGAGCACTTTATTCCATGGGAGTAATGTTTCAAATAGTCTACGCTTTGATCGTTCCCTGGAAGACCAGAAGTAGTATCCGATGCACATCTGGAGGCATTCTGTAATCTGTTGAGTATCAGAGTGTTGATGAAATACAGAAATTGCATCGGGATTGAATACAACAGTCACCATGCGCACTTTCCTCCATGGGAGTAATGTCTCAAACAGTCTACGCTTTGATCGTTCCCTGGAAGACCAGTAGTAGTTTCCGATGCACATCTGGGGGCATTCTGTAAGCTGTGGACAATCAGAGTGTTGATGAAACACAAAAATTGCATCGGGATTGAATACAACAGTCACCATGTACACTTTCCTCCATGGGAGTAATGTTTCAAACAGTCTACGCATTGATCGATCCCTGGAAGACCAGAAGTAGTATCCGATGCACATCTGGAGGCATTCTGTAATCTGTGGTCTATCAGAGTGTTGATGAAACACAGAAAATGCATCGGGATTGAATACAACAGTCACCATGCGCACTTTCCACCATGGGAGTAATGTCTCAAACAGTCAACGCTTTGATCGTTCCCAGGAAGACCAGTAGTAGTTTCCGATGCACATCTGGATTCATTCTGTAATCTGTGGAGTATCAGAGTGTGGATGAAACACATGAATTGCATCGGGATTGAATACAACAGTCACCATGCGCACCTTCCCCAGTGGGGGTAATGCCTCAAAGAGTTTACGCTTTGATCGTTCCCTGGAAGACCAGAGGTAGTTTCCGATGCACATCTGGATGCATTCTGTAATCTGTGGACTATAAGAGCGTTGATGAAGCACAGTCACCATGCGCACTTTCCTAAATGGGAGTAAAGTCTCAAACAGTCTACGCTTTGAGCGTTCCCTGGAAGACCAGAAGTAGTTTCCGATGCACGTCTGGAGCCATTCTGTAATCTTTGGACTATAAGAGCGTTGATGAAACACAGAAATTACATTGGGATTGAATACAACAGTCACCATGCGCACTTTCCTCCATGTGAGTAATGCCTCAAACAGTCTACGCATTGATCGTTCCCGGGAAGACCAGTAGTAGTTTCCGATGCACATTTAGAGGTATTCTGTAATCTGTGGACTACAGAGTGTTGATGAAACACAGAAATTGCATCGGGACTGAATACAACAGTCACCATGCGCACTTTCCTCCATGGGAGTAATGTCTAAAACAATCGACGCTTTGATCGTTCCCAGGAAGACCAGTAGCAGTTTCTGAAGCACATCTGGATTCATTCTGTTATCTCTGGAGTATCAGAGTGTGGATGAAACACATGAATTGCATCGGGATTGAATACAACAGTCACCATGCGCACCTTCCTCACTGGGGGTAATGCCTTAAAGAGTTTACGCTTTGATCGTTCCCTGGAAGACCAGAAGTAGTTTCCGATGCACATCTGGATGCATTCTGTAATCTGTGGACTATAAGAGCGTTGATGAAACACAGTCACCATGCGCACTTTCCTCCATGGGAGTAAAGTCTCAAACAGTCTACGCTTTGAGCGTTCCCTGGAATACCAGAAGTAGTATCCGATGCACATCTGGAGTCATTCTGCAATCTGTGGACTATCAGAGTGTTGATGAAACACAGAAAATGCTTCGGGATTGAATTCAACAGTCACCATGCGCACTTTCCCTCACGGGAGTAATGTCTCAAATAGTCTACGCTCTGATCGTTCCCTGGAAGACCAGTAGTAGTTTCCGATGCACATCTGGAGTCATTCTGCAATCTGTGGACTATCAGAGTGTTGATGAAACACAGAAATTGCATCGGGATTGAATACAACAGTCACCATGAGCACTTTATTTCATGGGAGTAATGTTTCAAACAGTCTACGCTTTGATCGTTCCCTGGAAGACCAGAAGTAGTATCCGATGCACATCTGGAGGCATTCTGTAATCTGTTGAGTATCAGAGTGTTGATGAAATACAGAATTTGCATCGGGATTGAATACAACAGTCACCATGCGCACTTTCCTCCATGGGAGTAATGTCTCAAACAGTCTACGCTTTGATCGTTCCCTGGAAGACCAGTAGTAGTTTCCGATGCACATCTGGGGGCATTCTGTAAGCTGTGGACTATCAGAGTGTTGATGAAACACAAAAATTGCATCGGGATTGAATACAACAGTCACCATGTACACTTTCCTCCATGGGAGTAATGTTTCAAACAGTCTACGCATTGATCGATCCGTGGAAGACCAGAAGTAGTATCCGATGCACATCTGGAGGCATTCTGTAATCTGTGGTCTATCAGAGTGTTGATGAAACACAGAAAATGCATCGGGATTGAATACAACAGTCACCATGCGCACTTTCCACCATGGGAGTAATGTCTCAAACAGTCAACGCTTTGATCGTTCCCGGGAAGACCAGTAGTAGTTTCCGATGCACATCTGGATTCATTCTGTAATCTGTGGAGTATCAGAGTGTGGATGAAACACATGAATTGCATCGGGATTGAATACAACAGTCACCATGCGCACCTTCCCCAGTGGGGGTAATGCCTCAAAGAGTTTACGCTTTGATCGTTCCCTGGAAGACCAGAAGTAGTTTCCGATGCACGTCTGGAGCCCTTCTGTAATCTTTGGACTATAAGAGCGTTGATGAAACACAGAAATTACATTGGGACTGAATACAACAGTCACCATGCGCACTTTCCTCCATGTGAGTAACGCCTCAAACAGTCTACGCATTGATCGTTCCCGGGAAGACCAGTAGTAGTTTCCGATGCACATCTAGAGGTATTCTGTAATCTGTGGACTACACAGTGTTGATGAAACACAGAAATTGCATCGGGACTGAATACAACAGTCACCATGCGCACTTTCCTCCACGTGAGTAATGTCTCAAACAGTCTACGCTTTATCGTTTCCTGGAAGACCAGAAGTAGTTTCCGATGCACAGCAGGTGGCATTCTGTAATCTGTGGACTATCAGAGTGTTGATGAAACACAGAAATTGCATCGGGATTGAATACAACTGACAAGATGCGCACTTTCCTCCACGGGAGTAATGTCTCAAACAGTCTACGCTTTGATCGTTCCCTGGAAGACCAGTAATAGTTTTCGATGGACGTCTGGTGGCATTCAGTAATCTGTGGACTGTCAGAGTGTTGATGAAACACAGAAATTGCATCGGGATTTAATACAGCAGTCACCATGCGCACTTTATCAACGGGAGTAATGTCTCAAACAGTCTACTATTTTATCGTCCCCTGGAAGACCAGTTGTAGTTTCCGATGCACATCTCGTGGCATTCTGTAATCTGTGGACTATCCGAGTGTTGATGAAACACAGAAATTGCATCGGTATTGAATACAACAGTCACTATGCGCACTTTTCTCCACAGGAGTAATGTCTCAAACAGTCTACGCTTTGATCGTTCCCTGGAAGACCAGAAGTAGTATCCGATGAACATCTGGAGGCATTCTGTAATCTGTGGACTATCAGAGTGTTGATGAAACACAGAAAATGCATCCGGATTGAATACAACAGTCACCATGCGCACTTTCCTCCATGGGAGTAATGTCTAAAACAGTCAACGCTTTGATCGTTCCCAGGAAGACCAGTAATAGTTTCCGATGCACATCTGGATTCATTCTGTAATCTCTGGAGTATCAGAGTGTGAGTGAAACACATGAATTGCATCGGGAATTAATACAACAGTCACCATGCGCACTTTCTCAACGGGAGTAATGTCTCAAACAGTCTACGCTTTTATCGTTCCCTGGAAGACCAGTAGTAGTTTCCGATGCACATGTGTTGGCATTCTGTAATCTGTGGTCTATCAGAGTGTTGATGAAACACAGAAGTTGCATCGGGATTGAATACAACAGTCACTATGCGCACTTTCCTCCACGGGAGTAATGTCTCAAACAGTCTACGCTTTGATCCTTCCCTGGAAGACAGTGGTAGTTTCCGATGCACATCTGGTGGCATTCTGTAATCTGTGGACTATCAGAGTGTTGACGAAACACAGAAATTACATCGGGATTGAATTCAAAAGTCACCATGCGCAATTTCCCCCACGGGAGTAATGTCTCAAATAGTATACGCTCTGATCGTTCCCTGGAAGACCAGTAGTAGTTTCCGATGCCCATCTGGAGGCATTCTGTAATCTGTGGACTATCAGAGTGTTGATGAAACACAGAAATTGCATCGGGAGTGAATACAACCGTCACCATGAGCACTTTCCTCCATGGAAGTAATGTTTCAAACAGTCTACGCTTTCATCGTTCCCTGGAAGACCAGAAGTAGTATCTGATGCACATTTGGAGGCATTCTGTAATCTGTGGACTATCAGAGTGTTGATGAAACACAAAAATTGCATCGGGATTGAATGCAACAGTCACCATGCGCACTTTCCTCCATGGGAGTAGTGTCTCAAACAGTCTACGCTTTGATCGTTCCCTGGAAGACCAGTAGTAGTTACCGATGCACATCTGGAAGCATTCTGTAATCTGTGGACCTTCAAAGTGTTGATGAACCACAGAAATTGAAACGGAATTGAATTCAACAGTCAACATGCGCAATATCCCTCACGGGAGTAATGTCTCAAATAGTCTACTCTTTTATCCTTCCCTGGAAGACCAGTAGTAGTTTCCGATGCTCATCTGGTGGCATTCTGTAATCAGTGGACTATAAGAGAGTTGACGAAACACAGAAATTGCATCGGGATTGAATTCAACAGTCACCATGCGCACTTTCCCTCACGAGAGTAATGTCTCAAATAGTCTACGCTTTGATCGTTCCCTGGAAGACCAGTAGTAGTTTCCGATGCACATCTGGAGGCATTCTGCAAGCTGTGGACTATCAGCGTGTTGATGAAACACAGAAATTGCATCGGGATTGAATACAACGGTAACCATGAGCACTTTCCTCCATAGGAGTAAAGTCTCAAACAGTCTACGCTTTGATCGTTCCCTGGAAGACCAGTAGTAGTTTCCGATGCACATCTAGACGCATTCTGCAATCTGTGGCCTATCAGAAAGTTGATGAAACACAGAAATTGCATCAGGATTGAATACAACAGTCACCATGCGCACTTTCCTCCATGGGAGTAATGTCTCACACAGTCTACGCTTTGATCGTTCCCTGGAAGACCAGTAGTAGTTTCCGATGCACATCTGGAGGCATTCTGTAATCTGTGGACCTTCAAAGTGTTGATGAACCACAGAAATTGAAACGGAATTGTATTCAACAGTCACCATGCGCAATTTCCCTCACGGGAGTAATGTCTCAAATAGTCTACGCTTTTATCCTTCCCTGGAAGACCAGTAGTAGTTTCCGATGCACATCTGGTGGCATTCTGTAATCAGTGGACTATAAGAGAGTTGACGAAACACAGAAATTGCATCGGGATTGAATACAACAGTCACCATGAGCACTTCCCTCCATGTGAGTAATGTCTCACACAGTCTACGCTTTGATCGTTCCCAGGTAGACCAGTAGTAGTTTCCGATGCACATCTAGAGGTATTCTGTAATTTGTGGACTATCAGAGTGTTGATGAAACACAGAAATTGCATCGGGACTGAATACAACAGTCACCATGCGCACTTTCTTCCACGGGAATAATGTCTCAAACAGTCTACGCCTTGATCGTTTCCTGGAAGACCAGTAGTAGCTTGCGATTAACGTCTGGTGGCATTCTGTAATCTGTGGACTATCAGAGTGTTGATGAAACACCGAAATTGCATCGGGATTGAATGCAACAGTCACCATGCGCACTTTCCTCCATGGGAGTAGTGTCTCAAACAGTCTACGCTTTGATCATTCCCTGTAGACCAGTAGTAGTTTCCGATGCACATCTGGAGGCATTCTGCAATCTGTGGACTATCAGAGTGTTGATGAAACACAAAAATTGCATCGGGATTGAATACAACAGTCACCATGTACACTTTCCTCCATGGGAGTAATGTTTCAAACAGTCTACGCATTGATCGATCCCTGGAAGACCAGTAGTAGTTTCCGATGCACATCTGGGGTCATTCTGAAATCTGTGGACTATCTGAGTGTTGATGAAACACAGAAATTGCATCGGGATTGAATACAACAGTCACCATGAGCACTTTATTCCATGGGAGTAATGTTTCAAATAGTCTACGCTTTGATCGTTCCCTGGAAGACCAGAAGTAGTATCCGATGCACATCTGGAGGCATTCTGTAATCTGTTGAGTATCAGAGTGTTGATGAAATACAGAAATTGCATCGGGATTGAATACAACAGTCACCATGCGCACTTTCCTCCATGGGAGTAATGTCTCAAACAGTCTACGCTTTGATCGTTCCCTGGAAGACCAGTAGTAGTTTCCGATGCACATCTGGGGGCATTCTGTAAGCTGTGGACAATCAGAGTGTTGATGAAACACAAAAATTGCATCGGGATTGAATACAACAGTCACCATGTACACTTTCCTCCATGGGAGTAATGTTTCAAACAGTCTACGCATTGATCGATCCCTGGAAGACCAGAAGTAGTATCCGATGCACATCTGGAGGCATTCTGTAATCTGTGGTCTATCAGAGTGTTGATGAAACACAGAAAATGCATCGGGATTGAATACAACAGTCACCATGCGCACTTTCCACCATGGGAGTAATGTCTCAAACAGTCAACGCTTTGATCGTTCCCAGGAAGACCAGTAGTAGTTTCCGATGCACATCTGGATTCATTCTGTAATCTGTGGAGTATCAGAGTGTGGATGAAACACATGAATTGCATCGGGATTGAATACAACAGTCACCATGCGCACCTTCCCCAGTGGGGGTAATGCCTCAAAGAGTTTACGCTTTGATCGTTCCCTGGAAGACCAGAAGTAGTTTCCGATGCACGTCTGGAGCCCTTCTGTAATCTTTGGACTATAAGAGCGTTGATGAAACACAGAAATTACATTGGGATTGAATACAACAGTCACCATGCGCACTTTCCTCCATGTGAGTAATGCCTCAAACAGTCTATGCATTGATCGTTCCCGGGAAGACCAGTATTAGTTTCCGATGCACATTTAGAGGTATTCTGTAATCTGTGGACTACAGAGTGTTGATGAAACACAGAAATTGCATCGGGACTGAATACAACAGTCACCATGCGCACTTTCCTCCATGGGAGTAATGTCTAAAACAATCGACGCTTTGATCGTTCCCAGGAAGACCAGTAGCAGTTTCTGAAGCACATCTGGATTCATTCTGTTATCTCTGGAGTATCAGAGTGTGGATGAAACACATGAATTGCATCGGGATTGAATACAACAGTCACCATGCGCACCTTCCTCACTGGGGGTAATGCCTTAAAGAGTTTACGCTTTGATCGTTCCCTGGAAGACCAGAAGTAGTTTCCGATGCACATCTGGATGCATTCTGTAATCTGTGGACTATAAGAGCGTTGATGAAACACAGTCACCATGCGCACTTTCCTCCATGGGAGTAAAGTCTCAAACAGTCTACGCTTTGAGCGTTCCCTGGAAGACCAGAAGTAGTATCCGATGCACATCTGGAGTCATTCTGCAATCTGTGGACTATCAGAGTGTTGATGAAACACAGAAAATGCTTCGGGATTGAATTCAACAGTCACCATGCGCACTTTCCCTCACGGGAGTAATGTCTCAAATAGTCTACGCTCTGATCGTTCCCTGGAAGACCAGTAGTAGTTTCCGATGCACATCTGGAGTCATTCTGCAATCTGTGGACTATCAGAGTGTTGATGAAACACAGAAATTGCATCGGGATTGAATACAACAGTCACCATGAGCACTTTATTTCATGGGAGTAATGTTTCAAACAGTCTACGCTTTGATCGTTCCCTGGAAGACCAGAAGTAGTATCCGATGCACATCTGGAGGCATTCTGTAATCTGTGGTCTATCAGAGTGTTGATGAAACACAGAAAATGCATCGGGATTGAATACAACAGTCACCATGCGCACTTTCCACCATGGGAGTAATGTCTCAAACAGTCAACGCTTTGATCGTTCCCGGGAAGACCAGTAGTAGTTTCCGATGCACATCTGGATTCATTCTGTAATCTGTGGAGTATCAGAGTGTGGATGAAACACATGAATTGCATCGGGATTGAATACAACAGTCACCATGCGCACCTTCCCCAGTGGGGGTAATGCCTCAAAGAGTTTACGCTTTGATCGTTCCCTGGAAGACCAGAAGTAGTTTCCGATGCACGTCTGGAGCCCTTCTGTAATCTTTGGACTATAAGAGCGTTGATGAAACACAGAAATTACATTGGGACTGAATACAACAGTCACCATGCGCACTTTCCTCCATGTGAGTAACGCCTCAAACAGTCTACGCATTGATCGTTCCCGGGAAGACCAGTAGTAGTTTCCGATGCACATCTAGAGGTATTCTGTAATCTGTGGACTACACAGTGTTGATGAAACACAGAAATTGCATCGGGACTGAATACAACAGTCACCATGCGCACTTTCCTCCACGTGAGTAATGTCTCAAACAGTCTACGCTTTATCGTTTCCTGGAAGACCAGAAGTAGTTTCCGATGCACAGCAGGTGGCATTCTGTAATCTGTGGACTATCAGAGTGTTGATGAAACACAGAAATTGCATCGGGATTGAATACAACTGACAAGATGCGCACTTTCCTCCACGGGAGTAATGTCTCAAACAGTCTACGCTTTGATCGTTCCCTGGAAGACCAGTAATAGTTTTCGATGGACGTCTGGTGGCATTCAGTAATCTGTGGACTGTCAGAGTGTTGATGAAACACAGAAATTGCATCGGGATTTAATACAGCAGTCACCATGCGCACTTTATCAACGGGAGTAATGTCTCAAACAGTCTACTATTTTATCGTCCCCTGGAAGACCAGTTGTAGTTTCCGATGCACATCTCGTGGCATTCTGTAATCTGTGGACTATCCGAGTGTTGATGAAACACAGAAATTGCATCGGTATTGAATACAACAGTCACTATGCGCACTTTTCTCCACAGGAGTAATGTCTCAAACAGTCTACGCTTTGATCGTTCCCTGGAAGACCAGAAGTAGTATCCGATGAACATCTGGAGGCATTCTGTAATCTGTGGACTATCAGAGTGTTGATGAAACACAGAAAATGCATCCGGATTGAATACAACAGTCACCATGCGCACTTTCCTCCATGGGAGTAATGTCTAAAACAGTCAACGCTTTGATTGTTCCCAGGAAGACCAGTAATAGTTTCCGATGCACATCTGGATTCATTCTGTAATCTCTGGAGTATCAGAGTGTGAGTGAAACACATGAATTGCATCGGGAATTAATACAACAGTCACCATGCGCACTTTCTCAACGGGAGTAATGTCTCAAACAGTCTACGCTTTTATCGTTCCCTGGAAGACCAGTAGTAGTTTCCGATGCACATGTGTTGGCATTCTGTAATCTGTGGTCTATCAGAGTGTTGATGAAACACAGAAGTTGCATCGGGATTGAATACAACAGTCACTATGCGCACTTTCCTCCACGGGAGTAATGTCTCAAACAGTCTACGCTTTGATCCTTCCCTGGAAGACAGTGGTAGTTTCCGATGCACATCTGGTGGCATTCTGTAATCTGTGGACTATCAGAGTGTTGACGAAACACAGAAATTACATCGGGATTGAATTCAAAAGTCACCATGCGCAATTTCCCCCACGGGAGTAATGTCTCAAATAGTATACGCTCTGATCGTTCCCTGGAAGACCAGTAGTAGTTTCCGATGCCCATCTGGAGGCATTCTGTAATCTGTGGACTATCAGAGTGTTGATGAAACACAGAAATTGCATCGGGAGTGAATACAACCGTCACCATGAGCACTTTCCTCCATGGAAGTAATGTTTCAAACAGTCTACGCTTTCATCGTTCCCTGGAAGACCAGAAGTAGTATCTGATGCACATTTGGAGGCATTCTGTAATCTGTGGACTATCAGAGTGTTGATGAAACACAAAAATTGCATCGGGATTGAATGCAACAGTCACCATGCGCACTTTCCTCCATGGGAGTAGTGTCTCAAACAGTCTACGCTTTGATCGTTCCCTGGAAGACCAGTAGTAGTTACCGATGCACATCTGGAAGCATTCTGTAATCTGTGGACCTTCAAAGTGTTGATGAACCACAGAAATTGAAACGGAATTGAATTCAACAGTCACCATGCGCAATATCCCTCACGGGAGTAATGTCTCAAATAGTCTACGCTTTTATCCTTCCCTGGAAGACCAGTAGTAGTTTCCGATGCTCATCTGGTGGCATTCTGTAATCAGTGGACTATAAGAGAGTTGACGAAACACAGAAATTGCATCGGGATTGAATTCAACAGTCACCATGCGCACTTTCCCTCACGAGAGTAATGTCTCAAATAGTCTACGCTTTGATCGTTCCCTGGAAGACCAGTAGTAGTTTCCGATGCACATCTGGAGGCATTCTGCAAGCTGTGGACTATCAGCGTGTTGATGAAACACAGAAATTGCATCGGGATTGAATACAACGGTAACCATGAGCACTTTCCTCCATAGGAGTAAAGTCTCAAACAGTCTACGCTTTGATCGTTCCCTGGAAGACCAGTAGTAGTTTCCGATGCACATCTAGACGCATTCTGCAATCTGTGGCCTATCAGAAAGTTGATGAAACACAGAAATTGCATCGGGATTGAATACAACAGTCACCATGCGCACTTTCCTCCATGGGAGTAATGTCTCACACAGTCTACGCTTTGATCGTTCCCTGGAAGACCAGTAGTAGTTTCCGATGCACATCTGGAGGCATTCTGTAATCTGTGGACCTTCAAAGTGTTGATGAACCACAGAAATTGAAACGGAATTGTATTCAACAGTCACCATGCGCAATTTCCCTCACGGGAGTAATGTCTCAAATAGTCTACGCTTTTATCCTTCCCTGGAAGACCAGTAGTAGTTTCCGATGCACATCTGGTGGCATTCTGTAATCAGTGGACTATAAGAGAGTTGACGAAACACAGAAATTGCATCGGGATTGAATACAACAGTCACCATGAGCACTTCCCTCCATGTGAGTAATGTCTCACACAGTCTACGCTTTGATCGTTCCCAGGTAGACCAGTAGTAGTTTCCGATGCACATCTAGAGGTATTCTGTAATTTGTGGACTATCAGAGTGTTGATGAAACACAGAAATTGCATCGGGACTGAATACAACAGTCACCATGCGCACTTTCTTCCACGGGAATAATGTCTCAAACAGTCTACGCCTTGATCGTTTCCTGGAAGACCAGTAGTAGCTTGCGATTAACGTCTGGTGGCATTCTGTAATTTGTGGACTATCAGAGTGTTGATGAAACACCGAAATTGCATCGGGATTGAATGCAACAGTCACCATGCGCACTTTCCTCCATGGGAGTAGTGTCTCAAACAGTCTACGCTTTGATCATTCCCTGTAGACCAGTAGTAGTTTCCGATGCACATCTGGAGGCATTCTGCAATCTGTGGACTATCAGATTGTTGATGAAACACAGGAATTGCATCGGGATTGAATACAACGGTCACCATGAGCACTTTCCTCCATAGGAGTAAAGTCTCAAACAGTCTACGCTTTGATCGTTCCCTGGAAGACCAGAAGTAGTATCCGATGCACATCTGGATTCATTCTGCAATCTGTGGACTATCAGAGTGTTGGTGAAACACAGAAAATGCATCGGGATTGAATACAACAGTCCCCATGCGCACTTTCCTCCATGGGAGTAATGTCTCAAACAGTCTACGCTTTGATCGTTCCCAGGAAGACCAGTGGTAGTTTCCGATGCACATCTGGAAGAATTCTGTAATCCGTGGAGTATCAGAGTGTTGATGAAACACATGAATTGCATCGGGATTGAATACAACAGTCACCATGCGCACCTTCCTCACTGGGGGTTATGTCTCAAAGAGTTTACGCTTTGATCGTTCCCTGGAAGACCAGAAGTAGTTTCCGATGCACATCTGGAGGCCTTCTGTAATCTGTGGACTATAAGAGTATTGATGAAACACAGAAATTGCATCGGGATTGAATACAACAGTCACAATGCGCACTTTCCTCCATGTGAGTAATGCCTCAAACAGTCTACGCTTTGATCGTTCCCAGGGAGACCAGTAGTAGTTTCCGATGCACATCTAGAGGCATTCTGCAATCTGTGGCCTATCAGAGTGTTGACGAAACACAGAAATTGCATCGGGATTGAATACAACGGTCACCATGAGCACTTTCCTCCATAGGAGTAAAGTCTCAAACAGTCTACGCTTTGATCGTTCCCTGGAAGACCAGTAGTAGTTTCCGATGCACATCTAGACGCATTCTGCAATCTGTGGCCTATCAGAAAGTTGATGAAACACAGAAATTGCATCGGGATTGAATACAACAGTCACCATGCGCACTTTCCTCCATGGGAGTAATGTCTCACACAGTCTACGCTTTGATCGTTCCCTGGAAGACCAGTAGTAGTTTCCGATGCACATCTGGAGGCATTCTGTAATCTGTGGACCTTCAAAGTGTTGATGAACCACAGAAATTGAAACGGAATTGTATTCAACAGTCACCATGCGCAATTTCCCTCACGGGAGTAATGTCTCAAATAGTCTACGCTTTTATCCTTCCCTGGAAGACCAGTAGTAGTTTCCGATGCACATCTGGTGGCATTCTGTAATCAGTGGACTATAAGAGAGTTGACGAAACACAGAAATTGCATCGGGATTGAATACAACAGTCACCATGAGCACTTCCCTCCATGTGAGTAATGTCTCACACAGTCTACGCTTTGATCGTTCCCAGGTAGACCAGTAGTAGTTTCCGATGCACATCTAGAGGTATTCTGTAATTTGTGGACTATCAGAGTGTTGATGAAACACAGAAATTGCATCGGGACTGAATACAACAGTCACCATGCGCACTTTCTTCCACGGGAATAATGTCTCAAACAGTCTACGCCTTGATCGTTTCCTGGAAGACCAGTAGTAGCTTGCGATTAACGTCTGGTGGCATTCTGTAATCTGTGGACTATCAGAGTGTTGATGAAACACCGAAATTGCATCGGGATTGAATGCAACAGTCACCATGCGCACTTTCCTCCATGGGAGTAGTGTCTCAAACAGTCTACGCTTTGATCATTCCCTGTAGACCAGTAGTAGTTTCCGATGCACATCTGGAGGCATTCTGCAATCTGTGGACCATCAGATTGTTGATGAAACACAGGAATTGCATCGGGATTGAATACAACGGTCACCATGAGCACTTTCCTCCATAGGAGTAAAGTCTCAAACAGTCTACGCTTTGATCGTTCCCTGGAAGACCAGAAGTAGTATCCGATGCACATCTGGATTCATTCTGCAATCTGTGGACTATCAGAGTGTTGGTGAAACACAGAAAATGCATCGGGATTGAATACAACAGTCCCCATGCGCACTTTCCTCCATGGGAGTAATGTCTCAAACAGTCTACGCTTTGATCGTTCCCAGGAAGACCAGTGGTAGTTTCCGATGCACATCTGGAAGAATTCTGTAATCCGTGGAGTATCAGAGTGTTGATGAAACACATGAATTGCATCGGGATTGAATACAACAGTCACCATGCGCACCTTCCTCACTGGGGGTTATGTCTCAAAGAGTTTACGCTTTGATCGTTCCCTGGAAGACCAGAAGTAGTTTCCGATGCACATCTGGAGGCCTTCTGTAATCTGTGGACTATAAGAGTATTGATGAAACACAGAAATTGCATCGGGATTGAATACAACAGTCACAATGCGCACTTTCCTCCATGTGAGTAATGCCTCAAACAGTCTACGCTTTGATCGTTCCCAGGGAGACCAGTAGTAGTTTCCGATGCACATCTAGAGGCATTCTGCAATCTGTGGCCTATCAGAGTGTTGATGAAACACAGAAATTGAAATGGAATTGAATTCAACAGTCACCATGCGCAATTTCCCTCACGGGAGTAATGTCTCAAATAGTCTATGCTTTGATCCTTCCCTGGAAGACCAGTAGTAGTTTCCGATGCACATCTGGTGGCATTCTGTAATCTGTGGACTATAAGAGTGTTGACGAAACCCAGAAATTGAATCGGGATTGAATTCAACAGTCACCATGCGCACTTTCCCTCACGGTAGTAATGTCTCAAGTAGTCTACGCTCTGATCGTTCCCTAGAAGACCAGTAGTAGTTTCCGATGCACATCTGGAGGCATTCTGTAATCTGTGGACCATCAGAGTGTTGACGAAACACAGAAATTGCATCGGGATTGAATACAACAGTCACCATGCGCACTTTCCTCCATGTGTGTAATGCCTCAAACAGTCTACGCATTGATCGTTTCCAGGAAGACCAGTAGTAGTTTCCGATGCACATCTAGAGGTATTCTGTTATCTGTGGACTATCAGAGTGTTGATGAAACACATAAATTGCATCGGGACTGAATACAACAGTCACCATGACCACTTTCCTCCACGTAAGTAATGTCTCAAACAGTCTACGCTTTATCGTTTCCTGGAAGACCAGTAGTAGTTTCCGATGCACATCAGGTGGCATTCTGTAATCTGTGGACTATCAGAGTGTTGATGAAACACAGAAATTGCATCGGGATTGAATACAACTGACTAGATGCGCACTTCCCTCCACGGGAGTAATGTCTCAAACAGTCTACGCTTTGATCGTTCCCTGGAAGACCAGTAGTAGTTTCCAATGCACGTCTGGTGGCATTCAGTAATCTGTGGACTGTCAGAGTGTTGATGAAACACAGAAATTGCATCGGGATTTAATACAACAGTCACCATGCGCACTTTCTCAACGGGAGTAATGTCTCAAACAGTCTACTATTTTATCGTTCCCTGGAAGACCAGTAGAAGTTTCCGATGCACATCTGGTGGCATTTTGTAATCTGTGGACTATCAGAGTGTTGATGAAAAACAGAAATTGCATCGGTATTGAATACAGCAGTCACTATGCGCACTTTTCTCCACGGGAGTAATGTCTCAAACAGTCTAAGCTTTGATCCTTCCCTTGAAGGCAGTAGTAGTTTCCGATGCACATCTGGTGGCATTCTGTAATCTGTGGACTACCAGAGTGTTGACGAAACACAGAAATTGCATCGGGATTTAATTCAACAGTCACCATGCGCAATTTCTCTCACAGGAGTAATGTCTTAAATAGTATACGCTCTGATCGTTCCCTGGAAGACCAGTAGTAGTTTCCGATGCCCATCTGGAGGCATTCTGTAATCTGTGGACTATCAGAGTGTTGATGAAACACAGAAATTGCATCGGGATTGAATACAACAGTCACCATTCGCACTTTCCTCCATGGGAGTAGTGTCTCAAACAGTCTACGCTTTGATCGTTCCCTGTAGACCAGTAGTAGTTTCCGATGCACATCTGGAGGCATTCTGCAATCTGTGGACTATCGGAGTGTTGATGAAACACAGAAATTGAAACGGAATTGAATTCAACAGTCACCATGCGCAATTTCCCTCACGGGAGTAATGTCTCAAATAGTCTACGCTTTGATCCTTCCCTGGAAGACCAGTAGTAGTTTCCGATGCACATCTGGTGGCATTCTGTAATCAGTGGACTATAAGAGTGTTGACGAAACACAGAAATTGCATCGGGATTGAATTCAACAGTCACCATGCGCACTTTCCCTCACGAGAGTAATGTCTCAAATAGTCTACGCTTTGATCGTTCCCTGGAAGACCAGTAGTAGTTTCCGATGCACATCTGGAGGCATTCTGTAAGCTGTGGACTATCAGAGTGTTGATGAAACACAGAAATTGCATCGGGATTGAATACAACGGTCACCATGAGCACTTTCCTCCGTAGGAGTAAAGTCTCAAACAGTCTACGCTTTGATCGTTCCCTGGAAGACCAGTAGTAGTTTCCGATGCACATCTAGACGCATTCTGCAATCTGTGGCCTATCAGAAAGTTGATGAAACACAGAAATTGCATCGGGATTAAATACAACAGTCACCATGCGCACTTTCCTCCATGGGAGTAATGTCTAAAACAGTCAACGCTTTGATCGTTCCCAGGAAGACCTGTAGTAGTTTCCGATGCATATCTGGATTCATTCTGTAATCTCTGGAGTATCAGAGTGTGGATGAAACACAGAAAATGCATCTGGATTGAATACAACAGTCACCATGCGCACTTTCCTCCATGGGAGTAGTGTCTCAAACATTCTACGCATTGATCGTTCCCTGTAGAACAGTAGTAGTTTCCGATACACATCTGTAGGCATTCTGCAATCTGTGGACTATCAGAGTGTTGATGAAACACAGAAATTGCATCGGGATTGAATACAACGGTCACCATGAGCACTTTCCTCCATAGGAGAAAAGTCTCAAACAGTCTACGCTTTGATCGTTCCCTGGAAGACCAGAAGTCGTATTCGATGCACATCTGGATTCATTCTGCAATCTGTGGACTATCAGAGTGTTGGTGAAACACAGAAAATGCATCGGGATTGAATACAACAGTCCCCATGCGCACTTTCCTCCATGGGAGTAATGTCTCAAACAGTCTACGCTTTGATCGTTCCCAGGAAGACCAGTTTTAGTTTCCGATGCACATCTGGAAGAATTCTGTAATCCGTGGAGTATCAGAGTGTTGATGAAACACAGAAATTGCATCGGGATTGAATACAACAGTCACCATGCGCACCTTCCTCGATGGGGGTTATGTCTCTAAGAGTTTACGCTTTGATCGTTCCCTGGAAGACCTGAAGTAGTTTCCGATGCACATCTGGAGGCATTCTGTAATCTGTGGACTATAAGAGTTTTGATGAAACACAGAAATTGCATCGGGATTGAATACAACAGTCACAATGCGCACTTTCCTCCATGTGAGTAATGCCTCAAACAGTCTACGCTTTGATCGTTCCCAGGAAGACCAGTAGTAGTTTCCGATGCACATCTAGAGGCATTCTGCAATCTGTGGCCTATCAGAGTGTTGATGAAACACAGAATTTGAAATGGAATTGAATTCAACAGTCACCATACGCAATTTCCCTCACGGGAGTAATGTCTCAAATAGTCTATGCTTTGATCCTTCCCTGGAAGACCAGTAGTAGTTTCCGATGCACATCTGGTGGCATTCTGTAATCTGTGGACTATAAGAGTGTTGACGAAACCCAGAAATTGAATCGGGATTGAATTCAACAGTCACCATGCGCACTTTCCCTCACGGGAGTAATGTCTCAAGTAGTCTACGCTCTGATCGTTCCCTAGAAGACCAGTAGTAGTTTCCGATGCACATCTGGAGGCATTCTGTAATCTGTGGACCATCAGAGTGTTGACGAAACACAGAAATTGCATCGGGATTGAATACAACAGTCACCATGCCCACTTTCCTCCTTGGGAGTAATGTCTCAAACAGTCTACGATTTGATCGTTCCCTGGAAGACCAGTAGTAGTTTCCGATGCACATCTGGAGGGATTCTGTAATCTGTGGACCATCAGAGTGTTGCAGAAACACAGAAATTTCATCGGTATTGAATACAACAGTCACCATGAGCACTTTCCTCCATGGGAGTAATGTCTCAAACTGTCTACGCTTTGATCGTTCCCTGGAAGACCTGAAAGAGTTTCCGATGCATATCTGGAGGCATTCTGTAATCTGTGGACTATCAGAGTGTTGATGAAACACAGAAATGTCATCGGTATAGAATACAACAGTCACCATGAGCACTTTCCTCCATGGGAGTAATGTCTCAAACTGTCTACGCTTTGATCGTTCGCTGGAAGACCTGAAAGAGTTTCCGATGCATATCTGGACGCATTCTGTTATCTGTGGACTATCAGAGTGTTGATGAAACACAGAAATTGCATCGGGACTGAATACAACAGTCACCATGACCACTTTCCTCCACGTAAGTAATGTCTCAAACAGTCTACGCTTTATCGTTTCCTGGAAGACCAGTAGTAGTTTCCGATGCACATCAGGTGGCATTCTGTAATCTGTGGACTATCAGAGTGTTGATGAAACACAGAAATTGCATCGGGATTGAATACAACTGACTAGATGCGCACTTCCCTCCACGGGAGTAATGTCTCAAACAGTCTACGCTTTGATCGTTCCCTGGAAGACCAGTAGTAGTTTCCGATGCACGTCTGGTGGCATTCAGTAATCTGTGGACTGTCAGAGTGTTGATGAAACACAGAAATTGCATCGGGATTTAATACAACAGTCACCATGCGCACTTTCTCAACGGGAGTAATGTCTCAAACAGTCTACTCTTTTATCGTTCCCTGGAAGACTAGTAGTAGTTTCCGATGCACATCTGGTGGCATTCTGTAATCTGTGGACTATCAGAGTGTTGATGAAACACAGAAATTGCATCGGGATTAAATACAACAGTCACTATGCGCACTTTTCTCCACGGGAGTAATGTCTCAAACAGTCTAAGCTTTGATCCTTCCCTTGAAGGCAGTAGTAGTTTCCGATGCACATCTGGTGGCATTCTGTAATCTGTGGACTACCAGAGTGTTGACGAAACACAGAAATTGCATCGGGATTTAATTCAACAGTCACCATGCGCAATTTCTCTCACAGAAGTAATGTCTTAAATAGTATACGCTCTGATCGTTCCCTGGAAGACCAGTAGTAGTTTCCGATGCCCATCTGGAGGCATTCTGTAATCTGTGGACTATCAGAGTGTTGATGAAACACAGAAATTGCATCGGGATTGAATACAACAGTCACCATGCGCACTTTCCTCCATGGGAGTAGTGTCTCAAACAGTCTACGCTTTGATCGTTCCCTGTAGACCAGTAGTAGTTTCCGATGCACATCTGGAGGCATTCTGCAATCTGTGGACTATCGGAGTGTTGATGAAACACAGAAATTGCATCGGGATTGAATACAACGGTCACCATGAGCACTTTCCTCTATGGGAGTAAAGTCTCAAACAGTCTACGTTTTGATCGTTCCCTGGAAGACCAGAAGTAGTATCCGATGCACATCTGGAGGCATTCTGTAATCTGTGGACTATCAGAGTGTTGATGAAACACAGAAAATGCATCCGGATTGAATACAACAGCCACCATGCGCACTTTCCTCCATGGGAGTAATGTCTAAAACAGTCAACGCTTTGATCGTTCCCAGGAAGACCAGTAACAGTTTCCGATGCACATCTGGATTCATTCTGTAATCTCTGGAGTATCAGAGTGTGGGTGAAACACATGAATTGCATCGGGAATTAATACAACAGTCACCATGCGCACTTTCTCAACGGGAGTAATGTCTCAAACAGTCTACGCTTTTATCGTTCCCTGGAAGACCAGTAGTAGTTTCCGATGCACATGTGTTGGCATTCCGTAATCTGTGGACTATCAGAGTGTTGATGAAACACAGAAATTGCATCGGGATTAAATACAACAGTCACTATGCGCACTTTTCTCCACGGGAGTAATGTCTCAAACAGTCTAAGCTTTGATCCTTCCCTTGAAGGCAGTAGTAGTTTCCGATGCACATCTGGTGGCATTCTGTAATCTGTGGACTACCAGAGTGTTGACGAAACACAGAAATTGCATCGGGATTTAATTCAACAGTCACCATGCGCAATTTCTCTCACAGAAGTAATGTCTTAAATAGTATACGCTCTGATCGTTCCCTGGAAGACCAGTAGTAGTTTACGATGCACATCTAGAGGCATTCTGCAATCTGTGGCCTATCAGAGTGTTGATGAAACACAGAAATTGAAACGGAATTGAATTCAACAGTCACCATGCGCAATTTCCCTCACGGGAGTAATGTCTCAAATAGTCTACGCTTTGATCCTTCCCTGGAAGACCAGTAGTAGTTTCCGGTGCACATCTGGTGGCATTCTGTAATCAGTGGACTATAAGAGTGTTGACGAAACACAGAAATTGCATCGGGATTGAATTCAACAGTCACCATGCGCACTTTCCCTCAAGAGAGTAATGTCTCAAATAGTCTACGCTTTGATCGTTCCCTGGAAGACCAGTAGTAGTTTCCGATGCACATCTGGAGGCCTTCTGTAAGCTGTGGACTATCAGAGTGTTGATGAAACACAGAAATTGCATCGGGATTGAATACAAAGGTCACCATGAGCACTTTCCTCCGTAGGAGTAAAGTCTCAAACAGTCTACGCTTTGATCGTTCCCTGGAAGACCAGTAGTAGTTTCCGATGCACATCTAGAGGCATTCTGCAATCTGTGGCCTATCAGAAAGTTGATGAAACACAGAAATTGCATCGGGATTAAATACAACAGTCACCATGCGCACTTTCCTCCATGGGAGTAATGTCTCACACAGTCTACGCTTTGATCGTTCCCTGGAAGACCAGTAGTAGTTTCCGATGCACATCTGGAGGCATTCTGTAAGCTGTGGACTATCAGAGTGTTGATGAAACACAGAAATTGCATCGGGATTGAATACCACAGTCACCATGAGCACATTCCTCCATGGGAGTAATGTTTCAAACAGTCTACGCTTTGATCGTTCCCTGGAAGACCAGAAGTAGTATCCGATGCACATCTGGAGGCATTCTGTAATCTGTGGACTATCAGAGTGTTGATGAAACACAGAAAATGCATCGGGATTGAATACAACAGTCACCATGCGCACTTTCCTCCATGGGAGTAATGTCTAAAACAGTCAACGCTTTTATCGTTCCCAGGAAGACCTGTAGTAGTTTCCGATGCATATCTGGATTCATTCTGTAATCTCTGGAGTATCAGAGTGTGGATGAAACACAGAAAATGCATCGGGATTGAATACAACAGTCACCATGCGCACTTTCCTCCATGGGAGTAGTGTCTCAAACATTCTACGCTTTGATCGTTCCCTGTAGAACAGTAGTAGTTTCCGATGCACATCTGGAGGCATTCTGTAATCTGTGGACTATCAGAGTGTTGATGAAACACAGAAACTGCATCGGGATTGAATACTACGGTCACCATGAGCACTTTCCTCCATAGGAGTAAAGTCTCAAACAGTCTACGCTTTGATCGTTCCCTGGAAGACCAGAAGTAGTATCCGATGCACATCTGGATTCATTCTGCAATCTGTGGACTACCAGAGTGTTGGTGAAACACAGAAAATGCATCGGGATTGAATACAACAGTCCCCATGCGCACTTTCCTCCATGGGAGTAATGTCTCAAACAGTCTACGCTTTTATCGTTCCCAGGAAGACCAGTGGTAGTTTCCAATGCACATCTGGAAGAATTCTGTAATCCGTGGAGTATCAGAGTGTTGATGAAACACAGAAATTGCATCGGGATTGAATACAACAGTCACCATGCGCACCTTCCTCACTGGGGGTAATGTCTCTAAGAGTTTACGCTTTGATCGTTCCCTGGAAGACCTGAAGTAGTTTCCGATGCACATCTGGAGGCATTCTGTAATCTGTGGACTATAAGAGTTTTGATGAAACACAGAAATTGCATCGGGATTGAATACAACAGTCACAATGCGCACTTTCCTCCATGTGAGTAATGCCTCAAACAGTCTACGATTTGATCGTTCCCAGGAAGACCAGTAGTAGTTTCCGATGCACATCTAGAGGCATTCTGCAATCTGTGGCCTATCAGAGTGTTGATGAAACACAGAAATTGAAATGGAATTGAATTCAACAGTCACCATACGCAATTTCCCTCACGGGAGTAATGTCTCAAATAGTCTATGCTTTGATCCTTCCCTGGAAGACCAGTAGTAGTTTCCGATGCACATCTGGTGGCATTCTGTAATCTGTGGACTATAAGAGTGTTGACGAAACCCAGAAATTGAATCGGGATTGAATTCAACAGTCACCATGCGCACTTTCCCTCACGGGAGTAATGTCTCAAGTAGTCTACGCTCTGATCGTTCCCTAGAAGACCAGTAGTAGTTTCCGATGCACATCTGGAGGCATTCTGTATTCTGTGGACCATCAGAGTGTTGACGAAACACAGAAATTGCATCGGGATTGAATACAACAGTCACCATGCCCACTTTCCTCCTTGGGAGTAATGTCTCAAACAGTCTACGATTTGATCGTTCCCTGGAAGACCAGTAGTAGTTTCCGATGCACATCTGGAGGGATTCTGTAATCTGTGGACTATCAGAGTGTTGCAGAAACACAGAAATTTCATCGGTATTGAATACAACAGTCACCATGAGCACTTTCCTCCATGGGAGTAATGTCTCAAACTGTCTACGCTTTGATCGTTCCCTGGAAGACCTGAAAGAGTTTCCGATGCATATCTGGAGGCATTCTGTAATCTGTGGACTATCAGAGTGTTGATGAAACACAGAAAATGCATTGGGATTGAATACAACAGTCACCATGCGTACTTTGCTCCATGGGAGTAATGTCTCAAACAGTCTACAGTTTGATCGTTCCCAGTAAGACCAGTAGTAGTTTCTGATGCACATCTGGAGGCATTCTGTAATCTGTGGAGTATCAGAGTGTTGAAGAAACAAAGAAATTGCATCGGAATTGAGTACAACAGTCACCATGCGCACTTTCCTCCATGGGAGTAATGTCTCAAACAGTCTAGGCTTTGATCGTTCCCTGGAATGCCAGTAGTAGTTTCCGAAGCACATCTGGAGGCATTCTGTAATCTGTAGACTATCAGAGTGTTGAAGAAACACAGAAATTGCATCGGGAGTGAATACAACAGTCACCATGAGCACTTTCATCCATGGGAGTAATGTTTCAAACAGTCTACGCTTTGATCGTTCCCTGTAAGACCAGAAGTAGTATCCGATGCACATCTGGAGACATTCTGTAATCTGTGGACTATCAGAGTGTTGATGAAACACAGAAATTGCATCGGGATTGAATACAACAGTCACCATTCGCACTTTCCTCCATGGAGTAGTGTCTCAAACAGTCTACGCTTTGATCGTTCCCTGTAGACCAGTAGTAGTTTCAGATGCACATCTGGAGGCATTCTGCAATCTGTGGACTATCAGAGTGTTGTTGAAACACAGAAATTGCATCGGGATTGAAAACAACGGTCACCATGAGCACATTCCTCCATGGGAGTAAAGTCTCAAACAGTCTACGCTTTGATCGTTCCCTGGAAGTCCAGAAGTAGTATCCGATGCACATCTGGAGGCATTCTGTAATCTGTAGACTATCAGAGTGTTGATGAAACACAGAAATCGCATCGGGATTGAATAAAACGGTCACCATGAGCACTTTCCTCCATGGGAGTAATGTCTCAAACAGTCTACGCTTTGATCGTTCCCAGGAAGACCAGTAGTAGTTTCCGATGCACATCTAGAGGCATTCAGCAATCTGTGGCCTATCAGAGTGTTGATGAAACACAGAAATTGAAACGGGATTGAATTCAACAGTCACCATGCGCAATTTCCCTCACGGGAGTAATGTCTCAAATAGTCTACGCTTTGATCCTTCCCTGGAAGACCAATAGTAGTTTCCGATGCACATCTGGTGGCATTCTGTAATCTGTGGACTATAAGAGGGTTGACGAAACACAGAAATTGCATCGGGATTGAATTCAACAGTCACCATGCGCACTTTCCCTCACGGGAGTAATGTCTCAAATAGTCTACGCTCTGATCGTTCCCTGGAAGACCAGCAGTAGTTTCCGATGCACATCTGGAGGCATTCTGTAATCTGTGGACTATCAGAGTGTTGACGAAACACAGAAATTGCATCGGGATTGAACACAACAGTCACCATGCGCACTTTCCTCCTTGGGAGTAATGTCTCAAACAGTCTACGATTTGATCGTTCCCTGGAAGACCAGTAGTAGTTTCCGATGCACATCTGGAGGGATTCTGTAATCTGTGGACTAGCAGAGTGTTGATGAAACACAGAAATTGCATCGGGATTGAATACAACACTCACCATGAGCACTTTCCTCCATGGGAGTAATGTCTCAAACAGTCTACGCTTTGATCGTTCCCTGGAAGAGCAGAAAGAGTTTCCGATGCACATCTGGAGGCATTCTGTAATCTGTGGAGTATCAGAGTGTTGATGAAACACAGAAATTGCATCGGAATTGAGTACAACAGTCACCATGTGCACCTTCCTAAATGGAAGTAATATCTCAAAGAGTTTACGCTTTGATCGTTCCCTGGAAGACCAGTTGTAGTTTCCGATGCACATCTGGAGGCATTCATTAATCTGTGGACTATCAAAGTGTTGATGAAACACAGAAATTGCATCGGGATTGTATGCAACAGTCACCATGCGCACTTTCCTCCATGGGAATAGTGTGTCAAACAGTCTACTCTTTGATCGTTCCCTGTAGACCAGTAGTAGTTTCCGACGCACATCTGGAGGCATTCTGCAATCTGTGAACTATCAGAGTTTTGATGAAACACAGAAATTGCATCGGGATTGAATACAACGGTCACCATGAGCACTTTCCTCCATGGGAGTAAAGTCTCAAACAGTCTACGCTTTGATCGTTCCCTGGAAGACCAGAAGTAGTATCCGATACACATTTGGAGGCATTCTGTAAACTGTGGACTATCAGACTGTTGAAGAAACACAGAAATTGCATCGGAATTGAATACAACAGTCACCATGCGCACTTTCCTCCACGGGAGTAATGTCACAAACAATCTACGCTTTGTTCGTTCCCTGGAAGACCAGTAGTAGTTTCCTATGCACATCTGGTGGCATTCTGTAAACTGTGGACTATCAGACTGTTGATGAAACACAGAAATTGCATCGGAACTGAATACAACAGTCACCATGCGCACTTTCCTCCACAGGAGTAATGTCTCAAACAGTCTACGCTTTGATCGTTCCCTGGAAGACCAGAAGTAGTTTCCGATGCACCTTTGGAGGCATTCTGTAATCTGTGGACTATCAGAGTGTTGATGGAACACAGATATTGCATCGGGAGTGAATACAACAGTCACCATGCGCACTTTCCTCCACCAGAGTAATGTCTCAAACATTCTACGTTTTGATCGTTCCCTGGAAGACCAGTAGTAGTTTCCGATGCACATCTGGAGGCATTCTGTAATCTGTTGATAATCAGAGTGTTGATGAAACACATAAATTGCATTGGGATAGAATATAACAGTCACCATGCGCTCTTTCCTCCATTGGAGTAATGTTTCAAACAGTCTACGCTTTCATCGTTCCCTGGAAGACCAGAAGTAGTATCCGATGCACATCTGGAGGCATTCTGTAATCTGTGGACTATCAGAGTGTTGATGAAACACAGAAATTGCATCGGGATTGTATGCAACAGTCACCATGCGCACTTTCCTCCATGGGAGTAGTGTCTCAAACAGTCTACGCTTTGATCGTTCCCTGTAGACCAGAAGTAGTTTTCGACGCACATCTGGAGGCATTCTGCAATCTGTGGACTATCAGAGTGTTGATGAAACACAGAAATTGCATCGGGATTGAATACAACGGTCATCATGAGCACTTCCCACCATGAGAGTAATGTCTCAAACAGTCTACGCTTTGATCGTTCAAAGGAAAACCAGTAGTAGTTTCCGATGCACATCTGGAAGCATTCTGTAATCCGTGGAGAATCAGAGTGTTGATGAAACACATGAATTGCATCGGGATTGAATACAACAGTCACCATGCGCACCTTCCTCACTGGGGGTAATGTCTCAAAGAGTTTACGCTTTGATCGTTCCCTGGAAGACCAGAAGTAGTTTCCGATGCACATCTGGTGGCATTCTTTAATCTGTGGACTATAAGAGTGTTAACGAAACAAAGAAAATGCATCGGGATTGAATTCAACAGTCACCATGCGCACTTTCCCTCACGGGAGTAATGTCTCAAATAGTCTACGCTCTGATCGTTCCCTGGAAGACCAGTAGTAGTTTCCGATGCATATCTGGAGGCATTCTGTAATCTGTGGACTATCTGAGTGTTGGTGAAACACAAAAATTGCATCGGGATTGAATACAACAGTCACCATGCGCGCTTTCATCCTTGGGAGTAATGTCTCAAACAGTCTACGATTTGATCGTTCCCTGGAAGACCGGTAGTAGTTTCCGATGCACATCTGGAGGGATTCTGTAATCTGTGGACTATCAGAGTGTTGATGAAACACAGAAATTGCATCGGGATTGAATACAAAAGTCTCCATGAGCACTTTCCTCCATAGGAGTAATGTCTCAAACAGTCTACGCTTTGATTGTTCCCTGGAAGAGCAGAAAGAGTTTCCGATGCATATCTGGAGGCATTCTGTAGTCTGTGGAGTATCAGTGTGTTGATGAAACACAGAAATTGCATCGGAATTGAGTACAACAGTCACCATGCGCACCTTCCTCCATGGAAGTAATATCTCAAAGAGTTTACGCTTTGATCGTTCCCTGAAAGATTAGTAGTAGTTTCCGATGCACATCTAGAGACATTCTCAAATCTGTGGACTAATTGAGTGTTGATGAAACACAGAAATTTCATCGGGATTGAATACAACAGTGACCATGCGCACCTTCCTCCACAGGAGTAATGTCTTAAACAGTCTACGCTTTAATAGTTCGCTGGAAGACCAGAAGAAGTTTCCGATGCACATCTGGAGGCATTCTGTAATCTGTCTACTATCATAGTGTTGATGAAACACAGAAATTGCATCGGGATTGAATACAACAGTGACCATGCGCACTGTCCTCCACAGGAGTAATGTCTCAAACAGTCTACGCTTTGATCGTTCCCTGGAAGACCAGAAGTAGTTTCCGATGCACATTTGGAGGCATTCTGTATTCTGTGGACTATCAGAGTGTTGATGGAGCACAGATATTGCATCGGGATTGAATACAACAGTCACCATGCGCACTTTCCTCCACCGGAGTAATGTCTCAAACATTCTACGCTTTGATCGTTCCCTGGAAGACCAGTAGTAGATTCCGATGCACATCTGGTGGCAGTCTGTAATCTGTGGACTATCAGAGTGTTGATGAAACACAGAAATTGCAGCGGGATTGAATACAACAGTCACCATGCGCACTTTCCTCCACAGTGTAATGTCTCAAACAGTCTTTGCTTTGATCGTTCCCTGGAAGATCAGTATTAGTTTCCGATGCACATCTGGTATCATTCCTTAATCTGTGGTTTATCTGAGTGTTGATGAAACACAGAAATTATTCGGGATTGAATACAACAATCACCATGCGCACTTTCCTCCATGGGAGTAATGTCTCAAATAGTCTACGCTTTGATCGTTCCCTGGAAGACCAGTAGTAGTTTCCGATGCACATCTGGATGCATTCTGTAATCTGTGGACCTTCAAAGTGTTATTGAAACACTGAAATTGCATCAGGCCTGAATACAACAGTCACCATGCGCACTTTCCTCCACGGGAGTAATGTCTCAAACAGTCTACCCTTTGATCGTTTCCTGGAAGACCAGTAGTAGTTTCCGATGCACATCTGGAGGCATTCTGTAATCTGTGGACTATCTGAGTGTTGATGAAACACAGAAATTGCATCGGGATTGAATACAACAGTCACCATGCTCACATTCCTCCATGGGATTAGTGTCTCAAAGAGTCTACGCTTTGATCGTTCCCTGGAAGGCCAGTAGTAGTTTCCAATGCACATCTGGAAGCATTCTGTAATCTGTGGACTATCAGAGTGTTGTTGAAACACAGAAATTGCATCGTGATTGAATACAACACTCACCATGCGCACTTTTCTCCATTGGAGTAATGTCACAAACAGTCTACGCTTTGATCGTTCCCAGGAAGACCAGTAGTAGTTTCCGATGCACATCTGGAGGCATTCTGCAATCTGTTTAGTATCAGAGTGTTGATGAAACACAGAAATTGCATCGGGATTGAATACAACAGTCACCATGCGCAACTTCCTCCATGGGAGTAATGTCTCAAAGTGTTTACGCTTTGATCGTCCGCTGGAAGACCAGTAGTAATTTCCGATGCACATCTGGAGGCATTCTGTAATCTGTGGACTATCAGAGTGTTGATGAAACACAGAAATTGCATCGGGATTGAATACAACAGTCACCATGCGCACTTTCCTCCATGGGAGTAATGTCTCAAACAGTCTACGCTTTGAGTTCCCTGGAAAACAAGTAGTAGCTTCCGATTCACATCTGGAGGCATTCTGTAATAAGTGGACTATCAGAGTGTTGATGAAAAACAGAAATCGCATTGGGATTGAATACAACAGTCAGCATGCGCACTTTCCTCCATGGGAGTAATGTCTCAAACAGTCTACGCTTTGATCGTTCCCTGGAAGACCAGTAGTAGTTTCCGATGCACGTCTGGTGGCATTCTGTTATCTGTGGACCTTCAAAGTGTTGATGAAACTCAGAAATTGCATCGGGAGTGAAGACAACAGTCACTATGCGCACTTTCCTCCATGGGAGTAATTTCTCAAACAGTCTACGCTTTGATCGTTCCCTGGAAGACCAGTGTAGTTTCCATTGCACATCTGGTGGCATTCCTTAATCTGATGACTATCTGAGTGTTGATGAAACACAGAAATTGCATCGGGATTGAATACAACAGTCACCATGCGCACTTTCCTACATGGGAGTAGTGTCTCAAGCAGTCTACATTTTGATCGTTCCCTGGAAGACCAGTAGTAGTTTCCGATGCACATCTGGAAGCATTCTGTAATCTGTGGACCTTCAAAGTGTTGATGAAACACATAAATTGCATTGGGATTAAATACAACAGTCACCATGCGCACTTTCCTACATGGGAGTAGTGTCTCAAGCAGTCTACATTTTGATCGTTCCCTGGAAGACCAGTAGTAGTTTCCTATGCACATCTGGTGGCATTCTGTAAACTGTGGACTATCAGTCTGAAGATGAAACACAGAAATTGCATCGGAATTGAATACAACAGTCACCATGCGCACTTTCCTCCATGGGAGAAATGTCTCAAATAGTCTACGCTTTGATCTTTCCCTGTAAGACCAGTAGTAGTTTCCGACGCACATCTGGATGCATTCTGTAATCTGTGGACCTTTAAAGTGTTGATGAAACACAGAAATTGCATCGGGATTGATTACAACAGTCACCATGCGCACTTGCCTACATGTTAGTAATGTCTCAAACAGTCTACGCTTTAATCGTTCCCTGGAAGAGCAGTGGTAGTTTCCGATGCACATCTGGAGGCATTCCGAGTCTTGATGAAACACAGAAATTGCATTGGGATTGAATACAACAGTCACCATGCGCACTTTCCTCCATGGGAATAATGTCTCAAACAGTCTACGCTTTGATCGTTCCCTGGAAGACCAGTAGTAGTTCCCAAGCACATCTGGTGGCTTTCTGTAATCTTGTGGACTATCAGAGTGTTGATGAAACACAGAAATTGCATCGGGATTGAATACAACAGTCACCATGCTCACATTCCTCCATGGGAGTAGTGTCTCAAAGAGTCTACGCTTTGATCGTTCCCTGGAAGACCAGTAGTAGATTCCAATGCACATCTGGAAGCATTCTGTAATCTGTGGACTATCAGAGTGTTGTTGAAACACAGAAATTGCATCGTGATTGAATACAACAGTCACCATGCGCACTTTTCTCCATGGGAGTAATGTCACAAACAGTCTACGCTTTGATCGTTCCCAGGAAGACCAGTAGTAGTTTCCGATGCACATCTGGAGGCATTCTGAAATCTGTTTAGTATCAGAGTGTTGATGAAACACAGAAATTGCATCGGGATTGAATACAACAGTCACCATGCGCAACTTCCTCCATGGGAGAAATGTCTCAAAGTGTTTACGCTTTGATCGTCCGCTGGAAGACCAGTAGTAATTTCCGATGCACATCTGGAGGCATTCTGTAATCTGTGGACTATCAGAGTGTTGATGAAACACAGAAATTGCATCGGGATTGAATACAACAGTCACCATGCGCACTTTCCTCCATGGGAGTAATGTCTCAAACAGTCTACGCTTTGAGTTCCCTGGAAAACAAGTAGTAGCTTCCGATTCACATCTGGAGGCATTCTGTAATAAGTGGACTATCAGAGTGTTGATGAAAAACAGAAATCGCATTGGGATTGAATACAACAGTCACCATGCGCACTTTCCTCCATGGGAGTAATGTCTCAAACAGTCTACGCTTTGATCGTTCCCTGGAAGACCAGTAGTAGTTTCTGATGCACGTCTGGTTGCATTCTGTTATCTGTGGACCTTCAAAGTGTTGATGAAACTCAGAAATTGCATCGGGAGTGAAGACAACAGTCACTATGCGCACTTTCCTCCATGGGAGTAATGTCTCAAACAGTCTACGCTTTGATCGTTCCCTGGAAGACCAGTATAGTTTCCATGGCACATCTGGTGGCATTCCTTAATCTGTGGACAATCTGAGTGTTGATGAAACACAGAAATTGCATCGGGATTGAATACAACAGTCACAATGCGCAATTGCCTACATGTTAGTAATGTCTCAAACAGTCTACGCTTTAATCGTTCTCTGGAAGACCAGTGGTAGTTTCCGATGCACATCTGGAGGCATTCCGAGTGTTGATGAAACACATAAATTGCATTGGGATTAAATACAACAGTCACCATGCGCACTTTCCTCCATGGGAATAATGTCTCAAACAGTCTACGCTTTGATCGTTCCCTGGAAGACCAGTAGTAGTTCCCAATGCACATCTGGTGGCATTCTGTAATCTTGTGGACTATCAGAGTGTTGTTGAAACACAGAAATTGCATCGGGATTGAATACAACAGTCACCATGAGCACTTTCCTCCATGGGAGTAATGTCTCAAACAGTCTACGCTTTGATCATTCCCTGGAAGACCAGTAGTATTTTCCGATGCATATCTGGTAGCATTCTGTAATCTGTTGACTATCAGAGTGTTGATGAAACACAGAATTTGCATCGGGATTGAATACAACAGTCACCATGCGCACTTTCCTCCATGTGAGTAACGTCTCAAATAGTCTACGCTTTGATCATTCCCTGGAAGACCAGTAGTAGTTTCCGATGCACATCTGGATGCATTCTGTAATCTGTGGACCTTCAAAGTGTTGATGAAACACAGAAATTGCTTTGGGATTGAATACAACAGTCACCACGCGCACTTTCCTCCATGTTAGTAATGTCTCAAACAGTCTACGCTTTGATCGTTCCCTGGAAGACCAGTAGTAGTGTCCAATGCACATCTGGATACATTCTGTAATCTGTGGACCTTCAAAGTGTTGATGAAACACAGAAATTGCATCGGGATTGAATACAACAGTCACCATGCGCACTTTCCTCCATGGGAGCAGTGTCTCAAACAGTCTACGCTATGATCGTTCCCTGGAAGACCAGTAGTAGTTACCGATGCACATCTGGAAGCGTTCTGTAATCTGTGGACCTTCAAAGTGTTGATGAACCACAGAAATTGCATCGGGATTGAATACAACAGTCACCATGCGCACTTGCCTACATGTTAGTAATGTCTCAAACAGTCTACGCTTTGATCGTTCCCTGGAAGACCAGTAGTAGTTTCCGATGCACATCTGGTGGCATTCTGTAATCTGTGGACTATCAGAGTGTTGATGAAACACAGAAATTGCATCGGGATTGAATACAACAGTCAGCATGCGCACTTTCCTTCACGGGAGTAATGTCTCAAACAGTCTACGTTTTAATCGTACCCTGAAAGACCAGTAGGAGCTTCCGATGCACATCTGGTAGCATTCCTTAATCTGTGGACTATCAGAGTGTTGATGAAACACAGAAATTGCATCGGGATTGAATACAACAGTCACCATGCGCACTAGCCTACATATTGGTAATGTCTCAAACAGTCTACGCTTTGATCGTTCCCTGGAAGACCAGTGGTAGTTTCCGATGGACATCTGGAGGCATTCTGTAATCTGTGGGCTGTCAGAGTGTTGATGAAACACAGAAATTGCATCGGGATTGAATACAACAGTCACCATGCGCACTTTCCTCCACGGGAGTAATATCTCAAACAGTGCACGCTTTGATCGTTCCCTGGAAGACCAGTGGTAGTTTCCGATGCACATCTGGAGGCATTCTGTAATCTGTGGTCTTTCAGAGTGTTGATGAAACACAGAAATTGCATCGGGATTGAATACAACAGTCACCATGCGCACTTTCCTCCATGGGAGTAATGTCTCAAATAGCCGACGCTTTGATCGTTCCCTGGAAGGCCAGTAGTAGTTTCCGATGCACGTTTTAATGCATTCTGTAATCTGTGGACCTTCAAAGTGTTGATGAAACACAGAAATTGCATCGGGATTGAATACAACAGTCACCATGCGCACTTGCCTACATGTTAGTAATGTCTCAAACAGTCTACGCTTTGATCGTACTTAGGAAGACCAGTAGTAGTTTACGATGCACATCTGGAGGCTTTCTGTAATCTGTGGACTATCAGAGTGTTGATGAAACACAGAAATTGCATCGGAATTGAATATAACGGTCACCATGAGCACTTTCCTCCATGGGAGCAAAGTCTCAAACAGTCTACGCTTTGATCGTTCCCTGGAAGACCAGAAATAGTATCCGATGCACATTTGGAGGCATTCTGTAAACTGTGGACTATCAGACTGTTGATGAAACACAGAAATTGCATCGGAATTGAATACAACAGTCACAATGCGCACCTTCCTCCATGGGGTAATGTCTCAAACAGGATACGCTTTGATCGTTCCCTGGAAGACCAGTAGTAGTTTCCGATGCACATCTGTAGGCATTCTGTAATCTGTGGACTTTCAGAGTGTTGATGAAACACAGAAATTGCATCGGGATTGAATACAACAGTCACCATGCGCACTTTCCTCCACGGGAGTAATGTCACAAACATTCTACGCTTTGATCTTTCCCTGTAAGACCAGTAGTAGTTTCCGACGCACATCTGGATGCATTCTGTAATCTGTGGACCTTTAAAGTGTTGATGAAACACAGAAATTGCATCGGGATTGATTACAACAGTCACCATGCGCACTTGCCTACATGTTAGTAATGTCTCAAACAGTCTACGCTTTAATCGTTCCCTGGAAGAGCAGTGGTAGTTTCCGATGCACATCTGGAGGCATTCCGAGTCTTGATGAAACACAGAAATTGCATTGGGATTGAATACAACAGTCACCATGCGCACTTTCCTCCATGGGAATAATGTCTCAAACAGTCTACGCTTTGATCGTTCCCTGGAAGACCAGTAGTAGTTCCCAATGCACATCTGGTGGCTTTCTGTAATCTTGTGGACTATCAGAGTGTTGATGAAACACAGAAATTGCATCGGGATTGAATACAACAGTCACCATGCTCACGTTCCTCCATGGGAGTAGTGTCTCAAAGAGTCTACGCTATGATCGTTCCCTGGAAGACCAGTAGTAGTTACCGATGCACATCTGGAAGCATTCTGTAATCTGTGGACCTTCAAAGTGTTGATGAACCACAGAAATTGCATCGGGATTGAATACAACAGTCACCATGCGCACTTGCCTACATGTTAGTAATGTCTCAAACAGTCTACGCTTTGATCGTTCCCCGGAAGACCAGTAGTAGTTTCCGATGCACATCTGGTGGCATTCTGTAATCTGTGGACTATCAGAGTGTTGATGAAACACAGAAATTGCATCGGGATTGAATACAACAGTCAGCATGCGCACTTTCCTTCACGGGAGTAATGTCTCAAACAGTCTACGTTTTAATCGTACCCTGAAAGACCAGTAGGAGCTTCCGATGCACATCTGGTAGCATTCCTTAATCTGTGGACTATCAGAGTGTTGATGAAACACAGAAATTGCATCGGGATTGAATACAACAGTCACCATGCGCACTTTCCTCCATGGGAATAATGTCTCAAACAGTCTACGCTTTGATCGTTCCCTGGAAGACCAGTAGTAGTTCCCAATGCACATCTGGTGGCTTTCTGTAATCTTGTGGACTATCAGAGTGTTGATGAAACACTGAAATTGCATCGGGATTGAATACAACAGTCACCATGCTCACATTCCTCCATGGGAGTAGTGTCTCAAAGAGTCTACGCTTTGATCGTTCCCTGGAAGACCAGTAGTAGATTCCAATGCACATCTGGAAGCATTCTGTAATCTGTGGACTATCAGAGTGTTGTTGAAACACAGAAATTGCATCGTGATTGAATACAACAGTCACCATGCGCACTTTTCTCCATGGGAGTAATGTCACAAACAGTCTACGCTTTGATCGTTCCCAGGAAGACCAGTAGTAGTTTCCGATGCACATCTGGAGGAATTCTGAAATCTGTTTAGTATCAGAGTGTTGATGAAACACAGAAATTGCATCGGGATTGAATACAACAGTCACCATGCGCAACTTCCTCCATGGGAGAAATGTCTCAAAGTGTTTACGCTTTGATCGTCCGCTGGAAGACCAGTAGTAATTTCCGATGCACATCTGGAGGCATTCTGTAATCTGTGGACTATCAGAGTGTTGATGAAACACAGAAATTGCATCGGGATTGAATACAACAGTCACCATGCGCACTTTCCTCCATGGGAGTAATGTCTCAAACAGTCTACGCTTTGAGTTCCCTGGAAAACAAGTAGTAGCTTCCGATTCACATCTGGAGGCATTCTGTAATAAGTGGACTATCAGAGTGTTGATGAAAAACAGAAATCGCATTGGGATTGAATACAACAGTCACCATGCGCACTTTCCTCCATGGGAGTAATGTCTCAAACAGTCTACGCTTTGATCGTTCCCTGGAAGACCAGTAGTAGTTTCCGATGCACGTCTGGTTGCATTCTGTTATCTGTGGACCTTCAAAGTGTTGATGAAACTCAGAAATTGCATCGGGAGTGAAGACAACAGTCACTATGCGCACTTTCCTCCATGGGAGTAATGTCTCAAACAGTCTACGCTTTGATCGTTCCCTGGAAGACCAGTGTAGTTTCCATTGCACATCTGGTGGCATTCCTTAATCTGTGGACTATCTGAGTGTTGATGAAACACAGAAATTGCATCGGGATCGAATACAACAGTCACCATGCGCACTTGCCTACATGTTAGTAATGTCTCAAACAGTCTACCGTTTAATCGTTCCCTGGAAGACCAGTGGTAGTTTCCGATGCACATCTGGAGGCATTCCGAGTGTTGATGAAACACATAAATTGCATTGGGATTAAATACAACAGTCACCATGCGCACTTTCCTACATGGGAGTAGTGTCTCAAGCAGTCTACGTTTTGATCGTTCCCTGGAAGACCAGTAGTAGTTTCCGATGCACATCTGGAAGCATTCTGTAATCTGTGGACCTTCAAAGTGTTGATGAAACACAGAAATTGCATCGGGATTGAATACAACAGTCACCATGCGCACTTTCCTCCACGGGAGTAATGTCACAAACATTCTACGCTTTGTTCGTTCCATGGAAGACCAGTAGTAGTTTCCTATGCACATCTGGTGGCATTCTGTAAACTGTGGACTATCAGACTGAAGATGAAACACAGAAATTGCATCGGAATTGAATACAACAGTCACCATGCGCACTTTCCTCCATGGGAGAAATGTCTCAAATAGTCTACGCTTTGATCTTTCCCTGTAAGACCAGTAGTAGTTTCCGACGCACATCTGGATGCATTCTGTAATCTGTGGACCTTCTGTAACTGTAATCGCGACCCGCTGGGTGCCGGCCTACGGCCCGGGTGCGCAGCCTGTCCTTCCGCGGGCCTCGGTTCGCGTCTGTTAGGCAGAGCCCCGGTGTCCTGGCTGGCTGCTCGGCGGTATATCTGGAGGAGTCGATTCGCCCCTTTGGGCGCTCGGGCTCCCGGCAAGCGCGCGCGGTTCTTCCCGGATGACGGACCTACCTGGCCCGGCCCCGGACCCGCGCCGCTGTTGGCTCGGGATGCTCTCGGGCGGAATAATCGCTCCCGTCAGCGGCGCTTCAGCTTTGGACAATTTCACGGCTGATGTGATGTTGATGAAACACAGAAATTGCATCGGGATTGATTACAACAGTCACCATGCGCACTTGCCTACATGTTAGTAATGTCTCAAACAGTCTACGCTTTAATCGTTCCCTGGAAGAGCAGTGGTAGTTTCCGATGCACATCTGGAGGCATTCCGAGTCTTGATGAAACACAGAAATTGCATTGGGATTGAATACAACAGTCACCATGCGCACTTTCCTCCATGGGAATAATGTCTCAAACAGTCTACGCTTTGATCGTTCCCTGGAAGACCAGTAGTAGTTCCCAAGCACATCTGGTGGCTTTCTGTAACCTTGTGGACTATCAGAGTGTTGATGAAACACAGAAATTGCATCGGGATTGAATACAACAGTCACCATGCTCACATTCCTCCATGGGAGTAGTGTCTCAAAGAGTCTACGCTTTGATCGTTCCCTGGAAGACCAGTAGTAGATTCCAATGCACATCTGGAAGCATTCTGTAATCTGTGGACTATCAGAGTGTTGTTGAAACACAGAAATTGCATCGTGATTGAATACAACAGTCACCATGCGCACTTTTCTCCATGGGAGTAATGTCACAAACATTCTACGTTTTGATCGTTCCCAGGAAGACCAGTAGTAGTTTCCGATGCACATCTGGAGGCATTCTGAAATCTGTTTAGTATCAGAGTGTTGATGAAACACAGAAATTGCATCGGGATTGAATACAACAGTCACCATGCGCAACTTCCTCCATGGGAGAAATGTCTCAAAGTGTTTACGCTTTGATCGTCCGCTGGAAGACCAGTAGTAATTTCCGATGCACATCTGGAGGCATTCTGTAATCTGTGGACTATCAGAGTGTTGATGAAACACAGAAATTGCATCGGGATTGAATACAACAGTCACCATGCGCACTTTCCTCCATGGGAGTAATGTCTCAAACAGTCTACGCTTTGAGTTCCCTGGAAAACAAGTAGTAGCTTCCGATTCACATCTGGAGGCATTCTGTAATAAGTGGACTATCAGAGTGTTGATGAAAAACAGAAATCGCATTGGGATTGAATACAACAGTCACCATGCGCACTTTCCTCCATGGGAGTAATGTCTCAAACAGTCTACGCTTTGATCGTTCCCTGGAAGACCAGTAGTAGTTTCTGATGCACGTCTGGTTGCATTCTGTTATCTGTGGACCTTCAAAGTGTTGATGAAACTCAGAAATTGCATCGGGAGTGAAGACAACAGTCACTATGCGCACTTTCCTCCATGGGAGTAATGTCTCAAACAGTCTACGCTTTGATCGTTCCCTGGAAGACCAGTATAGTTTCCATTGCACATCTGGTGGCATTCCTTAATCTGTGGACTATCTGAGTGTTGATGAAACACAGAAATTGCATCGGGATTGAATACAACAGTCACAATGCGCACTTGCCTACATGTTAGTAGTGTCTCAAACAGTCTACGCTTTAATCGTTCTCTGGAAGACCAGTGGTAGTTTCCGATGCACATCTGGAGGCATTCCGAGTGTTGATGAAACACATAAATTGCATTGGGATTAAATACAACAGTCACCATGCGCACTTTCCTCCATGGGAATAATGTCTCAAACAGTCTACGCTTTGATCGTTCCCTGGAAGACCAGTAGTAGTTCCCAATGCACATCTGGTGGCTTTCTGTAATCTTGTGGACTATCAGAGTGTTGTTGAAACACAGAAATTGCATCGGGATTGAATACAACAGTCACCATGAGCACTTTCCTCCATGGGAGTAATGTCTCAAACAGTCTACGCTTTGATCATTCCCTGGAAGACCAGTAGTATTTTCCGATGCATATCTGGTAGCATTCTGTAATCTGTTGACTATCAGAGTGTTGATGAAACACAGAATTTGCATCGGGATTGAATACAACAGTCACCATGCGCACTTTCCTCCATGTGAGTAACGTCTCAAATAGTCTACGCTTTGATCATTCCCTGGAAGACCAGTAGTAGTTTCCGATGCACATCTGGATGCATTCTGTAATCTGTGGACCTTCAAAGTGTTGATGAAACACAGAAATTGCTTTGGGATTGAATACAACAGTCACCATGCGCACTTGCCTACATATTAGTAATGTCTCAAACAGTCTACGCTTTAATCGTTCCCTGGAAGACCAGTGGTAGTTTCCGATGTACATCTGGAGGCATTCAGAGTGTTAATGAAACACAGAAATTTCATTGGGATTGAATACAACAGTCACCACGCGCACTTTCCTCCATGTTAGTAATGTCTCAAACAGTCTACGCTTTGATCGTTCCCTGGAAGACCAGTAGTAGTGTCCAATGCACATCTGGATACATTCTGTAATCTGTGGACCTTCAAAGTGTTGATGAAACACAGAAATTGCATCGGGATTGAATACAACAGTCACCATGCGCACTTTCCTCCATGGGAGTAGTGTCTCAAACAGTCTACGCTATGATCGTTCCCTGGAAGACCAGTAGTAGTTACCGATGCACATCTGGAAGCATTCTGTAATCTGTGGACCTTCAAAGTGTTGATGAACCACAGAAATTGCATCGGGATTGAATACAACAGTCACCATGCGCACTTGCCTACATGTTAGTAATGTCTCAAACAGTCTACGCTTTGATCGTTCCCTGGAAGACCAGTAGTAGTTTCCGATGCACATCTGGTGGCATTCTGTAATCTGTGGACTATCAGAGTGTTGATGAAACACAGAAATTGCATCGGGATTGAATACAACAGTCAGCATGCGCACTTTCCTTCACGGGAGTAATGTCTCAAACAGTCTACGTTTTAATCGTACCCTGAAAGACCAGTAGGAGCTTCCGATGCACATCTGGTAGCATTCCTTAATCTGTGGACTATCAGAGTGTTGATGAAACACAGAAATTGCATCGGGATTGAATACAACAGTCACCATGCGCACTAGCCTACATATTGGTAATGTCTCAAACAGTCTACGCTTTGATCGTTCCCTGGAAGACCAGTGGTAGTTTCCGATGGACATCTGGAGGCATTCTGTAATCTGTGGGCTGTCAGAGTGTTGATGAAACACAGAAATTGCATCGGGATTGAATACAACAGTCACCATGCGCACTTTCCTCCACGGGAGTAATATCTCAAACAGTGCACGCTTTGATCGTTCCCTGGAAGACCAGTGGTAGTTTCCGATGCACATCTGGAGGCATTCTGTAATCTGTGGACTTTCAGAGTGTTGATGAAACACAGAAATTGCATCGGGATTGAATACAACAGTCACCATGCGCACTTTCCTCCATGGGAGTAATGTCTCAAATAGCCGACGCTTTGATCGTTCCCTGGAAGGCCAGTAGTAGTTTCCGATGCACGTTTTATTGCATTCTGTAATCTGTGGACCTTCAAAGTGTTGATGAAACACAGAAATTGCATCGGGATTGAATACAACAGTCACCATGCGCACTTGCCTACATGTTAGTAATGTCTCAAACAGTCTACGCTTTGATCGTACTTAGGAAGACCAGTAGTAGTTTACGATGCACATCTGGAGGCTTTCTGTAATCTGTGGACTATCAGAGTGTTGATGAAACACAGAAATTGCATCGGAATTGAATATAACGGTCACCATGAGCACTTTCCTCCATGGGAGCAAAGTCTCAAACAGTCTACGCTTTGATCGTTCCCTGGAAGACCAGAAATAGTATCCGATGCACATTTGGAGGCATTCTGTAAACTGTGGACTATCAGACTGTTGATGAAACACAGAAATTGCATCGGAATTGAATACAACAGTCACAATGCGCACCTTCCTCCATGGGGTAATGTCTCAAACAGGATACGCTTTGATCGTTCCCTGGAAGACCAGTAGTAGTTTCCGATGCACATCTGTAGGCATTCTGTAATCTGTGGACTTTCAGAGTGTTGATGAAACACAGAAATTGCATCGGGATTGAATACAACAGTCACCATGCGCACTTTCCTCCACGGGAGTAATGTCACAAACATTCTACGCTTTGATCTTTCCCTGTAAGACCAGTAGTAGTTTCCGACGCACATCTGGATGCATTCTGTAATCTGTGGACCTTTAAAGTGTTGATGAAACACAGAAATTGCATCGGGATTGATTACAACAGTCACCATGCGCACTTGCCTACATGTTAGTAATGTCTCAAACAGTCTACGCTTTAATCGTTCCCTGGAAGAGCAGTGGTAGTTTCCGATGCACATCTGGAGGCATTCCGAGTCTTGATGAAACACAGAAATTGCATTGGGATTGAATACAACAGTCACCATGCGCACTTTCCTCCATGGGAATAATGTCTCAAACAGTCTACGCTTTGATCGTTCCCTGGAAGACCAGTAGTAGTTCACAATGCACATCTGGTGGCTTTCTGTAATCTTGTGGACTATCAGAGTGTTGATGAAACACAGAAATTGCATCGGGATTGAATACAACAGTCACCATGCTCACATTCCTCCATGGGAGTAGTGTCTCAAAGAGTCTACGCTTTGATCGTTCCCTGGAAGACCAGTAGTAGATTCCAATGCACATCTGGAAGCATTCTGTAATCTGTGGACTATCAGAGTGTTGTTGAAACACAGAAATTGCATCGTGATTGAATACAACAGTCACCATGAGCACTTTTCTCCATGGGAGTAATGTCACAAACAGTCTACGCTTTGATCGTTCCCAGGAAGACCAGTAGTAGTTTCCGATGCACATCTGGAGGCATTCTGAAATCTGTTTAGTATCAGAGTGTTGATGAAACACAGAAATTGCATCGGGATTGAATACAACAGTCACCATGCGCAACTTCCTCCATGGGAGAAATGTCTCAAAGTGTTTACGCTTTGATCGTCCGCTGGAAGACCAGTAGTAATTTCCGATGCACATCTGGAGGCATTCTGTAATCTGTGGACTATCAGAGTGTTGATGAAACACAGAAATTGCATCGGGATTGAATACAACAGTCACCATGCGCACTTTCCTCCATGGGAGTAATGTCTCAAACAGTCTACGCTTTGAGTTCCCTGGAAAACAAGTAGTAGCTTCCGATTCACATCTGGAGGCATTCTGTAATAAGTGGACTATCAGAGTGTTGATGAAAAACAGAAATCGCATTGGGATTGAATACAACAGTCACCATGCGCACTTTCCTCCATGGGAGTAATGTCTCAAACAGTCTACGCTTTGATCGTTCCCAGGAAGACCAGTAGTAGTTTCCGATGCACGTCTGGTTGCATTCTGTTATCTGTGGACCTTCAAAGTGTTGATGAAACTCAGAAATTGCATCGGGAGTGAAGACAACAGTCACTATGCGCACTTTCCTCCATGGGAGTAATGTCTCAAACAGTCTACGCTTTGATCGTTCCCTGGAAGACCAGTGTAGTTTCCATTGCACATCTGGTGGCATTCCTTAATCTGTGGACTACCTGAGTGTTGATGAAACACAGAAATTGCATCGGGATTGAATACAACAGTCACAATGCGCACTTGCCTACATGTTAGTAATGTCTCAAACAGTCTACGCTTTAATCGTTCTCTGGAAGGCCAGTGGTAGTTTCCGATGCACATCTGGAGGCATTCCGAGTGTTGATGAAACACATAAATTGCATTGGGATTAAATACAACAGTCACCATGCGCACTTTCCTCCATGGGAATAATGTCTCAAACAGTCTACGCTCTGATCGTTCCCTGGAAGACCAGTAGTAGTTCCCAATGCACATCTGGTGGCTTTCTGTAATCTTGTGGACTATCAGAGTGTTGTTGAAACACAGAAATTGCATCGGGATTGAATACAACAGTCACCATGAGCACTTTCCTCCATGGGAGTAATGTCTCAAACAGTCTACGCTTTGATCATTCCCTGGAAGACCAGTAGTATTTTCCGATGCATATCTGGTAGCATTCTGTAATCTGTTGACTATCAGAGTGTTGATGAAACACACAATTTGCATCGGGATTGAATACAACAGTCACCATGCGCACTTTCCTCCATGTGAGTAACGTCTCAAATAGTCTACGCTTTGATCATTCCCTGGAAGACCAGTAGTAGTTTCCGATGCACATCTGGATGCATTCTGTAATCTGTGGACCTTCAAAGTGTTGATGAAACACAGAAATTGCTTTGGGATTGAATACAACAGTCACCATGCGCACTTGCCTACATATCAGTAATGTCTCAAACAGTCTACGCTTTAATCGTTCCCTGGAAGACCAGTGGTAGTTTCCGATGTACATCTGGAGGCATTCAGAGTGTTAATGAAACACAGAAATTTCATTGGGATTGAATACAACAGTCACCACGCGCACTTTCCTCCATGTTAGTAATGTCTCAAAGAGTCTACGCTTTGATCGTTCCCTGGAAGACCAGTAGTAGTGTCCAATGCACATCTGGATACATTCTGTAATCTGTGGACCTTCAAAGTGTTGATGAAACACAGAAATTGCATCGGGATTGAATACAACAGTCACCATGCGCACTTTCCTCCATGGGAGTAGTGTCTCAAACAGTCTACGCTATGATCGTTCCCTGGAAGACCAGTAGTAGTTTCCGATGCACATCTGGTGGCATTCTGTAATCTGTGGACTATCAGAGTGTTGATGAAACACAGAAATTGCATCGGGATTGAATACAACAGTCACCATGCGCACTAGCCTACATATTGGTAATGTCTCAAACAGTCTACGCTTTGATCGTTCCCTGGAAGACCAGTGGTAGTTTCCGATGGACATCTGGAGGCATTCTGTAATCTGTGGGCTGTCAGAGTGTTGATGAAACACAGAAATTGCATCGGGATTGAATACAACAGTCACCATGCGCACTTTCCTCCACGGGAGTAATATCTCAAACAGTGCACGCTTTGATCGTTCCCTGGAAGACCAGTGGTAGTTTCCGATGCACATCTGGAGGCATTCTGTAATCTGTGGACCTTCAGAGTGTTGATGAAACACAGAAATTGCATCGGGATTGAATACAACAGTCACCATGCGCACTTTCCTCCATGGGAGTAATGTCTCAAATAGCTGACGCTTTGATCGTTCCCTGGAAGGCCAGTAGTAGTTTCCGATGCACGTTTTAATGCATTCTGTAATCTGTGGACCTTCAAAGTGTTGATGAAACACAGAAATTGCATCGGGATTGAATACAACAGTCACCATGCGCACTTGCCTACATGTTAGTAATGTCTCAAACAGTCTACGCTTTGATCGTACTTAGGAAGACCAGTAGTAGTTTACGATGCACATCTGGAGGCTTTCTGTAATCTGTGGACTATCAGAGTGTTGATGAAACACAGAAATTGCATCGGAATTAAATATAACGGTCACCATGAGCACTTTCCTCCATGGGAGTAAAGTCTCAAACAGTCTACGCTTTGATCGTTCCCTGGAAGACCAGAAATAGTATCCGATGCACATTTGGAGGCATTCTGTAAACTGTGGACTATCAGACTGTTGATGAAACACAGAAATTGCATCGGAATTGAATACAACAGTCACAATGCGCACCTTCCTCCATGGGGTAATGTCTCAAACAGGATACGCTTTGATCGTTCCCTGGAAGACCAGTAGTAGTTTCCGATGCACATCTGTAGGCATTCTGTAATCTGTGGACTTTCAGAGTGTTGATGAAACACAGAAATTGCATCGGGATTGAATACAACAGTCACCATGCGCACTTTCCTCCACGGGAGTAATGTCTCAAGCAGTGTACGCTTTGATCGTTCCCTGGAAGACCAGTGGTAGATTCCGATGCACATCTGGAGGCATTCTGTAACCTGTGGACTTTCAGAGTGTTGATGAAACACAGAGATTGCATCGGGATTGAATACAACAGTCACAATGCGCACCTTCCTTCATGGGGTAATGTCTCAAACAGGATACGCTTTGATCGTTCCCTGGAAGACCAGTAGTAGTTTCCGATGCACATCTGGAGGCATTCTGTAATCTGTGGACTTTCAGAGTCTTGATGAAACACAGAAATTGCATCGGGATTGAATACAACAGTCACCATGCGCACTTTGCTCCATGGGAGTAATGTCTCAAATAGCCGACGCTTTGATCGTTCCCTGGAAGCCCAGTAGTAATTTCCGATGCACGTTTGGATGCATTCTGTAATCTGTGGACCTTCAAAGTGTTGATGAAACACAGAAATTGCATCGGGATTGAATACAACAGTCAATATGCGCACTTGCCTACATGTTAGTAATGTCTCAAACAGTCTACGCTTTGATCGTACTTAAGAAGACCAGTAGTAGTTTACGATGCACATCTGGAGGCATTCTGTAATCTGTGGACTATCAGAGTGTTGGTGAAACACAGAAATTGCATCGGAATTGAATACAACAGTCACCATGCGCACTTTCCTCCATGGGAGTAATGTCTCAAATAGTCTACGCTTTGATCATTCCCTGGAAGACCAGTAGTAGTTTCCGATGCACATCTGGATGCATTCTGTAATCTGTGGACCTTCAAAGTGTTGATGAAACACAGAAATTGCATCGGGATTGAATACAACAGTCACCATGCGCACTTGCCTACATGTTAGTAATGTCTCAAACAGTCTACGCTTTAATCGTTCCCTGGAAGACCAGTGGTAGTTTCCGATGTACATCTGGAGGCATTCCGAGTGTTAATGAAATATAGAAGTTTCATTGGAATTGAATACAACAGTCACCACGCGCACTTCCCTCCAAGTTAGTAATGTCTCAAACAGTCTACGCTTTGATCGTTCGCTGGAAGACCAGTAGTAGTTACCAATGCACATTTGGATACATTCTGTAGTCTGTGGACCTTCAAAGTGTTGATGAAACACAGAAATTGCATCGGGATTGAATACAACAGTCACCATGCGCACTTTCCTCCATTTGAGTAGTGTCTCAAACAGTCTACGATTTGATCGTTCCCTGGAAGACCAGTAGTAGTTACCGATGCACATCTGGAAGCATTCTGTAATCTGTAGACCTTCAAAGTGTTGATGAACCACAGAATTTGCATCGGGATTGAATACAACAGTCACCATGCGCACTTGCCTACATGTTAGTAATGTCTCAAACAGTCTACGCTTTGATCGTTCCCTGGAAGACCAGTGGTAGTTTCCGATGCACATCTGGAGGCATTCTGTAATCTGTGGGCTGTCAGAGTGTTGATGAAACACAGAAATTGCATCGGGATTGAATACAACAGTCACCATGCGCACTTTTCTCCATGGGAGTAATGTCTCAAATAGCCGACGCTTTGATCGTTCCCTGGAAGGCCAGTAGTAGTTTCCGATGCACGTTTTAATGCATTCTGTAATCTGTGGACCTTCAAAGTGTTGATGAAACACAGAAATTGCATCGGGATTGAATACAACAGTCACCATGCGCACTTTCCTCCATGGGAGTAGTGTCTCAAACAGTCTACGCTATGATCGTTCCCTGGAAGACCAGTAGTAGTTACCGATGCACATCTGGAAGCATTCTGTAATCTGTGGACCTTCAAAGTGTTGATGAACCACAGAAATTGCATCGGGATTGAATACAACAGTCACCATGCGCACTTGCCTACATGTTAGTAATGTCTCAAACAGTCTACGCTTTGATCGTTCCCCGGAAGACCAGTAGTAGTTTCCGATGCACATCTGGTGGCATTCTGTAATCTGTGGACTATCAGAGTGTTGATGAAACACAGAAATTGCATCGGGATTGAATACAACAGTCAGCATGCGCACTTTCCTTCACGGGAGTAATGTCTCAAACAGTCTACGTTTTAATCGTACCCTGAAAGACCAGTAGGAGCTTCCGATGCACATCTGGTAGCATTCCTTAATCTGTGGACTATCAGAGTGTTGATGAAACACAGAAATTGCATCGGGATTGAATACAACAGTCACCATGCGCACTAGCCTACATATTGGTAATGTCTCAAACAGTCTACGCTTTGATCGTTCCCTGGAAGACCAGTGGTAGTTTCCGATGGACATCTGGAGGCATTCTGTAATCTGTGGGCTGTCAGAGTGTTGATGAAACACAGAAATTGCATCGGGATTGAATACAACAGTCACCATGCGCACTTTCCTCCACGGGAGTAATATCTCAAACAGTGCACGCTTTGATCGGTCCCTGGAAGACCAGTGGTAGTTTCCGATGCACATCTGGAGGCATTCTGTAATCTGTGGACCTTCAGAGTGTTGATGAAACACAGAAATTGCATCGGGATTGAATACAACAGTCACCATGCGCACTTTCCTCCATGGGAGTAATGTCTCAAATAGCCGACGCTTTGATCGTTCCCTGGAAGGCCAGTAGTAGTTTCCGATGCACGTTTTAATGCATTCTGTAATCTGTGGACCTTCAAAGTGTTGATGAAACACAGAAATTGCATCGGGATTGAATACAACAGTCACCATGCGCACTTGCCTACATGTTAGTAATGTCTCAAACAGTCTACGCTTTGATCGTACTTAGGAAGACCAGTAGTAGTTTACGATGCACATCTGGAGGCTTTCTGTAATCTGTGGACTATCAGAGTGTTGATGAAACACAGAAATTGCATCGGAATTGAATATAACGGTCACCATGAGCACTTTCCTCCATGGGAGTAAAGTCTCAAACAGTCTACGCTTTGATCGTTCCCTGGAAGACCAGAAATAGTATCCGATGCACATTTGGAGGCATTCTGTAAACTGCGGACTTTCAGAGTGTTGATGAAACACAGAAATTGCATCGGGATTGAATACAACAGTCACCATGCGCACTTTCTTCCACGGGAGTAATGTCTCAAGCAGTGTACGCTTTGATCGTTCCCTGGAAGACCAGTGGTAGATTCCGATGCACATCTGGAGGCATTCTGTAAGCTGTGGACTTTCAGAGTGTTGATGAAACACAGAAATTGCATCGGGATTGAATACAACAGTCACAATGCGCACCTTCCTTCATGGGGTAATGTCTCAAACAGGATACGCTTTGATCGTTCCCTGGAAGACCAGTAGTAGTTTCCGATGCACATCTGGAGGCATTCTGTAATCTGTGGACTTTCAGAGTCTTGATGAAACACAGAAATTGCATCGGGATTGAATACAACAGTCACCATGCGCACTTTGCTCCATGGGAGTAATGTCTCAAATAGCCGACGCTTTGATCGTTCCCTGGAAGGCCAGTAGTAATTTCCGATGCACGTTTGGATGCATTCTGTAATCTGTGGACCTTCAAAGTGTTGATGAAACACAGAAATTGCATCGGGATTGAATACAACAGTCAATATGCGCACTTGCCTACATGTTAGTAATGTCTCAAACAGTCTACGCTTTGATCGTACTTAAGAAGACCAGTAGTAGTTTACGATGCACATCTGGAGGCATTCTGTAATCTGTGGACTATCAGAGTGTTGGTGAAACACAGAAATTGCATCGGAATTGAATACAACAGTCACCATGCGCACTTTCCTCCATGGGAGTAATGTCTCAAATAGGCTACGCTTTGATCATTCCCTGGAAGACCAGTAGTAGTTTCCGATGCACATCTGGATGCATTCTGTAATCTGTGAACCTTCAAAGTGTTGATGAAACACAGATATTGCATCGGGATTGATTACAACAGTCACCATGCGCACTTGCCTACATGTTAGTAATGTCTCAAACAGTCTACGCTTTGATCGTTCCCTGGAAGACCAGTGGTAGTTTCCGATGCACATCTGGAGGCATTCTGTAATCTGTGGGCTGTCAGAGTGTTGATGAAACACAGAAATTGCATCGGGATTGAATACAACAGTCACCATGCGCACTTTTCTCCATGGGAGTAATGTCTCAAATAGCCGACGCTTCGATCGTTCCCTGGAAGGCCAGTAGTAGTTTCCGATGCACGTTTTAATGCATTCTGTAATCTGTGGACCTTCAAAGTGTTGATGAAACACAGAAATTGCATCGGGATTGAATACAACAGTCACCATGCGCACTTTCCTCCACGGGAGTAATGTCTCAAACAGTGTACGCTTTGATCGTTCCCTGGAAGACCAGTGGTAGTTTCCGATGCACATCTGGAGGCATTCTGTAATCTGTGGACTTTCAGAGTGTTGATGAAACACAGAAATTGCATCGGAATTGAATACAACAGTCACAATGCGCACCTTCCTTCATGGGGAATGTCTCAAACAGGATACGCTTTGATCGTTCCCTGGAAGACCAGTAGTAGTTTCAGATGCACATCTGGAGGCATTCTGTAATCTGTGGACTTTCAGAGTCTTGATGAAATACAGAAATTGTATCGGGATTGAATACAACAGTCACCATGCGCACTTTGCTCCATGGGAGTAATGTCTCAAAAAGCCGACGCTTTGATCGTTCCCTGGAAGGCCAGAAGTAATTTCCGATGCACGTTTGGATGCATTCTGTAATCTGTGGACCTTCAAAGTGTTGATGAAACACAGATATTGCATCGGGATTGATTACAACAGTCACCATGCGCACTTGCCTACATGTTAGTAATGTCTCAAACAGTCTACGCTTTGATCATTCCCTGGAAGACCAGTAGTAGTTTCCGATGCACATCTGGATGCATTCTGTAATCTGTGGTCCTTCAAAGTGTTGATGAAACACAGAAATTGCATCGGGATTGAATACAACAGTCACCATGCGCACTTGCCTATATGTTAGTAATGTCTCAAACAGTCTACGCTTTAATCGTTCCCTGGAAGACCAGTGGTAGTTTCCGATGTACATCTGGAGGCATTCCGAGTGTTAATGAAACACAGAAATTTCATTGGGATTGAATACAACAGTCACCACGCGCACTTTCCTCCATGTTAGTAATGTCTCAAACAGTCTACGCTTTGATCGTTCCCTGGAAGACCAGTAGTAGTTTCCAATGCACATCTGGATACATTCTGTAATCTGTGGACCTTCAAAGTGTTGATGAAACACAGAATTTGCATCGGGGTGAATACAACAGTCACCATGCGCACTTTCCTCCATAGGAGTAGTGTCTCAAACAGTGTACGCTTTGATCGTTCCCTGGAAGACCAGTAGTAGTTACCGATGCACATCTGGAAGCATTCTGTAATCTGTGGATCTTTAAAGTGTTGATGAACCACAGAAATTGCATCGGGATTGAACACAACAGTCACCATGCGCACTTGCCTACATGTTAGTAATGTCTCAAACAGTCTACGCTTTAATCGTTCCCTGGAAGACCAGTGGTAGTTTCCGATGTACATCTGGAGGCATTCCGAGTGTTAATGAAACACAGAAGTTTCATTGGGATTGAATACAACAGTCACCACGCCCACTTTCCTCCATGTTAGTAATGTCTCAAACAGTCTACACTTTGATCGTTCCCTGGAAGACCAGTGGTAGTTTCCGATGCACATCTGGAGGCATTCTGTAAACTGTGGACTATCAGACTGTTGATGAAACACAGAAATTGCATCGGAATTGAATACAACAGTCACAATGCGCACCTTCCACCATGGGGTAATGTCTCAAACAGGATACGCTTTGATCGTTCCCTGGAAGACCAGTAGTAGTTTCCGATGCACATCTGTAGGCATTCTGTAATCTGTGGACTTTCAGAGTGTTGATGAAACACAGAAATTGCATCGGGATTGAATACAACAGTCACCATGCGCACTTTCCTCCACGGGAGTAATGTCTCAAACAGTGTACGCTTTGATCGTTCCCTGGAAGACCAGTGGTAGATTCCGATGCACATCTGGAGGCATTCTGTAACCTGTGGACTTTCAGAGTGTTGATGAAACACAGAAATTGCATCGGGATTGAATACAACAGTCACAATGCGCACCTTCCTTCATGGGGTAATGTCTCAAACAGGATACGCTTTGATCGTTCCCTGGAAGTCCAGTAGTAGTTTCCGATGCACATCTGGAGGCATTCTGTAATCTGTGGACTTTCAGAGTCTTGATGAAACACAGAAATTGCATCGGGATTGAATACAACAGTCACCATGCGCACTTTGCTCCATGGGAGTAATGTCTCAAATAGCCGACGCTTTGATCGTTCCCTGGAAGGCCAGTAGTAATTTCCGATGCACGTTTGGATGCATTCTGTAATCTGTGGACCTTCAAAGTGTTGATGAAACACAGAAATTGCATCGGGATTGAATACAACAGTCAATATGCGCACTTGCCTACATGTTAGTAATGTCTCAAACAGTCTACGCTTTGATCGTACTTAAGAAGACCAGTAGTAGTTTACGATGCACATCTGGAGGCATTCTGTAATCTGTGGACTATCAGAGTGTTGGTGAAACACAGAAATTGCATCGGAATTGAATACAACAGTCACCATGCGCACTTTCCTCCATGGGAGTAATGTCTCAAATAGTCTACGCTTTGATCATTCCCTGGAAGACCAGTAGTAGTTTCCGATGCACATCTGGATGCATTCTGTAATCTGTGGACCTTCAAAGTGTTGATGAAACACAGAAATTGCATCGGGATTGAATACAACAGTCACCATGCGCACTTGCCTACATGTTAGTAATGTTTCAAACAGTCTACGCTTTAATCGTTCCCTGGAAGACCAGTTTTAGTTTCCGATGTACATCTGGAGGCAATCCGAGTGTTAATGAAATATAGAAGTTTCATTGGAATTGAATACAACAGTCACCACGCGCACTTCCCTCCATGTTAGTAATGTCTCAAACAGTCTACGCTTTGATCGTTCGCTGGAAGACCAGTAGTAGTTTCCAATGCACATTTGGATACATTCTGTAGTCTGTGGACCTTCAAAGTGTTGATGAAACACAGAAATTGCATCGGGATTGAATACAACAGTCACCATGCGCACTTTCCTCCATGGGAGTAGTGTCTCAAACAGTCTACGCTTTGATCGTTCCCTGGAAGACCAGTAGTAGTTACCGATGCACATCTGGAAGCATTCTGTCATCTGTAGACCTTCAAAGTGTTGATGAACCACAGAAATTGCATCGGGATTGAATACAACAGTCACCATGCGCACTTGCCTACATGTTAGTAATGTCTCAAACAGTCTACACTTTGATCGTTCCCTGGAAGACCAGTGGTAGTTTCCGATGCACATCTGGAGGCATTCTGTAATCTGTGGGCTGTCAGAGTGTTGATGAAACACAGAAATTGCATCGGGATTGAATACAACAGTCACCATGCGCACTTTTCTCCATGGGAGTAATGTCTCAAATAGCCGACGCTTTGATCGTTCCCTGGAAGGCCGGTAGTAGTTTCCGATGCACGTTTTAATGCATTCTGTAATCTGTGGACCTTCAAGGTGTTGATGAAACACAGAAATTGCATCAGGATTGAATACAACAGTCACCATGCGCACTTGCCTACATGTTAGTAATGTCTCAAACAGTCTACGCTTTGATCGTACTTAGGAAGACCAGTAGTAGTTTACGATGCACATCTGGAGGCATTCTGTAATCTGTGGACTACCAGCGTGTTGATGAGACACAGAAATTGCATCGGAATTGAATACAACAGTCACCATGCGCACTTTCCTCCACGGGAGTAATGTCTCAAACAGTGTACGCTTTGATCGTTCCCTGGAAGACCAGTGGTAGTTTCGGATGCACATCTGGAGGCATTCTGTAATCTGTGGACTTTCAGAGTGTTGATGAAACACAGAAATTGCATCGGGATTGAATACAACAGTCACAATGCGCACCTTCCTTCATGGGGTAATGTCTCAACCAGGATACGCTTTGATCGTACCCTGGAAGACCAGTAGTAGTTTCCGATGCACATCTGGAGGCATTCTGTAATCTGTGGACTTTCAGAGTCTTGATGAAACACAGAAATTGCATCGGGATTGAATACAACAGTCACCGTGCGCACTTTGCTCCATGGGAGTAATGTCTCAAAAAGCCGACGCTTTGATCGTTCCCTGGAAGGCCAGAAGTAATTTCCGATGCACGTTTGGATGCATTCTGTAATCTGTGGACCTTCAAAGTGTTGATGAAACACAGAAATTGCATCGGGATTGAATACAACAGTCAATATGCGCACTTGCCTACATGTTAGTAATGTCTCAAACAGTCTACGCTTTGATCGTACTTAGGAAGACCAGTAGTAGTTTACGATGCACATCTGGAGGCATTCTTTAATCTGTGGACTATCAGAGTGTTGGTGAAACACAGAAATTGCATCGGAATTGAATACAACAGTCACCATGCGCACTTTCCTCCATGGGAGTAATGTCTCAAATAGCCGACGCTTTGATCATTCCCTGGAAGACCAGTAGTAGTTTCCGATGCACATCTGGATGCATTCTGTAATCTGTGGTCCTTCAAAGTGTTGATGAAACACAGAAATTGCATCGGGATTGAATACAACAGTCACCATGCGCACTTGCCTACATGTTAGTAATGTCTCAAACAGTCTACGCTTTAATCGTTCCCTGGAAGACCAGTGGTAGTTTCCGATGTACATCTGGAGGCATTCCGAGTGTTAATGAAACACAGAAATTTCATTGGGATTGAATACAACAGTCACCACGCGCACTTTCCTCCATGTTAGTAATGTCTCAAACAGTCTACGCTTTGATCGTTCCCTGGAAGACCAGTAGTAGTTTCCAATGCACATCTGGATACATTCTGTAATCTGTGGACCTTCAAAGTGTTGATGAAACACAGAATTTGCATCGGGGTGAATACAACAGTCACCATGCGCACTTTCCTCCATAGGAGTAGTGTCTCAAACAGTCTACGCTTTGATCGTTCCCTGGAAGACCAGTAGTAGTTACCGATGCACATCTGGAAGCATTCTGTAATCTGTGGATCTTCAAAGTGTTGATGAACCACAGAAATTGCATCGGGATTGAATACAACAGTCACCATGCGCACTTGCCCACATGTTAGTAATGTCTCAAACAGTCCACGCTTTGATCGTACTTAGGAAGACCAGTAGTAGTTGACGATGCACATCTGGAGGCATTCTGTAATCTGTGGACTATCAGAGTGTTGATGAAACACAGAAATTGCATCGGAATTGAATACAACAGTCACCATGCGCACTTTCCTCCACGGGAGTAATGTCTCAAACAGTGTACGCTTTGATCGTTCCCTGGAAGACCAGTGGTAGTTTCCGATGCACATCTGGAGGCATTCTGTAATCAGTGGACTTTCAGAGTGTTGATGAAACACAGAAATTGCATCGGGATTGAATACAACAGTCACAATGCGCACCTTCCTCCATGGGGTAATATCTCAAACAGGATACGCTTTGATCGTTCCCTGGAAGGCCAGTAGTAGTTTCCGATGCACATCTGGAGGCATTCTGTAATCTGTGGACTTTCAGAGTGTTGATGAAACACAGAAATGGCATCGGGATTGAATACAACAGTCAACATGCGCACTTTCCTCCACGGGAGTAATGTCTCAAACAGTGTACGCTTTGATCGTTCCCTGGAAGACCAGTGGTAGTTTCCGATGCACATCTGGAGGCATTCTGTAATCTGTGGACTTTCAGAGTGTTGATGAAACACAGAAATTGCATCGGGATTGAATACAACAGTCACAATGCGCACCTTCCTCAATGGGGTAATGTCTCAAACAGGATACGCTTTGATCGTTCCCTGGAAGACCAGTAGTAGTTTCCGATGCACATCTGGAGGCATTCTGTAATCTGTGGACTTTCAGAGTCTTGATGAAACACAGAAATTGCATCGGGATTGAATACAACAGTCACCATGCGCACTTTGCTCCATGGGAGTAATGTCTCAAATAGCCGACGCTTTGATCGTTCCCTGGTAGGCCAGTAGTAATTTCCGATGCACGTTTGGATGCATTCTGTAATCTGTGGACCTTCAAAATGTTGATGAAACACAGAAATTGCATCGTGATTGAATACAACAGTCAATATGCGCACTTGCCTACATGTTAGTAATGTCTCAAACAGTCTACGCTTTGATCGTACTTAGGAAGACCAGTAGTAGTTTACGATGCACATCTGGAGGCATTCTGTAATCTGTGGACTATCAGAGTGTTGATGAAACACAGAAATTGCATCGGGATTGAATACAACAGTCACCATGCGCAAATGCCTACATGTTGGTAATGTCTCAAACAGTCTACGCTTTGATCGTTCCCTGGAAGACCAGTGGTAGTTTCCGATGCACTTCTGGAGGCATTCTGTAATCTGTGGGCTGTCAGAGTGTTGATGAAACACAGAAATTGCATCGGGATTGAATACAACAGTCACCATGCGCACTTTCCTCCACGGGAGTAATGTCTCAAACAGTGTACGCTTTGATCGTTCCCTGGAAGACCAGTGGTAGTTTCCGATGCACATCTGGAGGCATTCTGCAATCTGTGGACTTTCAGAGTGTTGATGAAACACAGAAATTGCATCGGGATTGAATACAACAGTCACCATGCGCACTTTTCTCCATGGGAGTAATGTCTAAAATAGCCGACGTTTTGATCGTTCCCTGGAAGGCCAGTAGTAGTTTCCGATGCACGTTTTAATGCATTCTGTAATCTGTGGACCTTCAAAGTGTTGATGAAACACAGAAATTGCATCGGGATTGAATACAACAGTCACCATGCGCACTTGCCTACATGTTAGTAATGTCTCAAACAGTCTACGCTTTGATCGTACATAGGAAGACCACTAGTAGTTTCCGATGCACATCTGGATGCATTCTGTAATCTGTGGACCTTCAAAGTGTTGATGAAACACAGAAATTGCATCGGGTTTGAATACAACAGTCATCATGCGCACTTGCCTACATGTTAGTAATGTCTCAAACAGTCTACGGTTTGATCGTTCCCTGGAAGACCAGTAGTAGTTTCCAATGCACATCTGGATACATTCTGTATTCTGTGGACTTTCAAAGTGTTGATGAAACACAGAAATTGCATCGGGATTGAATACAACAGTCACAATGCGCACCTTCCTCCATGGGGGTAATGTCTCAAACACGCTACGTTTGATCTTTCCCTGGAAGCCCAGTAGTAGTTTCCGATGCACATCTGGAGGCATTCTGTAATCTGTGGACTTTCAGAGTGTTGATGAAACACAGAAATTGCATTGGGATTGAATACAACAGTCACCATGCGCACTTTTCACCATGGGAGTAATGTCTCAAATAGCCGACGATTCGATCGTTCCCTGGAAGACCAGTAGTAGTTTCCGATGCACGTTTGGATGTATTCTGTAATCTGTGGACCTTCAAAGTGTTGATGAAACACAGAAATTGCATCGGGATTGAATACAACAGTCACCATGCGCACTTTCCTCCATGGGAGTAATGTCTCAAACAGTCTCCGCTTTTATCGTTCCCTGGAAGACTAGTAGTAGTTTCCGATGCACATCTGGATGCATTCTGTAATCTGTGGACCTTCAAAGTGTTGATGAAACACAGAATTTACATCGGGATTGAATACAACAGTCAGCATGCGCACTTGCCTACATGTTGGTAATGTCTCAAACAGTCTACGCTTTGATCGTTCCCTGGAAGACCAGTGGTAGTTTCCGATGCACATCTGGAGGCATTCTGTAATCTGTGGGCTGTCAGAGTGGTGATGAAACACAGAAATTGCATCGGGATTGAATACAACAGTCTGCATGCGCACTTTCCTTCACGGGAGTAATGTCTCAAACAGTCTACGTTTTAATCGTACCCTGAAAGACCAGTAGTAGCTTCCGATGCACATCTGGTAGCATTCCTTAATCTGTGGACTATCAGAGTGTTGATGAAACACAGAAATTGCATCTGGATTGAATACAACAGTCACCATGCGCACTTGCCTACATGTTAGTAGTGTCTCAAACAGTCTACGCTTTGATCGTTCCCTGGAAGACCAGCGGTAGTTTCCGATGCACATCTGGAGGCATTCTGTAATCTATGGGCTGTCAGAGTGTTGATGAAACACAGAAATTGCATCGGGATTGAATACAACAGTCTGCATGCGCACTTTCCTTCACGGGAGTAATGTCTCAAACAGTCTACGCTTTGATCGTTCCCTGGAAGACCAGAGGTAGTTTCCGATGCACATCTGGAGGCATTCTGTATTCTGTGGGCTGTCAGAGTGTTGATGAAACACAGAAAATGCATCGGGATGGAATACGACAGTCACCATGCGCACTTTCCTCCATGGGAGTAATGTCTCAAATAGTCTACGCTTTGATCGTTCCCTGGAAGACCAGTAGTAGTTTCCGATGCACGTCTGGATGCATTCTGTAATCTGTGGACCTTCAAAGTGTTGATGAAACACAGAAATTGCATCGGGATTGAATACAACCGTCACCATGTGCACTTGCCTACATGTTAGTTATGTCTCAAACAGTCTACGCTTTAATCGTTACCTGGAAGACCAGTGGTAGTTTCCGATGCACATCTGGAGGCATTCCGAGTGTTGATGAAACACAGAAATTGCATTGGGATTGAATACAACAGTTACCTTGCGCACTTTCCTCCATGGGAGTAATGTCTCAAACAGTCTACGCTTTGATCGTTCCCTGGAAGACCAGTAGTAGTTCCCAATGCACATCTGGTGGCTTTCTGTAATCTTGTGGACTATCAGAGTGTTGGTGAAACACAGAAATTGCATCGGGATTGAATACAACAGTCACCATGCGCAATTTCCTCCACGGGAGTAATGTCTCAAACAGTCTACGCTTTGATCGTTCCCTGGAAGACCAGTAGTAGTTTCTGATGCACATCTGGTAGCATTCTGTAATCTGTGGACTATCAGAGTGTTGATGAAACACAGAAATTGCATCGGGATTGAATACAACAGTCACAATGCGCACCTTCCTCCATGAGGGTAATGTCTCAAACACGCTACGCTTTGATCTTTCCCTGGAAGACCAGTAGTAGTTTCCGATGCACATCTGGAGGCATTCTGTAATCTGTAGAGTTTCAGAGTATTGATGAAACACAGAAACTGCATTGGGATTGAATACAACAGTCACCATGCGCACTTTTCACCATGGGAGTAATGTCTCAAATTGCCGACGATTCGATCGTTCCCTGGAAGACCAGTAGTAGTTTCCGATGCACGTTTGGATGTATTCTGTAATCTGTGGACCTTCAAAGTGTTGATGAAACACAGAAATTGCATCGGGATTGAATACAACAGTCACCATGCGCACTTTCCTCCATGGGAGTAATGTCTCAAACAGTCTCCGCTTTTATCGTTCCTTGGAAGACTAGTAGTAGTTTCCGATGCACATCTGGATGCATTCTGTAATCTGTGGACCTTCAAAGTGTTGATGAAACACAGAATTTACATCGGGATTGAATACAACAGTCACCATGCGCACTTTCCTATACGAAAGTAGTGTCTCAAACAGTCTACGCTTTGATCGTTCCCTGGAAGACCAGTAGTAGTTTCCGATGCACATCTGGAGGCATTCCGAGTGTTGATGAAACACAGAAATTGTTTTGGGATTGAATGCAACAGTCACCATTCGCACTTTCCTCCATGTTAGTAATGTCTCAAACAGTCTACGCTTTGATCGGTCCCTGGAAGACCAGTAGTAGTTTCGGTTTGCACATCTGGTATCATTCTGTAATCTGTGGACTATCAGAGTGTTGATGAAACACAGAAATTGCATCGGGATTGAATACAACAGTCACCATGAGCACTTTCCTCCACGAAAGTAATGTCTCAAACAGTCTACGCTTTGATCGTTCCCTGGAAGACCAGTAGTAGTTTCCGATGCGCCTCTGGTAGCATTCTGTAATCTGTGGACTATCAGAGTGTTGATGAAACACAGAAATTGCATCGGGATTGAATACAACAGTCACAATGCGCACATTCCTCCATGGGGGTAATGTCTCAAACACGCTACGCTTTGATCTTTCCCTGGAAGACCAGTAGTAGTTTCCGATGCACATCTGGAGGCATTCTGTAATCTGTGGACTTTCCGAGTGTTGATGAAACACAGAAATTGCATTGGGATTGAATACAACAGTCACCATGCGCACTTTCCTCCATGTTAGTAATGTCTCAAACAGTCTGCGCTTTGATCGTTCCCTGGAAGACTAGTAGTAGTTTCCGATGCACGTCTAGTAGCATTCTGTAATCTGTGGACTATAAGAGTGTTGAAGAAACACAGAAATTGCATCGGGATTGAATACAACAGTCACCATGCGCACTTTTCTCCATGGGAGTAATGTCTCAAATAGCCGACGCTTTGATCGTTCCCTGGAAGGCCAGTAGTAGTTTCCGATGCACGTTTTAATTCATTCTGTAATCTGTGGAGCTTCAAAGTGTTGATGAAAAACAGAAATTGAGTCGGGATTGAATACAACAGTCACCATGCGCACTTGCCTACATGTTAGTAATGTCTCAAACAGTCTACGCTTTGATCGTACTTAGGAAGACCAGTAGTAGTTTACGATGCACATCTGGAGGCATTCTGTAATCTGTGGACTATCAGAGTGTTGATGAAACACAGAAAATGCATCGAAATCGAATACAACAGTCAGCATGCGCACTTTCCTCCAAGGGAGTAATGTCTCAAATAGCCTACGCTTTGATCGTACCCTGGAAGACCAGTAGTAGTTTCCGATGCACATCTGGATGCATTCGTAATCTGCGAACCTTCAAAGTGTTGATGAAACACAGAAATTGCATCGGGATTGAATACAACAGTCACCATGCGCACTTCCCTACATGTTAGTAAAGTCTCAAACAGTCTACGCTTTAATCGTTCCCTGGAAGACCAGTGGTAGTTTCGGATGTACATCTGGAGGCATTCCGAGTGTTGATGAAACACAGAAATTTCATTGGGATTGAATACAACAGTCACCATGCGCACTTTCCTCCATGTTAGTAACGTCTCAAACAGTCTACGGTTTGATCGTTACCTGGAAGACCAGTAGTAGTTTCCAATGCACATCTGGATACATTCTGTAATCTGTGGACCTTCAAAGTGTTGATGAAACACAGAAATTGCATCGGGATTGAATACAACAGTCACCATGCGCCCCTTCCTCCATGGGAGTAGTGTCTCAAACAGTGTACGTTTTGATCGTTCCCTGGAAGAACAGTAGTAGTTTCCGATGCACATCTGGTGGCATTCTGTAATCTGTGGACTATCAGAGTGTTGATGAAACACAGAAATTGCATCGGGATTGAATACAACAGTCACCATGCGCACTTTCCTCCATGGGAGTAATGTCTCAAATAGTCTACGCTTTGATCGTTCCCTGGAAGACCAGTAGTAGTTTTCGATGCACATCTGGATGCATTCTGTAATCTGTGGACCTTCAAAGTGTTGATGAAACACAGAAATTGCATCGGGATTGAATACAACAGTCACCATGTGCACTTGCCTACATGTTAGTAATGTCTCAAACAGTCTACGCTTTAATCGTTCCCTGGAAGACCAGTGGTAGTTTCCGATGGACATCTGGAGGCATTCCGAGTGATGATGAAACACAGAAATTGCATTGGGATTGAATACAACAGTCACCTTGCGCACTTTCCTCCATGGGAGTAATGTCTCAAACAGTCTACGCTTTGTTCGTTCCCTGGAAGACCAGTAGTAGTTCCCAATGCACATCTGGTGGCTTTCTGTAATCTGTGGGCTGTCAGAGTGTTGATGAAACACAGAAATTGCATCGGGATTGAATACAACAGTCACCATGCGCACTTTCCTCCATGGGAGTAATGTCTCAAATAGTCTACGCTTTGATCGTTCCCTGGAAGACCAGTAGTAGTTTCTGATGCACATCTGGTAGCATTCTGTAATCTGTGGACTATCAGAATGTTGATGAAACACAGAAATTGCATCGGGATTGAATACAACAGTCACAATGCGCACCTTCCTCCATGGGGGTAATGTCTCAAACACGCTACGCTTTGATCTTTCCCTGGAAAACCAGTAGTAGTTTCCGATGCACATCTGGAGGCATTCTGTAATCTGTGGACTTTCAGAGTGTTGATAAAACACAGAAATTGCATTGGGATTGAATACAACAGTCACCATGCGCACTTTTCACCATGGGAGTAATGTCTCAAATAGCCGACGATTCGATCGTTCCCTGGAAGACCAGTAGTAGTTTCCGATGCACGTTTGGATGTATTCTGTAATCTGTGGACCTTCAAAGTGTTGATGAAACACAGAAATTGCATCGGGATTGAATACAACAGCCGCCATGCGCACTTTCCTCCATGGGAGTAATGTCTCAAACAGTCTCCGCTTTTATCGTTCCCTGGAAGACTAGTAGTAGTTTCCGATGCACATCTGGATGCATTCTGTAATCTGTGGACCTTCAAAGTGTTGATGAAACACAGAATTTACATCACCATGCGCACTTGCCTACATGTTAGTACTGTCTCCAACAGTCTACGCTTTAATCGTTCCCTGGAAGACCAGTGGTAGTTTCCGATGCACATCTGGAGGCATTCCGAGTGTTGATGAAACACAGAAATTGCATTGGGATTGAATAAAACAGTCACCATGCGCACTTTCCTCCATGTTAGTAATGTCAAACAGTCTACGGTTTGATCGTTCCCTGGAAGACCAGTAGTAGTTTCCAATGCACATCTGGATACATTCTGTAATCTGTGGACCTTCAAAGTGTTGATGAAACACAGAAATTGCATCGGGATTGAATACAACAGTCACCATGCGCCCATTCCCCCATGGGAGTAGTGTCTCAAACAGTGTACGTTTTGATCGTTCCCTGGAAGACCAGTAGTAGTTTCCGATGCACATCTGGTGGCATTCTGTAATCTGTGGACTATCAGAGTGTTGATGAAACACAGAAATTGCATCGGGATTGAATACAACAGTCACCATGCGCACTTTCCTCCACGGGAGTAATGTCTCAAACAGTCTACGCTTTGATCGTTCCCTGGAAGACCAGTGGTAGTTTCCGATGCACATCTGGAGGCATTCTGTAATCTGTGGACTATCAGAGTGTTGATGAAACACAGAAATTGCATCGGGATTGAATACAACAGTCTGCATGCGCACTTTCCTTCACGGGAATAATGTCTCAAACAGTCTACGTTTTAATCGTACTCTGAAAGACCAGTAGTAGCTTCCGATGCACATCTGGTAGCATTCCTTAATCTGTGGACTATCAGAGTGTTGATGAAACACAGAAATTGCATCGGGATTGAATACAACAGTCTGCATGCGCACTTTCCTTCACGGGAGTAATGTCTCAAACAGTCTACGCTTTGATCGTTCCCTGGAAGACCAGTGGTAGTTTCCGATGCACATCTGGAGGCATTCTTTAATCTGTTTGCTGTCAGAGTGTTGATGAAACACAGAAATTGCATCGGGATTGAATACAACAGTCTGCATGCGCACTTTCCTTCACGGGAGTAATGTCTCAAACAGTCTACGCTTTGATCGTTCCCTGGAAGACCAGTTTTAGTTTCCGATGCACATCTGGAGGCATTCTGTAATCTGTGGGCTGTCAGAGTGTTGATGAAACACAGAAATTGCATCGGGATTGAATACAACAGTCACCATGCGCACTTTCCTCCATGGGAGTAATGTCTCAAATAGTCTACGCTTTGATCGGTCCCTGGAAGACCAGTAGTAGTTTCCGATGCTCATCTGGATGCATTCTGTAATCTGTGGACCTTCAAAGTGTTGATGAAACACAGAAATTGCATCGGGATTGAATACAACAGTCACCATGTGCACTTGCCTACATGTTAGTAATGTCTCAAACAGTCTACGCTTTAATCGTTCCCTGGAAGACCAGTGGTAGTTTCCGATGGACATCTGGAGGCATTCCGAGTAATGATGAAATACAGAAATTGCATTGGGATTGAATACAACAGTCACCTTGCGCACTTTCCTCCATGGGAGTAATGTCTCAAACAGTCTACGCTTTGTTCGTTCCCTGGAAGACCAGTAGTAGTTCCCAATGCACATCTGGTGGCTTTCTGTAATCTGTGGGCTGTCAGAGTGTTGATGAAACACAGAAATTGCATCGGGATTGAATACAACAGTCAACATGCGCACTTTCCTCCATAGGAGTAATGTCTCAAATAGTCTATGCTTTCATCGTTCCCTGGAAGACCAGTAGTAGTTTCTGATGCACATCTGGTAGCATTCTGTTATCTGTGGACTTTCAGAGTGTTGATGAAACACAGAAATTGCATTGGGATTGAATACAACAGTCACCATGCGCACTTTTCACCATGGGAGTAATGTCTCAAATAGCCGACGATTCGATCGTTCCCTGGAAGACCAGTAGTAGTTTCCGATGCACGTTTGGATGTATTCTGTAATCTGTGGACCTTCAAAGTGTTGATGAAACACAGAAATTGCATCGGGATTGAATACAACAGTCACCATGCGCACTTTCCTCCATGGGAGTAATGTCTCAAACAGTCTCCGCTTTTATCGTTCCCCGGATGACTAGTAGTAGTTTCCGATGCACATCTGGATGCATTCTGTAATCTGTGGACCTTCAAAGTGTTGATGAAACACAGAATTTACATCACCATGTGCACTTGCCTACATGTTAGTAACGTCTCCAACAATCTACGCTTTTATCGTTCCCTGGAAGACCAGTTGTAGTTTCCGATGCACATCTGGAGGCATTCCGAGTGTTGATGAAACACAGAAATTGCATTGGGATTGAATAAAACAGTCACCATGCGCACTTTCCTCCATGTTAGTAATGTCTCAAACAGTCTACGGTTTGATCGTTCCCTGGAAGACCAGTAGTAGTTGCCAATGCACATCTGGATACATTCTGTAATCTGTGGACCTTCAAAGTGTTGATGAAACACAGAAATTGCATCGGGATTGAATACAACAGTCACCATGCGCACTTTCCTCCACGGGAGTAATGTCTCAAACAGTCTACGATTTGATCGTTCCCTGGAAGACCAGTGGTAGTTTCCGATGCACATCTGGAGGCATTCTGTAATCTGTGGACTATCAGAGTGTTGATGAAACACAGAAATTGCATCGGGATTGAATACAACAGTCCGCATGCGCACTTTCCTTCACGGGAATAATGTCTCAAACAGTCTACGTTTTAATCGTACTCTGAAAGACTAGTAGTAGCTTACGATGCACATCTGGTAGCATTCCTTAATCTGTGGACTATCAGAGTGTTGATGAAACACAGAAATTGCATCGGGATTGAATACAACAGTCACCATGCGCACTTGCCTACATGTTAGTAGTGTCTCAAACAGTCTACGCTTTGATCGTTCCCTGGAAGACCAGTGGTAGTTTCCGATGCACATCTGGAGGCATTCTTTAATCTGTGGGCTGTCAGAGTGTTGATGAAACACAGAAATTGCATCGGGATTTAATACAACAGTCTGCATGCGCACTTTCCTTCACGGGAGTAATGTCTCAAATAGTCTACGCTTTGATCGTTCCCTGGAAGACCAGTAGTAGTTTCCGATGCACATCTGGATGCATTTTGTAATCTGTGGACCTTCAAAGTGTTGATGAAACACAGAAATTGCATCGGGATTGAATACAACAGTCACCATGTGCACTTGCCTACATGTTAGTAATGTCTCAAACAGTCTACGCTTTAATCGTTCCCTGGAAGACCAGTGGTAGTTTCCGATGGACATCTGGAGGCATTCCGAGTGATGATGAAACACAGAAATTGCATTGGGATTGAATACAACAGTCACCTTGCGCACTTTCCTCCATGGGGGTAATGTCTCAAACAGTCTACGCTTTGTTCGTTCCCTGGAAGACCAGTAGTAGTTCCCAATGCACATCTGGAGGCTTTCTGTAATCTTGTGGACTATCAGAGCGTTGATGAAACACAGAAATTGCATCGGGATTGAATACAACAGTCACCATGCGCACTTTCCTCCACGGGAGTAATGTCTCAAACAGTCTACGATTTGATCGATCCCTGGAGGACCAGTAGTAGTTTCTGATGCACATCTGGTAGCATTCTGTAATCCTGTGGACTATCAGAGTGTTGATGAAACACAGAAATTGCATCGGGATTGAATACAACAGTCACCATGAGCACTTTCCTCCACGAAAGTAATGTCTCAAACAGTCTACGCTTTGGTCGTTCCCTGGAAGACCAGTAGTATTTTCCGATGCGCCTCTGGTAGCATTCTGTAATCTGTGGACTATCAGAATGTTGATGAAACACAGAAATTGCATCGGGATTGAATACAACAGTCACAATGCGCACCTTCCTCCATGGGGGTAATGTCTCAAACTCACTACGCTTTGATCTTTCCCTGGAAAACCAGTAGTAGTTTCCGATGCACATCTGGAGGCATTCTGTAATCTGTTTACTTTCAGAGTGTTGATGAAACACAGAAATTGCATTGGGATTGAATACAACAGTCACCATGCGCACTTTTCACCATGGGAGTAATGTCTCAAATAGCCGACGATTCGATCGTTCCCTGGAAGACCAGTAGTAGCTTCCGATGCACATCTGGTAGCATTCCTTAATCTGTGGACTATCAGACTGTTGATGAAACACAGAAATTGCATCGGGATTGAATACAACAGTCACCATGCGCACTTTCCTCCACGGGAGTAATATCTCAAACAGTGCACGCTTTGATCGTTCCCTGGAAGACCAGTGGTAGTTTGCGATGCACGTTTTAATGCATTCTGTAATCTGTTGACCTTCAAAGTGTTGATGAAACACAGAAATTGCATCGGGATTGAATACAACAGTCACCATGCGCACTTGCCTACATGTTAGTAATGTCTCAAACAGTCTACGCTTTGATCGTACTTAGGAAGACCAATAGTAGTTTACGATGCACATCTGGAGGCATTTCTAATCTGTGGACTATCAGAGTGTTGATGAAACACAGAAATTGCATCGGAATTGAATACAACAGTCACCATGCGCACTTTCCTCCAAGGGAGTAATGTCTCAAATAGTCTACGCTTTGATCGTACCCTGAAAGACCAGTATTAGCTTCCGATGCACATCTGGTAGCATTCCTTAATCTGTGGACTATCAGAGTGTTGATGAAACACAGAAATTGCATCGGGATTGAATACAAAAGTCACCATGCGCACTTGCCTACATGTTGGTAATGTCTCAAACAGTCTACGCTTTGATCGTTCCCTGGAAGACCAGTGGTAGTTTCCGATGCACATGTGGAGGCATTCTGTAATCTGTGGGCTGTCAGAGTGTTGATGAAACACAGAAATTGCATCGGGATTGAATACAACAGTCACCATGCGCACTTTCCCCCATGGGAGTAGTGTCTCAAACAGTCTACGCTTTGATCGTTCCCTGGAAGACCAGTAGTAGTTACCGATGCACATCTGGAAGCATTCTGTAATCTGTGGACCTTCAAAGTGTTGATGAACCACAGAAATTGCATCGGGATTGAATAATACAGGAACCATGCGCACTTGCCTACATGTTAGTAATGTCTCAAACAGTCTACGCTTTGATCGTTCCCTGGAAGACCAGTGGAAGTTTCCGATGCACATCTGGAGGCATTCTGTAATCTGTGTGCTGTCAGAGTGTTGATGAAACACAGAAATTGCATCGGGATTGAATACAACAGTCACCATGCGCACTTTCCCCCATGGGAGTAGTGTCTCAAACAGTCTACGCTTTGATCGTTCCCTGGAAGACCAGTAGTAGTTACCGATGCACATCTGGAAGCATTCTGTAATCTGTGGACCTTCAAAGTGTTGATGAACCACAGAAATTGCATCGGGATTGAATACAACAGTAACCATGCGCACTTGCCTACATGTTAGTAATGTCTCAAACAGTCTACGCTTTGATCGTTCCCTGGAAGACCAGTGGTAGTTTCCGATGCACATCTGGAGGCATTCTGTAATCTGTGGCCTGTCAGAGTGTTGATGAAACACAGAAATTGCAGCGGGATTGAATACAACAGTCACCATGCGCACTTTCCTCCACGGGAGTAATGTCTCAAACAGTGTACGCTTTGATCGTTCCCTGGAATACCAGTGGTAGTTTCCGATGCACATCTGGAGGCATTCTGTAATCTGTGGTCTTTCAGAGTGTTGATGAAACACAGAAATTGCATCGGGATTGAATACAACAGTCACAATGCGCACCTTCCTCCATGGGGTAATGTCTCAAACAGGATACGCTTTGATCGTTCCCTGGAAGACCAGTAGTAGTTTCCGATGCACATCTGGAGCCATTCTGTAATCTGTGGACTTTCAGAGTGTTGAAGAAACACAGTTATTGCATCGGGATTGAATACAACAGTCACCATGTGCACTTTGCTCCATGGGAGTAATGTCTCAAATAGCCGACGCTTTGATCGTTCCCCGGAAGGCCAGTAGTAATTTCCGATGCACGTTTGGATGCATTCTGTAATCTGTGGACCTTCAAAGTGTTGATGAAACACAGAAATTGCATCGGGATTGAATACAACAGTCAATATACGCACTTGCCTACATGTTAGTAATGTCTCAAACAGTCTACGCTTTGATCGTACTTAGGAAGACCAGTAGTAGTTTACGATGCACATCTGGAGGCATTCTGTAATCTGTGGACTATCAGAGTGTTGGTGAAACACAGAAATTTGCATCGGAATTGAATACAACAGTCACCATGCGCACTTTCCTCCATGGGAGTAATGTCTCAAATAGTCTACGCCTTGATCATTCCCTGGAAGACCAGTAGTAGTTTCCGATGCACATCTGGATGCATTCTGTAATCTGTGGACCTTCAAAGTGTTGATGAAACACAGAAATTGCATCGGGATTGAATACAACAGTCAATATGCGCACTTGCCTACATGTTAGTAATGTCTCAAACAGTCTACGCTTTGATCGTACTTAGGAAGACCAGTAGTAGTTTACGATGCACATCTGGAGGCATTCTGTAATCTGTGGACTATCAGAGTGTTGGTGAAACACAGAAATTGCATCGGGATTGAATACAACAGTCACCACGCGCACTTTCCTCCATGTTAGTAATGTCTCAAACAGTCTACGCTTTGATCGTTCCCTGGAAGACCAGTAGTAGTTTCCAATGCACATCTGGATACATTCTGTAATCTGTGGACCTTCAAAGTGTTGATGAAACACAGAAATTGCATCGGGATTGAATACAACAGTCACTATGCGCACTTTCCTCCATGGGAGTAGTGTCTCAAACAGTCTACGCTTTGATCGTTACCTGGAAGACCAGTAGTAGTTACCGATGCACATCTGGAAGCATTCTGTAATCTGTGGACCTTCAAAGTGTTGATGAACCACAGAAATTGCATCGGGATTGAATACAACAGTCACCATGCGCACTTGCCTACATGTTAGTAATGTCTCAAACAGTCTACGCTTTGATCGTTCAATGGAAGACCAGTGGTAGTTTCCGATGCACATCTGGAGGCATTCTGTAATCTGTGGGCTGTCAGAGTGTTGATGAAACACAGATATTGCATCGGGATTGAATACAACAGTCACCATGCGCACTTTTCTCCATGGGAGTAATGTCTCAAATAGCCGACGATTTGATCGTTCCCTGGAAGGCCAGTAGTAGTTTCCGATGCACGTTTTAATGCATTCTGTAATCTGTGGACCTTCAAAGTGTTGATGAAACACAGAAATTGCATGGGGATTGAATACAACAGTCACCATGCGCACTTGCCTACATGTTAGTAATGTCTCAAACAGTCTACGCTTTGATCGTACTTAGGAAGACCAGTTGTAGTTTCCGATGCACATCTGGAGGCATTCTGTAATCTGTGGACTATCAGAGTGTTGATGAAACACAAAAATTGCATCGGAATTGAATACAACAGTCACCAAGCGCACTTTCCTCCACGGGAGTAATGTCTGAAACAGTGTACGCTTTGATCGTTCCCTGGAAGACCAGTGGTAGTTTCCGATGCACATCTGGAGGCATTCTGTAATCTGTGGACTTTCAGAGTGTTGATGAAACACAGAAATTGCATCGGTATTGAATACAACAGTCACAATGCGCACCTTCCTCCATGGGGTAATGTCTCAAACAGGATACGCTTTGATCGTTCCCTGAAAGACCAGTAGTAGTTTCCGATGCACATCTGGAGGCATTCTGTAATCTGTGGACTTTCAGAGTCTTGATGAAACACAGAAATTGCATCGGGATTGAATACAACAGTCACCATGCGCACTTTGCTCCATGGGAGTAATGTCTCAAATAGCCGACGCTTTGATCGTTCCCTGGAAGGCCAGAAGTAATTTCCGTTGCACGTTTGGATGCATTCTGTAATCTGTGGACCTTCAAAGTGTTGATGAAACACAGAAATTGCATCGGGATTGAATACAACAGTCAATATGCGCACTTGCCTACATGTTAGTAATGTCTCAAACAGTCTACGCTTTGATCGTACTTAGGAAGACCAGTAGTAGTTTACGATGCACATCTGGAGGCATTCTGTAATCTGTGGACTATCAGAGTGTTGGTGAAACACAGAAATTGCATCTGAATTGAATACAACAGTCACCATGCGCACTTTCCTCCATGGGAGTAATGTCTCAAATAGTCTACGCCTTGATCATTCCCTGGAAGACCAGTAGTAGTTTCCGATGCACATCTGGATGCATTCTGTAATCTGTGGACCTTCAAAGTGTTGATGAAACACTGAAATTGCATCGGGATTGAATACAACAGTCACCATGCGCACTTGCCTACATGTTAGTAATGTCTCAAACAGTCTACGCTTTAATCGTTCCCTGGAAGACCAGTGGAAGTTTCCGATGTACATCTGGAGGCATTCCGAGTGTTAATGAAACACAGAAGTTTCATTGGGATTGAATACAACAGTCACCACGCGCACTTTCCTCCATGTTAGTAATGTCTCAAACAGTCTACGCATTGAACGTTCCCTGGAAGACCAGTGGTAGTTTCCGATGCACATCTGGAGGCATTCTGTAATCTGTGGACTATCAGAGTGTTGATGAAACACAGAAATTGCATCGGAATTGAATAAAACAGTCACCATGCGCACTTTCCTTCATGGGGTAATGTCTCAGACAGGATACGCTTTGATCGTTCCCTGGAAGACCAGTAGTAGTTTCCGATGCACATCTGGTGGCATTCTGTAATCTGTGGACTTTCACAGTCTTGATGAAACACAGAAATTGCATCGGGATTGAATACAACAGTCACCATGCGCACTTTGCTCCATGGGAGTAATGTCTCAAATAGCCGACGCTTTGATCGTTCCCTGGAAGGCCAGTAGTAGTTTCCGATGCACATCTGGAGGCTTTCTGTAATCTGTGGACTTTCAGAGTGTTGATGAAACACAGAAATTGCATCGGGATTGAATACAACAGTCACCATGCGCACTTTCCTCCACGGGAGTAATGTCTCAAACAGTGTACGCTTTGATCGTTTCCTGGAAGACCAGTGGTAGTTTCCGATGCACATCTGGAGGCATTCTGTAATCTGTGGACTTTCAGAGTGTTGATGAAACACAGAAATTGCATCGGGATTGAATACAACAGTCACAATGCGCACCTTCCTCCATGGGGTAATGTCTGAAACAGGATACGCTTTGATCGTTCCCTGGAAGACCAGTAGTAGTTTCCGATGCACATCTGGAGGCTTTCTGTAAGCTGTGGACTTTCAGAGTGTTGATGAAACACAGAAATTGCATCGGGATTGAATACAACAGTCACCATGCGCACTTTCCTCCACGGGAGTAATGTCTCAAACAGTGTACGCTTTGATCGTTCCCTGGAAGACGAGTGGTAGTTTCCGATGCACATCTGGAGGCATTCTGTAATCTGTGGACTTTCAGAGTGTTGATGAAACACAGAATTCGCATCGGGATTGAATACAACAGTCACAATGCGCACCTTCCTTCATGGGGTAATGTCTCAGACAGGATACGCTTTGATCGTTCCCTGGAAGACCAGTAGTAGTTTCCGATGCACATCTGGTGGCATTCTGTAATCTGTGGACTTTCACAGTCTTGATGAAACACAGAAATTGCATCGGGATTGAATACAACAGTCACCATGCGCACTTTGCTCCATGGGAGTAATGTCTCAAATAGCCGACGCTTTGATCGTTCCCTGGAAGGCCAGTAGTAGTTTCCGGTGCACATCTGGATGCATTCTGTAATCTGTGGACCTTCAAAGTGTTGATGAAACACAGAAATAGCATCGGGATTGAATACAACAGTCACCATGCGCACTTGCCTACATGTTAGTAATGTCTCAAACAGTCTACGCTTTGATCGTTCCCTGGAAGACCAGTGGTAGTTTCCGATGCACATCTGGAGGCATTCTGTAATCTGTGGCCTGTCAGAGTGTTGATGAAACACAGAAATTGCAGCGGGATTGAATACAACAGTCACCATGCGCACTTTCCTCCACGGGAGTAATGTCTCAAACAGTGTACGCTTTGATCGTTCCCTGGAATACCAGTGGTAGTTTCCGATGCACATCTGGAGGCATTCTGTAATCTGTGGTCTTTCAGAGTGTTGATGAAACACAGAAATTGCATCGGGATTGAATACAACAGTCACAATGCGCACCTTCCTCCATGGGGTAATGTCTCAAACAGGATACGCTTTGATCGTTCCCTGGAAGACCAGTAGTAGTTTCCGATGCACATCTGGAGCCATTCTGTAATCTGTGGACTTTCAGAGTGTTGAAGAAACACAGTTATTGCATCGGGATTGAATACAACAGTCACCATGTGCACTTTGCTCCATGGGAGTAATGTCTCAAATAGCCGACGCTTTGATCGTTCCCCGGAAGGCCAGTAGTAATTTCCGATGCACGTTTGGATGCATTCTGTAATCTGTGGACCTTCAAAGTGTTGATGAAACACAGAAATTGCATCGGGATTGAATACAACAGTCAATATACGCACTTGCCTACATGTTAGTAATGTCTCAAACAGTCTACGCTTTGATCGTACTTAGGAAGACCAGTAGTAGTTTACGATGCACATCTGGAGGCATTCTGTAATCTGTGGACTATCAGAGTGTTGGTGAAACACAGAAATTTGCATCGGAATTGAATACAACAGTCACTATGCGCACTTTCCTCCATGGGAGTAATGTCTCAAATAGTCTACGCCTTGATCATTCCCTGGAAGACCAGTAGTAGTTTCCGATGCACATCTGGATGCATTCTGTAATCTGTGGACCTTCAAAGTGTTGATGAAACACAGAAATTGCATCGGGATTGAATACAACAGTCAATATGCGCACTTGCCTACATGTTAGTAATGTCTCAAACAGTCTACGCTTTGATCGTACTTAGGAAGACCAGTAGTAGTTTACGATGCACATCTGGAGGCATTCTGTAATCTGTGGACTATCAGAGTGTTGGTGAAACACAGAAATTGCATCGGGATTGAATACAACAGTCACCACGCGCACTTTCCTCCATGTTAGTAATGTCTCAAACAGTCTACGCTTTGATCGTTCCCTGGAAGACCAGTAGTAGTTTCCAATGCACATCTGGATACATTCTGTAATCTGTGGACCTTCAAAGTGTTGATGAAACACAGAAATTGCATCGGGATTGAATACAACAGTCACTATGCGCACTTTCCTCCATGGGAGTAGTGTCTCAAACAGTCTACGCTTTGATCGTTACCTGGAAGACCAGTAGTAGTTACCGATGCACATCTGGAAGCATTCTGTAATCTGTGGACCTTCAAAGTGTTGATGAACCACAGAAATTGCATCGGGATTGAATACAACAGTCACCATGCGCACTTGCCTACATGTTAGTAATGTCTCAAACAGTCTACGCTTTGATCGTTCAATGGAAGACCAGTGGTAGTTTCCGATGCACATCTGGAGGCATTCTGTAATCTGTGGGCTGTCAGAGTGTTGATGAAACACAGATGTTGCATCGGGATTGAATACAACAGTCACCATGCGCACTTTTCTCCATGGGAGTAATGTCTCAAATAGCCGACGATTTGATCGTTCCCTGGAAGGCCAGTAGTAGTTTCCGATGCACGTTTTAATGCATTCTGTAATCTGTGGACCTTCAAAGTGTTGATGAAACACAGAAATTGCATCGGGATTGAATACAACAGTCACCATGCGCACTTGCCTACATGTTAGTAATGTCTCAAACAGTCTACGCTTTGATCGTACTTAGGAAGACCAGTAGTAGTTTCCGATGCACATCTGGAGGCATTCTGTAATCTGTGGACTATCAGAGTGTTGATGAAACACAGAAATTGCATCGGAATTGAATACAACAGTCACCAAGCGCACTTTCCTCCACGGGAGTAATGTCTCAAACAGTGTACGCTTTGATCGTTCCCTGGAAGACCAGTGGTAGTTTCCGATGCACATCTGGAGGCATTCTGTAATCTGTGGACTTTCAGAGTGTTGATGAAACACAGAAATTGCATCGGTATTGAATACAACAGTCACAATGCGCACCTTCCTCCATGGGGTAATGTCTCAAACAGGATACGCTTTGATCGTTCCCTGGAAGACCAGTAGTAGTTTCCGATGCACATCTGGAGGCATTCTGTAATCTGTGGACTTTCAGAGTGTTGATGAAACACAGAAATTGCTTCGGGATTGAATACAACAGTCACCATGCGCACTTTTCTCCACGGGAGTAATCTCTCAAACAGTGTACGCTTTGATCGTTCCCTGGAAGACCAGTGGTAGTTTCCGATGCACATCTGGAGGCATTCTGTAATCTGTGGACTTCAGAGTGTTGATGAAACACAGAAATTGCATCGGGATTGAATACAACAGTCACAATGCGCACCTTCCTCCATGGGGTAATGTCTCAAACAGGATACGCTTTGATCGTTCCCTGAAAGACCAGTAGTAGTTTCCGATGCACATCTGGAGGCATTCTGTAATCTGTGGACTTTCAGAGTCTTGATGAAACACAGAAATTGCATCGGGATTGAATACAACAGTCACCATGCGCACTTTGCTCCATGGGAGTAATGTCTCAAATAGCCGACGCTTTGATCGTTCCCTGGAAGGCCAGTAGTAATTTCCGATGCACGTTTGGATGCATTCTGTAATCTGTGGACCTTCAAAGTGTTGATGAAACACAGAAATTGCATCGGGATTGAATACAACAGTCAATATGCGCACTTGCCTACATGTTAGTAATGTCTCAAACAGTCTACGCTTTGATCGTACTTAGGAAGACCAGTAGTAGTTTACGATGCACATCTGGAGGCATTCTGTAATCTGTGGACTATCTGAGTGTTGGTGAAACACAGAAATTGCATCTGAATTGAATACAACAGTCACCATGCGCACTTTCCTCCATGGGAGTAATGTCTCAAATAGTCTACGCCTTGATCATTCCCTGGAAGACCAGTAGTAGTTTCCGATGCACATCTGGATGCATTCTGTAATCTGTGGACCTTCAAAGTGTTGATGAAACACTGAAATTGCATCGGGATTGAATACAACAGTCACCATGCGCAGTTGCCTACATGTTAGTAATGTCTCAAACAGTCTACGCTTTAATCGTTCCCTGGAAGACCAGTGGAAGTTTCGGATGTACATCTGGAGGCATTCCGAGTGTTAATGAAACACAGAAGTTTCATTGGGATTGAATACAACAGTCACCACGCGCACTTTCCTCCATGTTAGTAATGTCTCAAACAGTCTACGCTTTGATCGTTCCCTGGAAGACCAGTAGTAGTTTCCAATGCACATCTGGATACATTCTGTAATCTGTGGCCCTTCAAAGTGTTGATGAAACACAGAAATTGCATCGGGATTGAATACAACAGTCACCATGCGCACTTTCCTCCATGGGAGTAGTGTCTCAAACAGTCTACGCTTTGATCGTTCCCTGGAAGACCAGTAGTAGTTACCGATGCACATCTGGAAGCATTCTGTAATCTGTGGACCTTCAAAGTGTTGATGAACCACAGAAATTGCATCGGGATTGAATACAACAGTCACCATGCGCACTTGCCTACATGTTAGTAATGTCTCAAACAGTCTACGCATTGAACGTTCCCTGGAAGACCAGTGGTAGTTTCCGATGCACATCTGGAGGCATTCTGTAATCTGTGGGCTGTCAAAGTGTTGATGAAACACAGAAATTGCATCGGGATTGAATACAACACTCACCATGCGCACTTTTCTCCATGGGAGTAATGTCTCAAATAGCCGACGCTTTGATCGTTCCCTGGAAGGCCAGTAGTAGTTTCCGATGCACGTTTTAATGCATTCTGTAATCTGTAGTCCTTCAAAGTGTTGATAAAACACAGAAATTGCATCGGGATTGAATACAACAGTCACCATGCGCACTTGCCTACATGTTAGTAATGTCTCAAACAGTCTACGCTTTGATCGTACTTAGGAAGACCAGTAGTAGTTTACGATGCACTTCTGGAGGCATTCTGTAATCTGTGGACTATCAGAGTGTTGATGAAACACAGAAATTGCATCGGAATTGAATACAACAGTCACCATGCGCACTTTCCTCCACGGGAGTAATGTCTCAAAAAGTGTACGCTTTGATCGTTCCCTGGAAGACCAGTGGTAGTTTGCGATGCACATCTGGAGGCATTCTGTAATCTGTGGACTTTCAGAGTGTTGATGAAACACAGAAATTGCATCGGGATTGAATACAACAGTCACAATGCGCACCTTCCTCCATGGGGTAATGTCTCAAACAGGATACGCTTTGATCGTTCCCTGGAAGACCAGTAGTAGTTTCCGATGCACATCTGGAGGCTTTCTGTAATCTGTGGACTTTCAGAGTGTTGATGAAACACAGAAATTGCATCGGGATTGAATACAACAGTCACCATGCGCACTTTCCTCCACGGGAGTAATGTCTCAAACAGTGTACGCTTTGATCGTTCCCTGGAAGACGAGTGGTAGTTTCCGATGCACATCTGGAGGCATTCTGTAATCTGTGGACTTTCAGAGTGTTGATGAAACACAGAAATTGCATCGGGATTGAATACAACAGTCACAATGCGCACCTTCCTTCATGGGGTAATGTCTCAAACAGGATACGCTTTGATCGTACTTAGGAAGACCAGTAGTAGTTTACGATGCACATCTGGAGGCATTCTGTAATCTGTGGACTATCTGAGTGTTGGTGAAACACAGAAATTGCATCGGGATTGAATACAACAGTCACCATGCGCACTTTCCTCCATGGGAGTAATGTCTCAAATAGTCTACGCCTTGATCATTCCCTGGAAGACCAGTAGTAGTTTCCGATGCACATCTGGATGCATTCTGTAATCTGTGGACCTTCAAAGTGTTGATGAAACACTGAAATTGCATCGGGATTGAATACAACAGTCACCATGCGCAGTTGCCTACATGTTAGTAATGTCTCAAACAGTCTACGCTTTAATCGTTCCCTGGAAGACCAGTGGAAGTTTCCGATGTACATCTGGAGGCATTCCGAGTGTTAATGAAACACAGAAGTTTCATTGGGATTGAATACAACAGTCACCACGCGCACTTTCCTCCATGTTAGTAATGTCTCAAACAGTCTACGCTTTGATCGTTCCCTGGAAGACCAGTAGTAGTTTCCAATGCACATCTGGATACATTCTGTAATCTGTGGCCCTTCAAAGTGTTGATGAAACACAGAAATTGCATCGGGATTGAATACAACAGTCACCATGCGCACTTTCCTCCATCGGAGTAGTGTCTCAAACAGTCTACGCTTTGATCGTTCCCTGGAAGACCAGTAGTAGTTACCGATGCACATCTGGAAGCATTCTGTAATCTGTGGACCTTCAAAGTGTTGATGAACCACAGAAATTGCATCGGGATTGAATACAACAGTCACCATGCGCACTTGCCTACATGTTAGTAATGTCTCAAACAGTCTACGCATTGAACGTTCCCTGGAAGACCAGTGGTAGTTTCCGATGCACATCTGGAGGCATTCTGTAATCTGTGGGCTGTCAAAGTGTTGATGAAACACAGAAATTGCATCGGGATTGAATACAACACTCACCATGCGCACTTTTCTCCATGGGAGTAATGTCTCAAATAGCCGACGCTTTGATCGTTCCCTGGAAGGCCAGTAGTAATTTCCGATGCACATCTGGATGCATTCTGTAATCTGTGGACCTTCAAAGTGTTGATGAAACACAGAAATTGCATCGGGATTGAATACAACCGTCACCATGCGCACTTGCCTACATGTTAGTAATGTCTCAAACAGTCTACGCTTTAATCGTTCCCTGGAAGACCAATAGTAGTTTCCGATGCACATCTGGATGCATTCTGTAATCAGTGGACCTTCAAAGTGTTGATGAAACACAGAAATTGCATCGGGATTGAATACAACAGTCACCATGCGCACTTGCCTACATGTTAGTAATGTCTCCAACAGTCTACGCTTTAATCGTTCCCTGGAAGACCAGTGGTAGTTTCCGATGTACATCTGGAGGCATTCCGAGTGTTAATGAAACACAGAAGATTCATTGGGATTGAATACAACAGTCACCACGCGCACTTTCCTCCATGTTAGTAATGTCTCAAACAGTCTACGCTTTGATCGCTCCCTGGAAGACCAGTAGTAGTTTCCAATGCACATCTGGATACATTCTGTAATCTGTGGACCTTCAAAGTGTTGATGAAACACAGAAATTGCATCGGGATTGAATACAACAGTCACCATGCGCACTTTCCTCCATGGGAGTAGTGTCTCAAACAGTCTACGCTTTGATCGTTCCCTGGAAGACCAGTAGTAGTTACCGATGCACATCTGGAAGCATTCTGTAATCTGTGGACCTTCAAAGTGTTGATGAACCACACAAATTGCATCGGGATTGAATACAACAGTCACCATGCGCACTTGCCTACATGTTAGTAATGTCTCAAACAGTCTACGCATTGATCGTTCCCTGGAAGACCAGTGGTAGTTTCCGATGCACATCTGGAGGCATTCTGTAATCTGTGGGCTGTCAAAGTGTTGATGAAACACAGAAATTGCATCGGGATTGAATACAACAGTCACCATGCGCACTTTTCTCCATGGGAGTAATGTCTCAAATAGCCGACGCTTTGATCGTTCCCTGGAATTCCAGTAGTAGTTTCCGATGCACGTTTTAATGCATTCTGTAATCTGTGGACCTTCAAAGTGTTGATGAAACACAGAAATTGCATCGGGATTGAATACAACAGTCACCATGCGCACTTGCCTACATGTTAGTAATGTCTCAAACAGTCTACGCTTTGATCGTACTTAGGAAGATTAGTAGTAGTTTACGATGCACATCTGGAGGCATTCTGTAAACTGTGGACTCTCAGAGTGTTGATGAAACACAGAAATTGCATTGGAATTGAATACAACAGTAACCATGCGCACTTTCCTCCACGGGAGTAAAGTCTCAAACTGTGTACGCTTTGATCGTTCCCTGGAAGACCAGTGGTAGTTTCCGATGTACATCTGGAGGCATTCCGAGTGTTAATGAAACACAGAAATTTCATTGGGATTGAATACAACAGTCACCACGCGCACTTTCCTCCATGTTAGTAATGTCTCAAACAGTCTACTCTTTGATCGTTCCCTGGAAGACCAGTAGTAGTTTCCAATGCACATCTGGATACATTCTGTAATCTGTGGACCTTCAAAGTGTTGATGAAACACATAATTTGCATCGGGAGTGAATACAACAGTCACCATGCGCACTTTCCTCCATGGGAGTAGTGTCTCAAACAGTCTACGATTTGATCGTTCCCTGGAAGACCGGTAGTAGTTACCGTTGCACATCTGGAAGCATTCTGTAATCTGTGGATCTTCAAAGTGTTGATGAACCACAGAAATTGCATCGGGATTGAATACAACAGTCACCATGCGCACTTGCCTACATGTTAGTAATGTCTCAAACAGTCTACGCTTTAATCGTTCCCTGGAAGACCAGTGGTAGTTTCCGATGTACATCTGGAGGCATTCCGAGTGTTAATGAAACACAGAAGTTTCATTGGGATTGAATACAACAGTCACCACGCGCACTTTCCTCCATGTTAGTTATGTCTCAAACAGTCTACGCTTTGATCGTTCCCTGGAAGACCAGTAGTAGTTTCCAATGCACATCTGGATACATTCTGTAATCTGTGGACCTTCAAAGTGTTGATGGAACACAGAAATTGCATCGGGATTGAATACAACAGTCACCATGCGCACTTTCCTCCATGGGAGTAGTGTCTCAAACAGTCTACGCTTTGATCGTTCCCTGGAAGACCAGTAGTAGTTACCGATGCACATCTGGAAGCATTCTGTAATCTGTGGACCTTCAAAGTGTTGATGAACCACAGAAATTGCATCGGGATTGAATACAACAGTCACCATGCGCACTTGCCTACATGTTAGTAATGTCTCAAACAGTCTACGCTTTGATCGTTCCCTGGAAGACCAGTGGTAGTTTCCGATGCACATCTGGAGGCATTCTGTAATCTGTGGGCTGTCAGAGTGTTGATGAAACACAGAAATTGCATCGGGATTGAATACAACAGTCACCATGCGCACTTTTCTCCATGGGAGTAATGTCTCAAATAGCCGACGCTTTGACCGTTCCCTGGAAGGCCAGTAGTAGATTCCGATGCACGTTTTAATGCATTCTGTAATCTGTGGACCTTCAAAGTGTTGATGAAAGACAGAAATTGCATCGGGATTGAATACAACAGTCACCATGCGCACTTGCCTACATGTTAGTAATGTCTCAAACAGTCTACGCGCTGATCGTACTTAGGAAGACCAGTAGTAGTTTACGATGCACATCTGGAGGCATTCTGTAATCTGTGGACTATCAGAGTGTTGATGAAACACAGAAATTGCATCGGAATTGAATAAAACAGTCACCATGCGCACTTTCCTCCACGGGAGTAATGTCTCAAACAGTGTACACTTTGATCGTTCCCTGGAAGACCAGTGGTAGTTTCCGATGCACATCTGGGGGCATTCTGTAATCTGCGGACCTTCAAAGTGTTGATGAAACACAGATATTGCATCGGGAGTGAATACAACAGTCACCATGCGCACTTTGCTCCATGGGAGTAATGTCTCAAATAGCCGACGCTTTGATCGTTCCCTGGAAGGCCAGTAGTAATTTCCGATGCACGTTTGGATGCATTCTGTAATCTGTGGACCTTCAAAATGTTGATGAAACACAGAAATTGCATCGGGATTGAATACAACAGTCAATATGCGCACTTGCCTAGATGTTAGTAATGTCTCAAACAGTATATATATACAGTATATATATACAGTATATATATACAGTATATATATACGCTTTGATCGTACTTAGGCAGACCAGTAGTAGTTACCGATGCACATCTGGAAGCATTCTGTAATCTGTGGACCTTCAAAGTGTTGATGAACCACAGAAATTGCATCGGGATTGAATACAACAGTCACCATGCGCACTTTCCTCCACGGGAGTAATGTCTCAAACAGTGTACGCTTTGATCGTTCCCTGGAATACCAGTGGTAGTTTCCGATGCACATCTGGAGGCATTCTGTAATCTGTGGTCTTTCAGAGTGTTGATGAAACACAGAAATTGCATAGGGATTTAATACAACAGTCACAATGCGCACCTTCCTCCATGGGGTAATGTCTCAAACAGGATACGCTTTGATCGTTCCCTGGAAGACCAGTAGTAGTTTCCGATGCACATCTGGAGCCATTCTGTAATCTGTGGACTTTCAGAGTGTTGATGAAACACAGTTATTGCATCGGGATTGAATACAACAGTCACCATGTGCACTTTGCTCCATGGGAGTAATGTCTCAAATAGCCGACGCTTTGATCGTCCCCTGGAAGGCCAGTAGTAATTTCCGATGCACGTTTGGATGCATTCTGTAATCTGTGGACCTTCAAAGTGTTGATGAAACACAGAAATTGCATCGGGATTGAATACAACAGTCAATATACGCACTTGCCTACATGTTAGTAATGTCTCAAACAGTCTACGCTTTGATCGTACTTAGGAAGACCAGTAGTAGTTTACGATGCACATCTGGAGGCATTCTGTAATCTGTGGACTATCAGAGTGTTGGTGAAACATAGAAATTTGCATCGGAATTGAATACAACAGTCACCATGCGCACTTTCCTCAATGGGAGTAATGTCTCAAATAGTCTACGCTTTGATCATTCCCTGGAAGACCAGTAGTAGTTTCCGATGCACATCTGGAGGCATTCTGTAATCTGTGGTCTTTCAGAGTGTTGATGAAACACAGAAATTGCATCGGGATTGAATACAACAGTCACAATGCGCACTTTCCTCCATGGGGTAATGCCTCAACAGGTTACGCTTTGATCGTTCCCTGGAAGACCAGTGGTACTTTCCGATGCACATCTGGAGGCATTCTGTAATCTGTGGACTTTCAGAGTGTTGATGAAACACAGAAATTGCATCGGGATTGAATACAACAGTCACAATGCGCACCTTCTTCCATGGGGTAATGTCTCAAACAGGATACGCTTTGATCGTTCCCTGGAAGACCAGTAGTAGTTTCCGATGCACATCTGGAGGCATTCTGTAATCTGTGGACTTTCAGAGTGTTGATGAAACACAGAAATTGCATCGGGATTGAATACAACAGTCACCATGCGCACTTTCCTCCACGGGAGTAATGTCTCAAACAGTGTACGCTTTGATCGTTCCCTGGAAGACGAGTGGTAGTTTCCGATGCACATCTGGAGGCATTCTGTAATCTGTGGACTTTCAGAGTGTTGATGAAACACAGAAATTGCATCGGGATTGAATACAACAGTCACAATGCGCACCTTCCTTCATGGGGTAATGTCTCAAACAGGATACGCTTTGATCGTTCCCTGGAAGACCAGTAGTAGTTTCCGATGCACATCTAGAGGCATTCTGTAATCTGTGGACTTTCACAGTCTTGATGAAACACAGAAATTGCATCGGGATTGAATACAACAGTCACCATGCACACTTTGCTCCATGGGAGTAATGTCTCAAATAGCCGACGCTTTGATCGTTCCCTGGAAGGCCAGAAGTAGATTCCGATGCACATCTGGATGCATTCTGTAATCTGTGGACCTTCAAAGTATTGATGAAACACAGAAATTGCATCGGGATTGAATACAACAGTCACCATGCGCACTTTCCTCCATGGGAGTAGTGTCTCAAACAGTCTACGATTTGATCGTTCCCTGGAAGACCAGTAGTAGTTACCGTTGCACATCTGGAAGCATTCTGTAATTTGTGGATCTTCAAAGTGTTGATGAACCACAGAAATTGCATCGGGATTGAATACAACAGTCACCATGCGCACTTGCCTACATGTTAGTAATGTCTCAAACAGTCTACGCTTTAATCGTTCCCTGGAAGACCAGTGGTAGTTTCCGATGTACATCTGGAGGCATTCCGAGTGTTAATGAAACACAGAAGTTTCATTGGGATTGAATACAACAGTCACCACGCGCACTTTCCTCCATGTTAGTAATGTCTCAAACAGTCTACGCTTTGATCGTTCCCTGGAAGACCAGTAGTAGTTTCCAATGCACATCTGGATACATTCTGTAATCTGTGGACCTTCAAAGTGTTGATGAAACACAGAAATTGCATCGGGATTGAATACAACAGTCACCATGCGCACTTTCCTCCATGGGAGTAGTGTCTCAAACAGTCTACGCTTTGATCGTTCCCTGGAAGACCAGTGGTAGTTTCCGATGCACATCTGGAGGCATTCTGTAATCTGTGGGCTGTCAGAGTGTTGATGAAACACAGAAATTGCATCGGGATTGAATACAACAGTCACCATGCGCACTTTTCTCCATGGGAGTAATGTCTCAAATAGCCGACGCTTTGATCGTTCCCTGGAAGGCCAGTAGTAGATTCCGATGCACGTTTTAATGCATTCTGTAATCTGTGGACCTTCAAAGTGTTGATGAAAGACAGAAATCTCATCGGGATTGAATACAACAGTCACCATGCGCACTTGCCTACATGTTAGTAATGTCTCAAACAGTCTACGCTTTGATCGTACTTAGGAAGACCAGTAGTAGTTTACGATGCACATCTGGAGGCATTCTGTAATCTGTGGACTATCAGAGTGTTGATGAAACACAGAAATTGCATCGGAATTGAATAAAACAGTCACCAAGCGCACTTTCCTCCACGGGAGTAATGTCTCAAACAGTGTACGCTTTGATCGTTCCCTGGAATACCAGTGGTAGTTTCCGATGCACATCTGGGGGCATTCTGTAATCTGTGGACCTTCAAAGTGTTGATGAAACACAGAAATTGCATCGGGAGTGAATACAACAGTCACCATGCGCACTTTGCTCCATGGGAGTAATGTCTCAAATAGCCGACGCTTTGATCGTTCCCTGGAAGGCCAGTAGTAATTTCCGATGCACGTTTGGATGCATTCTGCAATCTGTGGACCTTCAAAATGTTGATGAAACACAGAAATTGCATCGGGATTGAATACAACAGTCAATATGCGCACTTGCCTACATGTTAGTAATGTCTCAAACAGTATATATATACAGTATATATATACAGTATATATATACGCTTTGATCGTACTTAGGCAGACCAGTAGTAGTTACCGATGCACATCTGTAAGCATTCTGTAATCTGTGGACCTTCAAAGTGTTGATGAACCACAGAAATTGCATCGGGATTGAATACAACAGTCACCATGCGCACTTGCCTACATGTTAGTAATGTCTCAAACAGTCTACGCTTTGATCGTTCCCTGGAAGACCAGTGGTAGTTTCCGATGCACATCAGGAGGCATTCTGTAATCTGTGGGCTGTCAGAGTGTTGATGAAACACAGAAATTGCATCGGGATTGAATACAACAGTCACCATGCGCACTTTCCTCCACGGGAGTAATGTCTCAAACAGTGTACGCTTTGATCGTTCCCTGGAATACCAGTGGTAGTTTCCGATGCACATCTGGAGGCATTCTGTAATCTGTGGTCTTTCAGAGTGTTGATGAAACACAGAAATTGCATCGGGATTGAATACAATAGTCACAATGCGCACCTTCCTCCATGGGGTAATGTCTCAAACAGGATACGCTTTGATCGTTCCCTGGAAGACCAGTAGTAGTTTCCGATGCACATCTGGAGCCATTCTGTAATCTGTGGACTTTCAGAGTGTTGATGAAACACAGTTAATGCATCGGGATTGAATACAACAGTCACCATGTGCACTTGCTCCATGGGAGTAATGTCTCAAATAGCCGACGCTTTGATCGTCCCCTGGAAGGCCAGTAGTAATTTCCGATGCACGTTTGGATGCATTCTGTAATCTGTGGACCTTCAAAGTGTTGATGAAACACAGAAATTGCATCGGGATTGAATACAACAGTCAATATACGCACTTGCCTACATGTTAGTAATGTCTCAAACAGTCTACGGTTTGATCGTACTTAGGAAGACCAGTAGTAGTTTACGATGCACATCTGGAGGCATTCTGTAATCTGTGGACTATCAGAGTGTTGGTGAAACACAGAAATTTGCATCGGAATTGAATACAACAGTCACCATGCGCACTTTCCTCCATGGGAGTAATGTCTCAAATAGTCTACGCTTTCATCATTCCCTGGAAGACCAGTAGTAGTTTCCGATGCACATCTGGATGCATTCTGTAATCTGTGGACCTTCAAAGTGTTGATGAAACACAGAAATTGCATCGGGATTGAATACAACAGTCACCATGCGCACTTGACTACATGTTAGTAATGTCTCAAACAGTCTACGCTTTGATCGTTCCCTGGAAGACCAGTGGTAGTTTCCGATGCACATCTGGAGGCATTCTGTAATCTGTGGACTTTCAGAGTGTTGATGAAACACAGAAATTGCATCGGGATTGAATACAACAGTCACAATGCGCACCTTCCTCCATGGGGTAATGCCTCAAACAGGTTACGCTTTGATCGTTCCCTGGAAGACCAGTAGTAGTTTCCGATGCACATCTGGAGGCATTCTGTAATCTGTGGACATTCAGAGTGTTGATGAAACACAGATATTGCATCGGGATTGAATACAACAGTCACCATGTGCACTTTTCTCCATGGGAGTAATGTCTCAAATAGCCGACGCTTTGATCGTTCCCTGGAAGGCCAGTACTAATTTCCGATGCACGTTTGGATGCTTTCTGTAATCTGTGGACCTTCAAAGTGTTGATGAAACACAGAAATTGCATCGGGATTGAATACAACAGTCACCAGGCGCACTTTCCTCCATGTTAGTAATGTCTCAAACAGTCTACGCTTTGATCGTTCCCTGGAAGACCAGTAGTAGTTTACGATGCAAATCTGGAGGCATTCTGTAATCTGTGGACTATTAGAGTGTTGGTGATACACAGAAATTGCATCGGAATTGAATACAACAGTCACCATGCGCACTTTCCTCCATGGGAGTAATGTCTCAAATAGTCTACGCTTTGATCATTCCCTGGAAGACCAGTAGTAGTTTCCGATGCACATCTGGATGCATTCTGTAATCTGTGGACCTTCAAAGTGTTGATGAAACACAGAAATTGCATCGGGATTGAATACAACAGTCACCATGCGCTCTTGCCTACATGTTAGTAATGTCTCAAACAGTCTACGCTTTAATCGTTCCCTGGAAGACCAGTGGTAGTTTCCGATGTACATCTGGAGGCATTCCGAGTGTTAATGAAACACAGAAGTTTCTTTGGGATTGAATACAACTGTCACCATGCGCACTTTTCTCCATGGGAGTAATGTCTCAAATAGCCGACGCTTTGATCGTTCCCTGGAAGGCCAGTAGTAGATTCCGATGCACGTTTTAATGCATTCTGTAATCTGTGGACCTTCAAAGTGTTGATGAAACACAGAAATTGCATCGGGATTGAATACAACAGTCACTATGCGCACTTGCCTACATGTTAGTAATGTCTCAAACAGTCTACGCTTTGATCGTACTTAGGAAGACCAGTAGTAGTTACCGATGCACATCTGGAAGCATTCTGTAATCTGTGGACCTTCAAAGTGTTGATGAACCACAGAAATTGCATCGGGATTGAATACAACAGTCACCATGCGCACTTGCCTACATGTTAGTAATGTCTCAAACAGTCTACGCTTTGATCGTTCCCTGGAAGACCAGTGGTAGTTTCCGATGCACATCAGGAGGCATTCTGTAATCTGTGGGCTGTCAGAGTGTTGATGAAACACAGAAATTGCATCGGGATTGAATACAACAGTCACCATGCGCACTTACCTCCACGGGAGTAATGTCTCAAACAGTGTACGCTTTGATCGTTCCCTGGAATACCAGTGGTAGTTTCTGATGCACATCTGGAGGCATTCTGTAATCTGTGGTCTTTCAGAGTGTTGATGAAACACAGAATTTGCATCGGGATTGAATACAACAGTCACAATGCGCACCTTCCTCCATGGGGTAATGTCTCAAACCGGATACGGTTTGATCGTTCCCTGGAAGACCAGTAGTAGTTTCCGATGCACATCAGGAGCCATTCTGTAATCTGTGGACTTTCAGAGTGTTGATGAAACACAGTTAATGCATCGGGATTGAATACAACAGTCACCATGTGCACTTTGCTCCATGGGAGTAATGTCTCAAATAGCCGACGCTTTGATCGTTCCCTGGAAGGCCAGTAGTAATTTCCGATGCACGTTTGGATGCATTCTGTAATCTGTGGACCTTCAAAGTGTTGATGAAACACAGAAATTGCATCGGGATTGAATACAACAGTCAATATACGCACTTGCCTACATGTTAGTAATGTCTCAAACAGTCTACGCTTTGATCGTACTTAGGAAGACCAGTAGTAGTTTACGATGCACATCTGGAGGCATTCTGTAATCTGTGGACTATCAGAGTGTTGGTGAAACACAGAAATTTGCATCGGAATTGAATACAACAGTCACCATGCGCACTTTCCTCCATGGGAGTAATGTCTCAAATAGTCTACGCTTTGATCATTCCCTGGAAGACCAGTAGTAGTTTCCGATGCACATCTGGATGCATTCTGTAATCTGTGGACCTTCAAAGTGTTGATGAAACACAGAAATTGCATCGGGATTGAATACAACTGTCACCATGCGCACTTGCCTACATGTTAGTAATGTCTCAAACAGTCTACGCTTTAATCGATCCCTGGAAGACCAGTGGTAGTTTCCGATGCACATCTGGAGGCATTCTGTAATCTGTGGGCTGTCAGAGTGTTGATGAAACACAGAAATTGCATCGGGATTGAATAGAACAGTCACCATGCGCACTTTCCTCCACGGGAGTAATGTCTCAAACAGTGTACGCTTTGATCGTTCCCTGGAAGACCAGTGGTAGTTTCCGATGCACATCTGGAGGCATTCTGTAATCTGTGGACTTTCAGAGTGTTGATGAAACACAGAAATTGCATCGGGATTGAATACAACAGTCACAATGCGCACCTTCCTCCATGGGGTAATGCCTCAAACAGGTTACGCTTTGATCGTTCCCTGGAAGACCAGTGGTAGTTTCCGATGCACATCTGGAGGCATTCTGTAATCTGTTGGCTGTCAAAGTGTTGATGAAACACAGAAATTGCATCGGGATTGAATACAACAGTCACAATGCGCACTTTTCTCCATGGGAGTAATGTCTCAAATAGCCGACGCTTTGAACGTTCCCTGGAAGGCCAGTAGTAGTTTCCGATGCACGTTTTAATGCATTCTGTAATCTGTGGACCTTCAAAGTGTTGATGAAACACAGAAATTGCATCGGGATTGAATACAACAGTCACCATGCGCACTTGCCTACATGTTAGTAATGTCTCAAACAGTCTACCCTTTGATCGTACTTAGGAAGACCAGTAGTAGTTTACAATGCACATCTGGAGGCATTCTGTAATCTGTGGACTATCAGAGTGTTGATGAAACACAGAAATTGCATCGGAATTGAATACAACAGTCACCATGCGCACTTTCCTCCATGGGAGTAATGTCTCTAACAGTGTACGCTTTGATCGTTCCCTGGAAGACCAGTGGTAGTTTCCGATGCACATCTGGGGGCATTCTGTAATCTGTGGACCTTCAAAGTGTTGATGAAACACAGAAATTGCATCGGGAGTGAATACAACAGTCACCATGCGCACTTTGCTCCATGGGAGTAATGTCTCAAATATCCGACGCTTTGATCGTTCCCTGGAAGGCCAGTAGTAATTTCCGATGCACGTTTGGATGCATTCTGTAATCTGTGGACTTTCAAAATGTTGATGAAACACAGAAATTGCATCGGGATTGAATACAACAGTCAATATGCGCACTTGCCTACATGTTAGTAATGTCTCAAACAGTCTACGCTTTAATCGTTCCCTGGAAGACCAGTGGTAGTTTCCGATGTTCATCTGGAGGCATTCCGAGTGTTAATGAAACACAGAAATTTCATTGGGACTGAATCCAATAGTCACCAGGCGCACTTTCCTCCATGTTAGTAATGTCTCAAACAGTCTACGCTTTGATCGTTCCCTGGAAGACCAGTAGTAGATTCCAATGCACATCTGGATACATTCTGTAATCTGTGGACCTTCAAAGTGTTGATGAAACACAGAAATTGCATCGGGAGTGAATACAACAGTCACCATGCGCACTTTCCTCCATGGGAGTAGTGTCTCAAACAGTCAACGCTTTGATCGTTCCCTGGAAGACCAGTAGTAGTTACCGATGCACATCTGGTAGCATTATGTAATCTGTGGACCTTCAAAATGTTGATGAACCACAGAAATTGCATCGGGATTGAATACAACAGTCACCATGCGCACTTGCCTACATGTTAGTAATGTCTTAAACAGTCTACGCTTTGATCGTACTTAGGAAGACCAGTAGTAATTTACGATGCACATCTGGAGGCATTCTGTAATCTGTGGACTATCAGAGTGTTGATGAAACACAGAAATTGCATCGGAACTGAATACAACAGTCACCATGCGCACTTTCCTCCAAGGGAGTAATGTCTCAAATAGTCTACGCTTTGAAGGTACCCTGGAAGACCAGTAGTAGCTTCCGATGCACATCTGGTAGCATTCCTTAATTTTTGGACTATCAGAGTGTTGATGAAACACAGAAATTTCAACGGGATTGAATACAACAGTCACCATGCGCACTTGCCTACATGTTGGTAATGTCTCAAACAGTCTACGCTTTGATCGTTCCCTGGAAGACCAGTGGTAGTTTCCGATGCACATCTGGAGGCATTCTGTAACCTGTGGGCTGTCAGAGTGTTGATGAAACACAGAAATTGCTTCGGGATTGAATACAACAGTCACCATGCGCACTTTCATCCACGGGAGTAATGTCTCAAACAGGATACGCTTTGATCGTTCCCTGGAAGACCAGTAGTAGTTTCCGATGCACATCTGGAGGCATTCTGTAATCTGTGGACTTTCAGAGTGTTGATGAAACACAGAAATTGCATCGGGATTGAATACAACAGTCACCATGCGCACTTTCCTCCACGGGAGTAATGTCTCAAACAGTGTACGCTTTGATCGTTCCCTGGAAGACGAGTGGTAGTTTCCGATGCAAATCTGGAGGCATTCTGTAATCTGTGGACTTTCAGAGTGTTGATGAAACACAGAAATTGCATCATGATTGAATACAACAGTCACAATGCGCACCTTCCTTCAAGGGGTAATGTCTCAAACAGGATACGCTTTGATCGTTCCCTGGAAGACCAGTAGTAGTTTCCGATGCACATCTGGAGGCATTCTGTAATCTGTGGACTTTCACAGTCTTGATGAAACACAGAAATTGCATCGGGATTGAATACAACAGTCACCATGCGCACTTTGCTCCATGGGAGTAATGTCTCAAATAGCCGACGCTTTGATCGTTCCCTGGAAGGCCAGTAGTAGTTTCCGATGCACATCTGGATGCATTCTGTAATCTGTGGACCTTCAAAGTGTTGATGAAACACAGAAATTGCATCGGGATTGAATACAACAGTCACCATGCGCACTTGCCTACATGTTAGTAATGTCTCAAACAGTCTACGATTTGATCGTTCCCTGGAAGACCAGTGGAAGTTTCCGATGCACATCTGGAGGCATTCTGTAATCTGTGGGCTGTCAGAGTGTTGATGAAACACAGAAATTGCATCGGGATTGAATACAACAGTCACCATGCTCACTTTTCTCCATGGGAGTAATGTCTCAAATAGCCGACGCTTTGATCGTTCCCTGGAAGGCCAGTAGTAGATTCCGATGCACGTTTTAATGCATTCTGTAATCTGTGGACCTTCAAAGTGTTGATGAAACACAGAAATTGCATCGGGATTGAATACAACAGTCACTATGCGCACTTGCCTACATGTTAGTAATGTCTCAAACAGTCTACACTTTGATCGTACTTAGGAAGACCAGTAGTAGTTTGCGATGCACATCTGGAGGCATTCTGTAATCTGTGGACTATCAGAGTGTTGATGAAACACAGAAATTGCATCGGAATTGAATAAAACAGTCACCATGCGCACTTTCCTCCACGGGAGTAATGTCTCAAACAGTGTACGCTTTGATCGTTCCCTGGAAGACCAGTGGTAGTTTCCGATGCACATCTGGGGGCATTCTGTAATCTGTGGACCTTCAAAGTGTTGATGAAACACAGAAATTGCATCGGGAGTGAATACAACAGTCACCATGCGCACTTTGCTCCATGGGAGTAATGTCTCAAATAGCCGACGCTTTGATCGTTCCCTGGAAGGCCAGTAGTAATTTCCGATGCACGTTTGGATGCATTCTGTAATCTGTGGACCTTCAAAATGTTGATGAAACACAGAAATTGCATCGGGATTGAATACAACAGTCAATATGCGCACTTGCCTACATGTTAATAATGTCTCAAACAGTATATATATACAGTATATATATACAGTATATATATACGCTTTGATCGTACTTAGGCAGACCAGTGGTAGTTACCGATGCACATCTGGAAGCATTCTGTAATCTGTGGACCTTCAAAGTGTTGATGAACCACAGAAATTGCATCGGGATTGAATACAACAGTCACCATGCGCACTTGCCTACATGTTAGTAATGTCTCAAACAGTCTACGCTTTGATCGTTCCCTGGAAGACCAGTAGTAGTTTCCGATGCACATCTGGAGCCATTCTGTAATCTGTGGACTTTCAGAGTGTTGATGAAACACAGTTAATGCATCGGGATTGAATACAACAGTCACCATGTGCACTTTGCTCCATGGGAGTAATGTCTCAAATAGCCGACGCTTTGATCGTTCCCTGGAAGACCAGTAGTAATTTCCGATGCACGTTTTGATGCATTCTGTAATCTGTGGACCTTCAAAGTGTTGATGAAACACAGAAATTGCATCGGGATTGAATACAACAGTCAATATACGCACTTGCCTACATGTTAGTAATGTCTCAAACAGTCTACGCTTTGATCGTACTTAGGAAGACCAGTAGTAGTTTACGATGCACATCTGGAGGCATTCTGTAATCTGTGGACTATCAGAGTGTTGGTGAAACACAGAAATTTGCATCGGAATTGAATACAACAGTCACCATGCGCACTTTCCTCCATGGGAGTAATGTCTCAAATAGTCTACGCTTTGATCATTCCCTGGAAGACCAGTAGTAGTTTCCGATGCACATCTGGATGCATTCTGTAATCTGTGGACCTTCAAAGTGTTGATGAAACACAGAAATTGCATCGGGATTGAATACAACAGTCACCATGCGCACTTGCCTACATGTTAGTAATGTCTCAAACAGTCTACGCTTTAATCGATCCCTGGAAGACCAGTGGTAGTTTCCGATGCACATCTGGAGGCATTCTGTAATCTGTGGGCTGTCAGAGTGTTCATGAAACACAGAAATTGCATCGGGATTGAATAGAACAGTCACCATGCGCACTTTCCTCCACGGGAGTAATGTCTCAAACAGTGTACGCTTTGATCGTTCCCTGGAAGACCAGTGGTAGTTTCCGATGCACATCTGGAGGCATTCTGTAATCTGTGGACTTTCAGAGTGTTGATGAAACACAGAAATTGCATCGGGATTGAATACAACAGTCACAATGCGCACCTTCCTCCATGGGGTAATGCCACAAACAGGTTACGCTTTGATCGTTCCCTGGAAGACCAGTGGTAGTTTCCGATGCACATCTGCAGGCATTCTGTAATCTGTTGGCTGTCAAAGTGTTGATGAAACACAGAAATTGCATCGGGATTGAATACAACAGTCACCATGCGCACTTTTCTCCATGGGAGTAATGTCTCAAATAGCCGACGCTTTGATCGTTCCCTGGAAGGCCAGTAGTAGTTTCCGATGCACGTTTTAATGCATTCTGTAATCTGTGGACCCTCAAAGTGTTGATGAAACACATAAATTGCATCGGGATTGAATACAACAGTCACCATGCGCACTTGCCTACATGTTAGTAATGTCTCAAACAGTCTACGCTTTGATCGTACTTAGGAAGACCAGTAGTAGTTTACGATGCACATCTGGAGGCATTCTGTAATCTGTGGACTATCAGAGTGTTGATGAAACACAGAAATTGCATCGGAATTGAACACAACAGTCACCATGCGCACTTTCCTCCATGGGAGTAATGTCTCAAACAGTGTACGCTTTGATCGTTCCCTGGAAGACCAGTGGTAGTTTCCGATGCACATCTGGGGGCATTCTGTAATCTGTGGACCTTCAAAGTGTTGATGAAACACAGAAATTGCATCGGGAGTGAATACAACAGTCACCATGCGCACTTTGCTCCATGGGAGTAATGTCTCAAATAGCCGACGCTTTGATCGTTCCCTGGAAGGCCAGTAGTAATTTCCGATGCACGTTTGGATGCATTCTGTAATCTGTGGACTTTTAAAATGTTGATGAAACACAGAAATTGCATCGGGATTGAATACAACAGTCAATATGCGCACTTGCCTACATGTTAGTAATGTCTCAAACAGTATACGATTTCATCGTACTTAGGCAGACCAGTAGTAGTTTACGATGCACATCTGGAGGCATTCTGTAATCTGTGGACTATCAGAGTGTTGGTGAAACACGGAAAGTGCGTCAGAATTGAATACAACAGTCACCATGCGCACTTTCCTCCATGGGAGTAATGTCTCAAATAGTCTACGCTTTGATCATTCCCTGGAAGACCAGTAGTAGTTTCCGATGCACATCTGGATGCATTCTGTAATCTGTGGACCATCAAAGTGTTGATGAAACACAGAAATTGCATCGGGATTGAATACAACAGTCACCATGCGCACTTGCCTACATGTTAGTAATGTCTCAAACAGTCTACGCTTTAATCGTTCCCTGGAAGACCAGTGGTAGTTTCCGATGTTCATCTGGAGGCATTCCGAGTGTTAATGAAACACAGAAATTTCATTGGGACTGAATACAACAGTCACCAGGCGCACTTTCCTCCATGTTAGTAATGTCTCAAACAGTCTACGCTTTGATCGTTCCCTGGAAGACCAGTAGTAGATTCCAATGCACATCTGGATACATTCTGTAATCTGTGGACCTTCAAAGTGTTGATGAAACACAGAAATTGCATCGGGATAGAATACAACAGTCACCATGCGCACTTGCCTACATGTTGGTAATGTCTTAAACAGTCTACGCTTTGAACGTACTTAGGAAGACCAGTAGTAGTTTACGATGCACATCTGGAGGCATTCTGTAATCTGTGGACTATCAGAGTGTTGATGAAACACGGAAATTGCATCGGAATTGAATACAACAGTCACCATGCGGACTTTCCTCCAAGGGAGTAGTGTCTCAAATAGTCTACGCTTTGATCGTAACCTGGAAGACCACTAGTAGTTTCCGATGCACATCTGGATGCATTCTGTAATCTGTGGACCTTCAAAGTGTTGATGAAACACAGAAATTGCATCGGGATTGAATACAACAGTCACCATGCGCACTTGCCTACATGTTAGTAATGTCTCAAACAGTCTACGGTTTGATCGTTCCCGGGAAGACCAGTAGTAGTTTCCAATGCACATCTGGAAACATTCTGTAATCTGTGGACCTTCAAAGTGTTGATGAAACACAGAAATTGCATCGGGATTGAATACAACAGTCACCATGCGCCCTTTCCTCCATGGGAGTAGTGTCTGAAACAGTGTACGTTTTGATCATTCCCGGGAAGACCAGTAGTAGTTTCGGATGCACATCTGGTGGCAATCTGTAATCTGTGGACTATCTGGGTGTTCATGAAACACAGAAATTGCATCGGGATTGAATACAACAGTCACCATGCGCACTTTCCTCCACGGGAGTAATGTATCAAACAGTCTACGCTTTGATCGTTCCCTTGAAGACCAGTGGTAGATTCCGATGCACATCTGGAGGCATTCTATAATCTGTGGACTATCAGAGTGTTGATGAAACACAGAAATTGCATCGGGATTGAATACAACAGTCTGCATGCGCACATTCCTACACGGGAGTAATGTCTCAAAGAGTCTACGTTTTTAATCGTACCCTGAAAGACCAGTAGTAGCTTCCGATGCACATCTGGTAGCATTCCTTAATCTGTGGACCTTCAAAGTGTTGATGAACCACAGAAATTGCATCGGGATTGAATACAACAGTCACCATGCGCACTTGCCTACATGTTAGTAATGTCTTAAACAGTCTACGCTTTGATCGTACTTAGGAAGACCAGTAGTAATTTACGATGCACATCTGGAGGCATTCTGTAATCTGTGGACTATCAGAGTGTTGATGAAACACAGAAATTGCATCGGAACTGAATACAACAGTCACCATGCGCACTTTCCTCCAAGGGAGTAATGTCTCAAATAGTCTACGCTTTGAAGGTACCCTGGAAGACCAGTAGTAGCTTCCGATGCACATCTGGTAGCATTCCTTAATTTTTGGACTATCAGAGTGTTGATGAAACACAGAAATTTCAACGGGATTGAATACAACAGTCACCATGCGCACTTGCCTACATGTTGGTAATATCTCAAACAGTCTACGCTTTGATCGTTCCCTGGAAGACCAGTGGTAGTTTCCGATGCACATCTGGAGGCATTCTGTAACCTGTGGGCTGTCAGAGTGTTGATGAAACACAGAAATTGCTTCGGGATTGAATACAACAGTCACCATGCGCACTTTCATCCACGGGAGTAATGTCTCAAACAGGATACGCTTTGATCGTTCCCTGGAAGACCAGTAGTAGTTTCCGATGCACATCTGGAGGCATTCTGTAATCTGTGGACTTTCAGAGTGTTGATGAAACACAGAAATTGCATCGGGATTGAATACAACAGTCACCATGCGCACTTTCCTCCACGGGAGTAATGTCTCAAACAGTGTACGCTTTGATCGTTCCCTGGAAGACGAGTGGTAGTTTCCGATGCAAATCTGGAGGCATTCTGTAATCTGTGGACTTTCAGAGTGTTGATGAAACACAGAAATTGCATCATGATTGAATACAACAGTCACAATGCGCACCTTCCTTCAAGGGGTAATGTCTCAAACAGGATACGCTTTGATCGTTCCCTGGAAGACCAGTAGTAGTTTCCGATGCACATCTGGAGGCATTCTGTAATCTGTGGACTTTCACAGTCTTGATGAAACACAGAAATTGCATCGGGATTGAATACAACAGTCACCATGCGCACTTTGCTCCATGGGAGTAATGTCTCAAATAGCCGACGCTTTGATCGTTCCCTGGAAGGCCAGTAGTAGTTTCCGATGCACATCTGGATGCATTCTGTAATCTGTGGACCTTCAAAGTGTTGATGAAACACAGAAATTGCATCGGGATTGAATACAACAGTCACCATGCGCACTTGCCTACATGTTAGTAATGTCTCAAACAGTCTACGATTTGATCGTTCCCTGGAAGACCAGTGGAAGTTTCCGATGCACATCTGGAGGCATTCTGTAATCTGTGGGCTGTCAGAGTGTTGATGAAACACAGAAATTGCATCGGGATTGAATACAACAGTCACCATGCGCACTTTTCTCCATGGGAGTAATGTCTCAAATAGCCGACGCTTTGATCGTTCCCTGGAAGGCCAGTAGTAGATTCCGATGCACGTTTTAATGCATTCTGTAATCTGTGGACCTTCAAAGTGTTGATGAAACACAGAAATTGCATCGGGATTGAATACAACAGTCACTATGCGCACTTGCCTACATGTTAGTAATGTCTCAAACAGTCTACACTTTGATCGTACTTAGGAAGACCAGTAGTAGTTTGCGATGCACATCTGGAGGCATTCTGTAATCTGTGGACTATCAGAGTGTTGATGAAACACAGAAATTGCATCGGAATTGAATAAAACAGTCACCATGCGCACTTTCCTCCACGGGAGTAATGTCTCAAACAGTGTACGCTTTGATCGTTCCCTGGAAGACCAGTGGTAGTTTCCGATGCACATCTGGGGGCATTCTGTAATCTGTGGACCTTCAAAGTGTTGATGAAACACAGAAATTGCATCGGGAGTGAATACAACAGTCACCATGCGCACTTTGCTCCATGGGAGTAATGTCTCAAATAGCCGACGCTTTGATCGTTCCCTGGAAGGCCAGTAGTAATTTCCGATGCACGTTTGGATGCATTCTGTAATCTGTGGACCTTCAAAATGTTGATGAAACACAGAAATTGCATCGGGATTGAATACAACAGTCAATATGCGCACTTGCCTACATGTTAATAATGTCTCAAACAGTATATATATACAGTATATATATACAGTATATATATACGCTTTGATCGTACTTAGGCAGACCAGTGGTAGTTACCGATGCACATCTGGAAGCATTCTGTAATCTGTGGACCTTCAAAGTGTTGATGAACCACAGAAATTGCATCGGGATTGAATACAACAGTCACCATGCGCACTTGCCTACATGTTAGTAATGTCTCAAACAGTCTACGCTTTGATCGTTCCCTGGAAGACCAGTAGTAGTTTCCGATGCACATCTGGAGCCATTCTGTAATCTGTGGACTTTCAGAGTGTTGATGAAACACAGTTAATGCATCGGGATTGAATACAACAGTCACCATGTGCACTTTGCTCCATGGGAGTAATGTCTCAAATAGCCGACGCTTTGATCGTTCCCTGGAAGACCAGTAGTAATTTCCGATGCACGTTTTGATGCATTCTGTAATCTGTGGACCTTCAAAGTGTTGATGAAACACAGAAATTGCATCGGGATTGAATACAACAGTCAATATACGCACTTGCCTACATGTTAGTAATGTCTCAAACAGTCTACGCTTTGATCGTACTTAGGAAGACCAGTAGTAGTTTACGATGCACATCTGGAGGCATTCTGTAATCTGTGGACTATCAGAGTGTTGGTGAAACACAGAAATTTGCATCGGAATTGAATACAACAGTCACCATGCGCACTTTCCTCCATGGGAGTAATGTCTCAAATAGTCTACGCTTTGATCATTCCCTGGAAGACCAGTAGTAGTTTCCGATGCACATCTGGATGCATTCTGTAATCTGTGGACCTTCAAAGTGTTGATGAAACACAGAAATTGCATCGGGATTGAATACAACAGTCACCATGCGCACTTGCCTACATGTTAGTAATGTCTCAAACAGTCTACGCTTTAATCGATCCCTGGAAGACCAGTGGTAGTTTCCGATGCACATCTGGAGGCATTCTGTAATCTGTGGGCTGTCAGAGTGTTGATGAAACACAGAAATTGCATCGGGATTGAATAGAACAGTCACCATGCGCACTTTCCTCCACGGGAGTAATGTCTCAAACAGTGTACGCTTTGATCGTTCCCTGGAAGACCAGTGGTAGTTTCCGATGCACATCTGGAGGCATTCTGTAATCTGTGGACTTTCAGAGTGTTGATGAAACACAGAAATTGCATCGGGATTGAATACAACAGTCACAATGCGCACCTTCCTCCATGGGGTAATGCCACAAACAGGTTACGCTTTGATCGTTCCCTGGAAGACCAGTGGTAGTTTCCGATGCACATCTGCAGGCATTCTGTAATCTGTTGGCTGTCAAAGTGTTGATGAAACACAGAAATTGCATCGGGATTGAATACAACAGTCACCATGCGCACTTTTCTCCATGGGAGTAATGTCTCAAATAGCCGACGCTTTGATCGTTCCCTGGAAGGCCAGTAGTAGTTTCCGATGCACGTTTTAATGCATTCTGTAATCTGTGGACCCTCAAAGTGTTGATGAAACACAGAAATTGCATCGGGATTGAATACAACAGTCACCATGCGCACTTGCCTACATGTTAGTAATGTCTCAAACAGTCTACGCTTTGATCGTACTTAGGAAGACCAGTAGTAGTTTACGATGCACATCTGGAGGCATTCTGTAATCTGTGGACTATCAGAGTGTTGATGAAACACAGAAATTGCATCGGAATTGAACACAACAGTCACCATGCGCACTTTCCTCCATGGGAGTAATGTCTCAAACAGTGTACGCTTTGATCGTTCCCTGGAAGACCAGTGGTAGTTTCCGATGCACATCTGGGGGCATTCTGTAATCTGTGGACCTTCAAAGTGTTGATGAAACACAGAAATTGCATCGGGAGTGAATACAACAGTCACCATGCGCACTTTGCTCCATGGGAGTAATGTCTCAAATAGCCGACGCTTTGATCGTTCCCTGGAAGGCCAGTAGTAATTTCCGATGCACGTTTGGATGCATTCTGTAATCTGTGGACTTTTAAAATGTTGATGAAACACAGAAATTGCATCGGGATTGAATACAACAGTCAATATGCGCACTTGCCTACATGTTAGTAATGTCTCAAACAGTATACGATTTCATCGTACTTAGGCAGACCAGTAGTAGTTTACGATGCACATCTGGAGGCATTCTGTAATCTGTGGACTATCAGAGTGTTGGTGAAACACGGAAAGTGCGTCAGAATTGAATACAACAGTCACCATGCGCACTTTCCTCCATGGGAGTAATGTCTCAAATAGTCTACGCTTTGATCATTCCCTGGAAGACCAGTAGTAGTTTCCGATGCACGTCTGGATGCATTCTGTAATCTGTGGACCATCAAAGTGTTGATGAAACACAGAAATTGCATCGGGATTGAATACAACAGTCACCATGCGCACTTGCCTACATGTTAGTAATGTCTCAAACAGTCTACGCTTTAATCGTTCCCTGGAAGACCAGTGGTAGTTTCCGATGTTCATCTGGAGGCATTCCGAGTGTTAATGAAACACAGAAATTTCATTGGGACTGAATACAACAGTCACCAGGCGCACTTTCCTCCATGTTAGTAATGTCTCAAACAGTCTACGCTTTGATCGTTCCCTGGAAGACCAGTAGTAGATTCCAATGCACATCTGGATACATTCTGTAATCTGTGGACCTTCAAAGTGTTGATGAAACACAGAAATTGCATCGGGATAGAATACAACAGTCACCATGCGCACTTGCCTACATGTTGGTAATGTCTTAAACAGTCTACGCTTTGAACGTACTTAGGAAGACCAGTAGTAGTTTACGATGCACATCTGGAGGCATTCTGTAATCTGTGGACTATCAGAGTGTTGATGAAACACGGAAATTGCATCGGAATTGAATACAACAGTCACCATGCGGACTTTCCTCCAAGGGAGTAGTGTCTCAAATAGTCTACGCTTTGATCGTAACCTGGAAGACCACTAGTAGTTTCCGATGCACATCTGGATGCATTCTGTAATCTGTGGACCTTCAAAGTGCTGATGAAACACAGAAATTGCATCGGGATTGAATACAACAGTCACCATGCGCACTTGCCTACATGTTAGTAATGTCTCAAACAGTCTACGGTTTGATCGTTCCCGGGAAGACCAGTAGTAGTTTCCAATGCACATCTGGAAACATTCTGTAATCTGTGGACCTTCAAAGTGTTGATGAAACACAGAAATTGCATCGGGATTGAATACAACAGTCACCATGCGCCCTTTCCTCCATGGGAGTAGTGTCTGAAACAGTGTACGTTTTGATCATTCCCGGGAAGACCAGTAGTAGTTTCGGATGCACATCTGGTGGCAATCTGTAATCTGTGGACTATCTGGGTGTTCATGAAACACAGAAATTGCATCGGGATTGAATACAACAGTCACCATGCGCACTTTCCTCCACGGGAGTAATGTCTCAAAGAGTCTACGTTTTTAATCGTACCCTGAAAGACCAGTAGTAGCTTCCGATGCACATCTGGTAGCATTCCTTAATCTGTGGACTATCAGAGTGTTGATGAAACACAGAAATTGCATCGGGATTGAATACAACAGTCACCATGCGCACTTGCCTACATGTTGGTAATGTCCCAAACAGTCTACGCTTTGATCGTTCCCTTGAAGACCAGTGGTAGATTCCGATGCACATCTGGAGGCATTCTATAATCTGTGGACTATCAGAGTGTTGATGAAACACAGAAATTGCATCGGGATTGAATACAACAGTCTGCATGCGCACATTCCTACACGGGAGTAATGTCTCAAAGAGTCTACGTTTTTAATCGTACCCTGAAAGACCAGTAGTAGCTTCCGATGCACATCTGGTAGCATTCCTTAATCTGTGGACTATCAGAGTGTTGATGAAACACAGAAATTGCATCGGGATTGAATACAACAGTCACCATGCGCACTTGCCTACATGTTGGTAATGTCCCAAACAGTCTACGCTTTGATCGTTCCCTGGAAGGCCAGTGGTAGTTTCCGATGCACATCTGGAGGCATTCTGTAATCTGTGGGCTGTCAGAGTGTTGATGAAACACAGAAATTGCATCGGGATTGAATACAACAGTCACCATGCGCCCTTTTCTCCATGGAAGTAATGTCTCAAATAGCCGACGCTTTGATCGTTCCCTGGAAGGCCAGTAGTAGTTTCCGATGCACGTTTTAATGCATTCTGTAATCTGTGGACTTTCAAAGTGTTGATGAAACCCAGATATTGCATCGGGATTGAATACAACAGTCACCATGCGCACTTGCCTACATGTTAGTAATGTCTCAAACAGTCTACGCTTTAATCGTACTTAGGAAGACCAGTAGTAGTTTACGATGCACATCTGGAGGCATTCTGTAATCTGTATACTATCAGAGTGTTGATGAAACACAGAAATTGCATCGGAATTGAATACAACAGTCACCATGCGCACTTTCCTCCAAGGGAGTAATGTATCAAATAGTCTACGCTTTGATCGTACCCTGGAAGACCAGTAGTAGTTTCCGATGCACATATGGATGCATTCTGTAATCTCTGGACCTTCAAAGTGTTGATGAAACACAGAAATTGCATCGGGATTGAATACAACAGTCACCATGCGCACTTGCCTACATGTTAGTAATGTCTCAAACAGTCTACGCTTTAATCGTTCCCTGGAAGACCAGTGGTAGTTTCGGATATACATCTGGATGCATTCCGAGTGTTGATGAAACACAGAAATTTCATTGGGATTGAATACAACAGTCACCATGCGCACTTTCCTCCATGGGAGTAGTGTCTCAAACAGTCTACGGTTTGATCGTTCCCTGGAAGACCAGTAGTAGTTTCCAATGCACATCTGGAAACATTCTGTAATCTGTGGACCTTCAAAGTGTTGATGAAACACAGAAATTGCATCGGAATTGAATACAACAATCACCATGCGCACTTTCCTCAGCGGGAGTAATGTCTCAAACAGTCTACGCTTTGATCGTTCCCTGGAAGACCAGTGGTAGTTTCCGATGCACATCTGGAGGCATTCTGCAATCTGTGGACTATCAGAGTGTTGATGAAACACAGAAATTTCATCGGGATTGAATACAACAGTCTGCATGCGCACTTTCCTTCACGGTAGTAATGTCTCAAACAGTCTACGTTTTAATCGTACCCCAAAAGACCAGTAGTAGCTTCCGATGCACATCAGGTAGAATTCCTTAATCTGTGGACTATCAGAGTGTTGATGAAACACAGAAATTGCATCTGGATTGAATACAACAGTCACCATGCGCACTTGCCTACATGTTAGTAGTGTCTCAAACAGTCTACGCTTTGATCGTTCCCTTGAAGACCAGTGGTAGTTTCCGATGCACATCTGGAGGCATTCTGTAATCTGTGGGCTGTCAGAGAGTTGATGAAACACAGAAA